>NC_069787.1:12206818-12509848 GCF_027406575.1 Nycticebus coucang
TGGAGGTTGCTGTAAACTGTGACCCCACAGCACTCTTCCAAAGGTGATAAAGTGAGACTCTGTCTCTAAAAAAATAAATAAATAAAATAAAATAAACAAAACCATAATAGACTAAGGAAGAAAAAAACAAAATGTTAGAGAATGCTTTTTGCCGTATTCAGAGATTATAGGCAGTTGAAAAAATGTTTTTCCTTATTTTCCAAATGTTTGCACTAGTAGGAATTTCTTTTAGGAGTGAAGTTTCTTTTGCTTGTTTGGACTGCTATGCAGATTGCCAAATATTGCTAAGGAAATCTGTTAACATTCACTCTACTTTTTAATTTTTTTTTTTTATTGTTTGGGATTCATTGAGGGTACAGAGAATTAGGCTACACTGATTACATTTGTTAGATAAATTCCCTCTTATAATTTTGACCCCACCACCACAAGAGGTATGCTCTACACGGTGACTGCCATCTCCCTCTCCCTTCTCCTGCTCCTCTCTCCCCACTTGTTGATTCCCAAACCCCCAACCCCACCCTGTGTTAGCTCATCTACCATCTTCATAAAAGAATTTAGTACATTGGATTCTTGCTTCTCCATTCTTAAGATGCTTTACTAAGAAGAATGTGCTCCACATCAATCCATGTTAAAACAAAAGATGTAAAGTCTCCATCTTTTTTAATGGCTTAAGAATATGCATATATTGTAGCATGTAAATCCATTTCTAGATTGGTAGGCATTTAGGCTGTTTCCACATTTTGGTGATTGTAATTGAGCTTTGATAAACAGTCTAGTGCAAATGTCCTTATGATAAAAGGATTTTTTTGATAGAAGGATTGCAGGATCAAATGGGAGGTCTAATTTGAGTTCTTTGAGAATTCTCCACACTTCCTTCCAAAAGGTTGTATACATTTGCAATCCCACCAGCAGTGTAAAAGTGTTCCTTTCTCTCCACATTCACACCAGCATCTGCAGCTGTGAGACTTAGTGATATGGGCCATTCTCACTGGGGTTAGGTGACATGTCAGGGTAGTTTTGATTTGCATTTCTCTAATGATTAGGAATGACGAGCATTTTTTCATGTTTGTTAGCTATTTGTCTGTCTTTAGAGAAGGTTGTATTCATGGCTCTTCCCCAGTGATACATGGAATTGTTCGGTCTTTTTTGTTGATTAATTTGAGTTCTCTATAGATCCTAGTCATCAAGCTTTTGACCCATTCATAATATGCGACTATCTTTTCCCATTCTGAGGGTTGTCTGTTTGCTTTGGTTGTTGTCTCCATAGTTTTGACCTTTAGCTTCTGGGCGTTTACTTTGCTGGTGGTCCACTGTGATGGTCAGTGTTGACAGTAGGTCTAAGTAGTTCCTGTAGAGCTGGTCCTGTGGTGAATTTCCTCATTGCTTGCATATCCACAAAAGATTTTATTTCTCCATCAGTTTTGAAGCTTAGTTTAGCAGGATATAGAATTCTGGGCTGAAAATTATTTTGTTTAAGAATGTTGAAGGTGGATGACAATGTCCTTCTGGCTTGGAAGGTTTCAGTTGAAAAGTCTGCTCTCATCCTAATGGCTCTGCCTCTATAGGTCAGTTGGTGCTTACTCCTGGCTACTTACAGAATTTTTTCTTTCATCTTGACTTTGTACAGTTTAATTACAATGTGTTTTGGAGAGGCTCTGTTTGAGTTGAGATGACCTGGGGTTTGATAACCATTTGAAAGGAGTGTGTTGAGGTCTTAAGGAAAACTTGGTAAGTTTTCATTTATGATGGTCTCCAGGAGGGCTTCCATTCCTTTGGGACAATCTTCTTTCCCTTCAGGAATCCCTATTATTCGTATATTTGAACACTTCATAGAGTCTTATAGTTCTCTAAGTGCCCGCTCTGCTTTCTCTCTCTTCTTTTCTGCCTCTTTAACTACCTGGCTTAACTTGAAAACTTTATGCTCTAGCTCTAAGGTTCTTTCTTCTCCATGGTCTAACCTATTTTTTTTTTTTTTGACAAAAGGATGACTTTATTAAAGTAAAGAACTAAACATAATTTTAAAGGCCTCCACCCCCATGATTTCTCCTAATTTATAACTTCATTGAGAAATTGTGCAAGTTTAAGTTTACTTTTTTCTAGTGCTGCTATTTTGGCTTATCTTGATAATTCCTTCATTTCTAATTCTCATTCTGGAATTAGAATGAGAATCAGCCTCAGCAGGCTGATTTCTCCTGTTCAACCTTGTTGAAGCTGTCACTTTTCAATGTTAGTCTTTGGCTTAGTTGATCTTGATGGTTGTGTTGGTTTTACAACTTGAGAGGAGTCATACATACTTCATTCTTATCATCTTGAAAAATAGTTATAGTCATGTTAGTATCCTATGTTGCTACATGTTGTTCACCAAATTCGTTATTTCCTTTTTCTAATTGAACCTTTGATTTTTCCCAAAGCTTTCAGACATGTCCTACTTTTCACTTGCTCCAGAATCTCATTCATAGAACCAGAAGATTTTTTGTAAGATTGCTAATGAGTTCTAAAGAACTCAAGGCTTTTGTATAGATGCGAATTTCTGGTAGGCATGGACTTACTAAGATCTCACAGCAAATTTTTATAGCCAAATTGTCATGTACTGTTAAGGCCTAATAATCTGGGGAATTCTTGGCCTGAGGATTTAATGCACTTGGTCATGTAAAATCTATAAGTAACTCAGTAACATTTGTGATATCTATTTCAGGAAAAAGAGAAGAAACAGGCACATTTACAAGTGTTTGCAGAGTTGGAAGAAAGGCTTCTTCAAAGCATTTCTAATTAGTCCTGCTTGCATAGGCAAACATGGGGAAAAACATGCCCAGGCAACATTGAAGTTGAACATCCTCTTCAGCCACAGGATTTTATCATAACAAAATCAGATGATAAAGAACCCTGCTGCTGACCTAAAGCCCAGAGAACATTAGCTTGGCTAATCCTTCTGCAGTTCCTGTCCTAATTTCAGACACCTCACTATCTAAGAAATCAGAAAGGAGTTTCAGAACATTCTTAGCTGTAGCAGTCTCTTCAAATTCTTTTGACTCTTGCTCATCATCACCATTCATTTCTGTAGCTTCTCATGGAAGAGCATTGATTTTTTTTTTTTTAGTTTTAAATGGTTCCATCCCAAACATCATCTGCTGGTCCAAGATTGCCTTTAAAGCATTCATTTTTATTGTGATATCATAAATTTGCAAAACCTGTAATAGCAGCCCAAAGTATTTACTTGCAAAATCCTGATTCTGCAGTCCACAATATCCCAAACATAAAACAGCCAAATTTCTCACTAAGGGATGAACGTTTGTTATTCCAGGAAGAATCAAAGATTCAATGATCCCATTCATGGTTGCACCAGTTATCTGTTGAAATTGACATCTGCTTCATCAGTTCATAGGATAAAACAAGACACTTCTGCAGTATTTCACATCATTCTTTTCTATATGTACTTTTTTTTGTGTGTGCTTCACATAGTTTTAATGATGAGTAGTTTATATATATATATATATTAAATTATACCTGTGTACATTAATGCGATCATGGGGCACCATACACTGGTTATATAGACCGTTTGACACATTTTCATCACACTGGTTAACATAGCCCTCCTGGCATTTTCTTAGTCATTGCGTTAAGACATTTACATTCTACATTTACTAAGATTCATATATATCCTTGTAAGATACACCACAGGTGTAATCCCACCAATCACCCTCCCTCTAACAACGTCCCCCCTCCCTTCCCTCCCTTTTCCCCTTCCCCCTATTCTTAAGTTATAACTGGGTTATATCTTTCATGTGAAAATCATAAATTAGTTTCATAGTAGGGCTGAGTATATTGGGTACTTTTATTATTATTTTTTTTTTGTAGAGACAGAGTCTCACTTTATGCCCCTTGGTAGAGTGCCGTGGCATCACACAGCTCACAGCAACCTCCAGCTCCTGGGCTTAAGCGATTCTCTTGCCTCAGCCTCCCAAGTAGCTGGGACTACAGGTGCCCGCCACAGCACCCGGCTATTTTTTTGTTGCAGTTTGGCCCGGGCTGGGTTTGAACCCGCCACCCTCGGCATATGGGGCCGGCACCCTACTCACTGAGCCACAGGCGCTGCCCAGGGTACGTTTTCTTCCATTCTTGAGATACTTTACTAAGAAGAATATGTTCCAACTCCATCCATGTAAACATGAAAGAGGTAAAGTCTCCATCTTTCTGTAAGGCTATATAATATTCCATGGTGTACATATACCACAATTTATTAATCCATTCATGGATTGATGGGCACTTGGGCTTTTTCCATGAATTAGCAATTATGAATTGGGCTGCAATAAACATTCTGGTACAAATATATTTGTTATAATGTGATTTTTGGTCTTCTGGGTATATGCCTAGCAGAGGAATTATAGAATTGAGTGGCAGATCTATTTTTAAATCTCTAAGTGTTCTCCAAACATCTTTCCAAAAGGAATGTACTGATTTGCATTCCCACCAGCAGTGTAGAAGTGTTCCCTTTTCTCCACATCCATGCCAACATCTCTGGTCTTGGGATTTTGTGATAGGGGCTAATCTTACTGGAGTTAGATGATATCTCAAAGTTGTTTTGATTTGCATTTCTCTGATGATTAAAGAAGATGAGCAGTTATTCATATGTCTGTAGGCCGTGTGCCTGTCTTCTTCAGAGAAGTTTCTCTTCAAGTCCCTTGCCCAGCCTGCGATGGGATCACTTGTTCTTTTCTTGCTTATACGTTTGAGTTCTCTGTGGATTCTGGTTATTAAACCTTTGTCAGAGACATAACCTGCAAATATCTTCTCCCATTCTGAGGGCTGTTTGCTTGCTTTACTTACTGTGTTCTTGGCTGTGCAGAAGACAAGCCAATTAAAAACATTCCGTGGGGAAAAGATTCCCTATTTAACAAATGGTGCTGGGTGAACTGGCTGGCAACCTGTAGAAGACTGAAACTGGACCCACGCCTTTCACCATTAACTAAGATAGACTCTCACTGGATTAAAGATTTAAACTTAAGACATGAAACTATAAAAATACTAGAAGACAGTGCAGGAAAACCCTTGAAGCAATCAGTCTGGGCGAGAATTTTATGAGGACGACCCCCCAGGCAATTGAAGCAGCTTCAAAAATATACTCGGCTAATATTTTAACCTATTTTATTACAAGTCCATGCTCATTCATGTACATATTTCTGCATGGACAATTCAGAACGTCCTTTCTTAGGGTTTTCACACCCTCTAAAGTTACTGGTGATGTAAAGTCTGGAAGTCGGGATACACGTGGTTCTGCATATGGGGTGAATCAGGGAGGAGGATGTGTTATGAAAAAGGCATGAAATGTGCCCCTAGTGAGGAAATATATGTGTAACATCATCTAACTTACTTGTTTTTTTCAAAGTTGATTCAATGTATGCATTTGAAAACAAAAAAGACAAAAACAGGTAACAACAACAATAAAGGCTATCCATGTGGAAATGTGCTTTTTCAAAGAAAGGACTGAACACAGAAATGGTTTTGTGTGGAGACCAAAGGCCCACACCTGGCTCAGGCCTTTTAGAGGGACCCACCTGTGCTACTGTTAGGAAAAGGAGAGAAGATCTCAGAGGAAAGTTCAAGTGCTACAATCATGAGTCAGAAAACACAGTAAGACAGGGCAGTGCCTGTGGCTCAAAGGAGTAGGGCGCTGGCCCCATATGCGGGAGGTGACAGGTTGAAACCCAGCCCCGGACAAAAAAGAAAGAAAAAAAGAAAGAAAGCAAACACAGCAGGACAAGTGGTCCCCTAGGGCAATTTGGGGACCACAGCCAGGTCACTCTCTGACTCCCTATGTAGTTTGGTTCACAGGACTATGTTACCCTACTTGAGATAATCAGCACAGGCCAGCAGGCCCTCAAGTCCCCATTGTTCCTTGTGAACATGTTAACCAGGCGACATCAGTGTGGGGTGTCCATGCACGGTGTGTGCGTCTCTGCCCTGCACACGGCCCAGAGACTCCTGTGTGGCTGTTGGGTGACCTTGGTAGTTCCCTTAAGGCCCCTTTCCATTGACTGTTTCTCCTTAACTGCCTGCACTAGGTGTGCACAGCCCCAGCTTTGCTGGGAGGACCCAAAACAGCAAAATACCGAGGACTCAGCTTTCTGGAGTGAGATGTATTTATACTGATTTGGAAGAAACAGGAGTGAGGTGACTAAGAACCCCTTCGCCCTGCCACCCACAGCCATGGAAGAAAAAGCAGAGAGGGGCAGTGAGGGGACAAGTGCCCAGGAGCCATGGTCCAGGCTCCATGGTTGTTCCAGCTGGTTGGGGCAGGGTGGGAGACCAGGCTGTGCTCAGCTGGCTGCACTGTGGTTAGGAGGTCTCTGCAGGCTGCATCCTGCTTGTGTGGCTCCCCAGCCAGCTGGGAGTCCAGGCATGGCCAACCTCCCACACCATGTTTCAGGATCCCGGGAGGTCAGGACCTTCTTGCTCTCCAAGGAGACATTTGAAGTGGACTGTCAGGTATTTTGAAATGTGGCCTGGTCACCATGCTGTACAACAGACATCAGGGTTTCTTCATCCTGTGTAAACATTTGTTCCCTGCTACTAACCCCCCATCCCTCCCTGTGCTGCCCACCCCATGTCACAAACATTCTATGAGGTCAGCTCTTCAGAGGCAACACATCAGTGACAGCATGCTGCATCTGCCTGCCAGGAGGAGGATGTTAGCTTTGCACATATACCTGAACTTCACCTTGTGCCGAATACATGTACACACAGTAAAAGATACAATTTCAATCTCTTTATTGAAAATCCAATAAGAAATAAAAGAAGGAAGCATGGCTGATCACCCCACACTCGCCTCCTGCTCTCTGCCTCAAGTCCCCTGGCTGGTCGCAGGCACCACCTTGTTCGGGCGGTGGCGGTTCTTTTGGGCCGGCGGGAGGCAGAACATTTTCCGAAAGAAGTTCACAATCCTCCTAGCACACGCCCGCCGGCCCTGGCCCGGTTCAGTGGGTTCATCGTCCACCACCTGCCCAGCTGGAAGGGAGGGGTCATAGCTGGTTCTTCCCTCAGCTCCCGTGTCTCCTGCTGGGCCTCCCATAAGGTGGCTGGTGCTGGAGGGAGAGGACACGGGGCTAGCCTGGGGGGCACAAGTGGGCCTGAGTATCCTTGGGGTGGAGGTGTCTGGTGGGGTGGCAGCCTCAAATGGGGTGATGGTCTCCTGTGGAGTGGCAGTCTCTGGTGGGGTGGCGGCATCCAGTGGAGTGTGGGTCTTCAGTTGGGTGGTGGCCTCCAGTGGGTTGGCAGTCTCCAGAGGGGTGGCGTCCACCAGTGGGGTGGCAGCCTCCAGTGGGGTGACTACCTCCAGTGGGGTGACTGCCTCCAGTGGGGTGGCAGCCTCCAGTGGGGTGACTACCTCCAGTGGGGTGACTGCCTCCAGTGGGGTGACTGCCTCCAGTGCGGTGGTGGCCTCCAGTGCGGTGGTGGCCTCCAGTGGGGTGACTGCCTCCAGTGGGGCGGCAGCCTCCAGTGTGGTGGCGGCCTCCACTGTGGTGGTGGCCTCCAGTGGGGTGACTGCCTCCAGTGTCATGGCAGCCTCTGGTGGGATGTCTGCTGCCGTGTGTGGCCTCATCCTCTCTTGCCCAGACTGGATCCAGGGGTCTTCCATCATCTGCCTGATAGTGGGTCTCTTGCTGGGGTCAAGGGTTAGGATTTTTTGGATGAAGGATTTTAATTTGGGGGTAGTGAAACCAGGTGTAGCATAGGTACCTCTTGAGATCGATGTTTTTAGTTCATCGAGGTCTCTTCCCTTAAAGGGGAAGGTCCCGGCTGCCATTACATAGAGGATGACCCCAAGGCTCCAAATTTCTGCCTCTGGCCCTTTGTAGTTCTGGCCCAGGAAAACCTCAGGGGCCAAGTAAGGGGGGGTCCCACAAAAGGTTCTGAACGTCTTACCTTCGCTGAAAGTTGCAGCCATGCCAAAGTCAGCCAGTTTGACATTGTTTTGGGAATCGAATAAAACATTTTCAAGCTTCAGGTCCCTGTGCACGATGCCCTTTTGGTGGAGGTACTCCATGGCTTTCAGTAGCTGCAAGAATATGGCTCGGGCCTCCCCCTCCTCCATCTGGCCATATGCGTCTATTCTCTCACCCAGGTTACCACAGGCTGCAAGTTCCATAATCAGGTACGTATTTTCCTTACCCTGTCTGACCTCCAGCAGCTTGATGATGTGGGGATGGTCCAGTCTCTTCATGATGTCAGGCTCCGCAGACACAGACATGAGGCCAGCAATACGGCGTTTGTTGATGATCTTCACCGCCACCAAAGTGCCAGTTCCACGGTGACGGGCCAGCCTCACTTCAGCGATGCTGCCCTCGCCAATGGTCTGTAAGAGCTCATAGTCCTGGAGGACCTCCCTGTCCAGGGACACGGAGGACACCCCAGGCGCCATGGGGAGCCTGACTACACTAACACTATGCTAGATAAGCTAAACTAAATAACTAATCAACAACAACAACAACAACTAATACTCACTGTGCTACAAACACTAATAAACTATAATAACTGGGGCACTAAATATACTGACACTAATGAAAGCTAACTAGGATAAAAAAATATGTGAACTTATACTAAGAAAACAAATAACACTACGCTATGAAGACTATGTACACTATGATAAACTACTCACTGGGATAACTGCAAGCACTACGATCAAGGAAACACGCTAGCTGAGGTCAAGTCCGCAGGTCACCGAAAGAGCTTCCTGGGCTGTAACGACCAAAGACCCAGGCTCAGACAGGTGCTTATATAGGTTTCGGCCTCAATGGCTCTCTATGAGGTCAGAGGCAGGGGGAAACGGACCAATCAGGGCCGGGGATAACACTGGGTGGGGTTTTTTTTCCTTACATGGGTGCAAAAACATTGAAGTTTTGGCCTCAATGGCTCTCTATGAGGTCAGAGGCAGGGGGAAATGGACCAATCAGGGCTGGGGATAACACAGGGTGGTTTTCTTTTTCCTTATAGGGGGGCAAAAACATTTTCTTCTTGAAAGAAAACAAGTGCTTCTCATTTACGTGGGTTATAGACATTGATATTTGGTTTATTAGAAATTAAAACCTGTACAACATTTCCATAGCCTTCTCACTTTTAGTTTTAAAACCTATAATAACTTTTGGCTTTTAGAGACCTCATTATGCCTCTATGGGAAGTATCCAATTCCTTCTACTTTAAATTTGAATTAGTGTTGGAGGGATGCTACAAATAGCTGCTATTATGATACTATACATGATACTACACACTAGTGTATAGAAATATTCTGTGGTATATGATACCCAATAAGGTCCCTAATTAACACCTAGTGAGCTGCTAGGAAGATGACTCTCACCATCATTTTCCCCCATTGTTTACCACATGATTTTCCATGATTTCCGTGGGCTGAAATATTCAATGTCATGGGGGGAAAAAAGATCTATCTACCAAGAGTCCAATATCCAAGAAACTGTTCTTCAAAAACGAGGAAGAAATTAAGACATTGTCAGATAGCTAAAATGTGAATACAGCAGCCCTACCCTGCAATGAAAGGAGTCCTTCTGGTTGAAAAGAAAGGACACTAGAAAGGAACTCTAAGCCTGATGAAGAAATAAAGAAGTCTGGTAAAGGCATGGAAGACATGGAAGCATGTGGTTGTAGCGATGGGATCCCCTTAGACCCAGTTGGTGATTCCATCCTGGATTCCCTTGAACTGTTTGATTTCTAGGTAGGAGTTTTGACCTGGGCATGGAGGTGGTCCCCTAAGACCTGACCAGCTGCCCAAATCTCTTTCTCTCATCTACACACATCAGTGTGAGAGTAATGATACAGGACAGGTGGTGCCATGACCTGCCCCCTTAGCGCTGGCGTTGTTGACGCTGCACTGCCAGGAGGAACCAGCTTGTGGGAAGGGCCGGACACCCACGGGGGAGACACTGGAGGCTCCCTGTCTCCTCCCCATGAATTTCTGACTGGTGAGTTTCATGTTCAAGGCCTCAGAGTTCATTGGACAGCTGGCTGTAACTAAAGAAGACCCACCCTAAAAGTCAACATTGAGTTCTGGAAAAACAATCCCCTGCCACTATATACCCCCCTGAGCAGAGAGCCCGAGGACAGACCTCCCAGAGGGAGCAGGAGAGCTTGTTCCCCTCCTGGGTTCTCTCTGCCAGGAGCTTTGGTTTTTTGTAAGTTGTAAGTTTAGTTTCTGTGAATAAATCCTGTCTTACTACTGATGCTGTGGTCCGTGGATTCATTCTTGGATCCCCGAGACCAAGAACCTGAAACACCGGGATCAGATTTGGCAAGACACCCAGGACAGAAGATGAAGTTCTGGTATCATATTTGGTGGCCCGTATGGGGACAGCAGATGGAAAGAAGACATCTGTGGTACGTAATGGGACCACTTACCTCCATCCTGTTTTTCTCTGTAGCTATGCTACTGGAGATTAATAAATTCAATGCCCACCAGCCTGTAAATGTGCAGAGTGTAAATGCTGAACTCCAGGTCAGGGGCAAGAGGCTGTTGGGAAACAAACTTTCTAATTCCCCTGGGCTTCAGAAAGGAGGGAAAGGGACTGTTGGTGAATTTTGAACCTATTCTCTCTTTATTCCTTTTCCCTGGTCGAGATCTGAGCAAGGAGGTAGCACCCAGAGGCCCTGGAGTCCCCAGCAATTGTTCTGACCCCAGGACTTGGAAGTACCTTTGAAAACTCGTGCTCTCCCAGCTTTTACTATCTTCTCTTCTCATCCATGGTTCCTAATTTTTTCTATGTATCTCTGTAGACCTCTTCTATTTCTCTTCCTCTCTTTGATAGTATATATGCTTTGTTTGGATGTAGGTAAGAATTGTTTATATATTTAGTTAATTTTGCAAGGGTATTCGGGAATTTTTTTTTTACAACTGTGTATTAGATGTTTTCAGAGGGCTTCAAATTTTGTAGGTGGGTTGAGAGTTATTACTTTTCATTGGTGTTTTTATGTCACTAAAAAAAAAAAAGGCTGACCTTGTTAAAGAGAAGTCAGCCCCAAATCAGGGGTGAAATGACTCCCCTCCACAGTGTGTCTGTGCAATGGGAGGCCTGTGAAAAGAAGCCCAGGATGACTCCCCAAGGTGGGAATGGCCCTGAACCTTGGCTACCACTCAGTCTCTTGAAAATAAAGACAATGAGAATGCTGCTGGGTATTTGATTTTTTCTGATATGGGGAAGTTTAAGATATTCCTAGGTTTCTCTAGGACTTCAGCCAAGTGCAACTAATTGTGATTCAAAAAAGTTTCAAAGTGTCTCAACACTGATTTGTAGCTAACTTTCAATATTCTTGTCTTGGTAAACTTTAAAAAAGACAGAGGAGGTTGAAAAAACATAGCACTTAACACCAAGACCTGGTCATGCTGGAAAGCCTACTTTTTTTTTTTTTTTTTTGTTAAGGGGAATTTAGAAAAAGCTTGGACAGATTCTATAGAGTTAACTGTGCAAACACCGCACAGCCATTTTCTTCGGGATGGGGCTTATTTCCACATTGACTGATACTCTGAGGCTCGTGGGGGGAAGGGGCAGAAAGGGGCAGAATATAAGCATCGGGTGGGACCAGGCTCCCTGATACCTGCTTTCTCAGAGCTGTGCTGCGGGCACGTTATCAGCACAGGAGAACCAGCGGGCACTAAGTGCTGCATTGGTAAGAGTGGCTAATTCCAGACAAGGGCTGAGGAGGCCACTCTCCTCAGGATTCTTCCCCCAAAATTGGAAGGACACTTCCTTTTGTTTGGTCAGAAGCTTCATGGGTTGGTCAGAGGATGCTCTGACGACTCAGGAATATGGGGTGGGATTGATTAACACACTGGATGTTTGTTCTTTCTCACGGATGGGTAACATATTCTCTCGCCAAGAGAACACCCTGCTGGGCTGTATTCTGGAGCACTGGGGGAAGTTTGATCCCCAGATGCTGATAAAAGTAGGTATGGTTTTCTTCTGCACCCAGGCCTGGCCTCAGTATCAACTCCCACTGGTGAACAATGGCCCCTAGAGGGTACCCTTAATTATAACACCATTTTTTCAGTTAGATACTTTTTGTAAACAGGAAGAAAAGTGGTCTGAGGTGCCCTATGTGCAAGCTTTCTTTCCCCTCAGTGACAACCCCTAACTGTGTAGCAGATAGATTCTGCTCTTACCTGCAGTGACTTTCCCACGTGGTCAGGGATTCTCGAGGGAGATGCTGCACCATCTAGTTCAAACCCTCCATCTACGTCTCCCACACCTTCCTCCATGTGTGCAGAAAACCCCAGGAGAGGGGCTGTCCCAAGAGTTTATTCTGATCCTACTGCGACCCCCAGAAGGCAACCATATCCTTCTTCGTGTCCCTTGGTTGAGACTGCAAGTGGGGAAGGGGCCATGAGTGCACGAGTATACACTCCTTTTTCTCTAGCAGATTTAATGCAAATTAAAGGTGATTTAGGAAAATTTTCTAATGACCCCGATAAATACATAGATGTTCTCCAAGAGTTAGGACAAAGCTTTGACCTCTCTTGGAGAGATAGAATGTTACTACTAGGTCAAACTTTAATGTTTAATGAAAAAAAAATTAAGTCCTGGATGAAGCTAGGAAGTGGGGTGGTTTGTGGTTCATGTCCAATCCTGATGGCAGTATGTCTCCCGGGCAAAGCGACAGATACCCCACGGGAAGACGGACAGTTCCCTTTGAGGAGCCCAACTGGGACCCTGAGAAAGGTGACTGGTGGTGTAAACATTTTCTAATGTGTATCCTAGAAGGTTTACGTCAGTTCAA
This sequence comes from Nycticebus coucang, assembly GCF_027406575.1. NCBI lineage: Eukaryota > Metazoa > Chordata > Mammalia > Primates > Lorisidae > Nycticebus > Nycticebus coucang. The sequence continues at coordinate 12,219,593 of NC_069787.1, forward strand.
GAAAAAGCCTGTGAATTATTCCAAGTGGTCTACTATTTGCCAGGAGCAATACGAGACTCCTTCAGCCTTTCTTGAGAGGCTTAGTGAGGCAATGAGAAAACACACCCAATTGACACCCGACTCCATAAAGGGTTAAATTATTTTAAAAGACAAATTGATCCCTCAAGCAGCCCCAGACATTCAAAGAAAACTGCAGAAATTGGCTCTAGGCTCAGAACATAACCTGGAGAATCTTCGTAAACAGCCACTATGGTGTTTTATAACCAAGATCAGGAGAAAAAGGAGGAAAAAGACAGAAGGGATCAAAAAAGAATTACGACCCTAATAATGGCACTCCAACAAACGAGCACCTTTCAGGGACATGGGGAAGCCAGAGGTGCTAGGGACAAGTGCTTCCAATGTGGTCTGTCTGGTCACTTCAGAAAGGACTGCCCCAGCAGTACCGCCAGCTGGGCAAGCCACCTGCCCCTGTCCAGAATGTAAAGATGACCACTGGAGGGTGGCCTGTCCTCAGAGGTGAAGGCCTCCTGGGATACTGATCCCATCCATGCCCAAACTGGGCTGAGGGTTTCCAGGGCAGAGTTTCATGGCTCCAGCTTGTGACATCACAGTCAAGAGCCTTAGGTTTCCCTTATAGTGGAGGGCTAGGAGACAGAATTTCTTCTGAACACTGGAACAACCTTTTCCATGCTTCTCTCTAACACTGGTCTTTTATCCCCTAAATGCGTAACTATACAGACAGTGTCTGGAAAACCAGTTACCAAATTTTTCTCTTAGCCGTTAAGGTCCAATTGGGATGACTGGCTGTTCTCTCAAGCCTTCCTAATCATGCCTGAAAGTCATGCTCCCCGTTTGGGGAGAGACATACTAAGTATAGCAGGAACAACCACTTATATGAATAGGGGACAGGAACCTCTATCATGTCTTCCCTTATTAGAGACAGAAATTAACCCAGGAGTGTGGGCTACTGAGGGACAGGTGGGAAGAGCAAGATATGCTCAACCAGTCCAAATGAAGTGGAAGAATCCCGCCATCTATCCCAATCAAAAACAACATCCTCCAAAAACAGATGTGAATAATGGACTAATTCCCATAATACAGAATCTAAAGCAACAAAAGTTATTAATGCCTTATAATAGTCCATGTAACACTCCTATTTTAAGAGTCCCAAAACCAAATGGAACCTAAAGGCTAATCTAAGATCTCCACATTATAAATGAAACGGTCATTCCTCTCCATCCTGTAGTTCCCAATCCCTATACCTTATTGTCTCATATCACAGTCTTAGACTTAAAAGATGCTTCTTTTGCATTCCACTTCATGAAAATTCCCAATACCTTTTTGCTTTTGAAGACCCCTGTGACTCCAACACCCAGCTTACTTGGACTGTGTTACCCCAGGATTTAGGGACAGCCCTCACTTGTTCAGACAAGCCTTAGCCAAAGACTTAAGTCATTTTTCACATCCTACAGCGACTCTTATTCAGTATGTAGATGACATACATTGGGAACATCAGATGCAGAGGAAGGCCACAAAGCTACATGGGCTCTCTTAAACTTTCTAGCTGATTGTGTGTAGTTTCCAAAGCTAAAGCCCAATTATGTGTCCCTTAAGTTCACTATTTGGGTCTCCAGGTTTCACAGGGCAAGAGAGCTTTGGGCAAAGAAAAAATCAAACCAAAATTGGCTCCCCAAAACCTCGAACTCTCAGACAACTTTGAGGCTTCTTAGGAATTACAGGCTTTGGCAGACTCTGGATTCTTGGATATAGTGAAATACCTAAACCACTCTACTCTTTAATTAAAGATGCTCAAACAGAGGGCCTAGTCACTTTAGAATGGGAACCAGAAGCAGATAAGGCATTCCAACAGTTAAAAAATGCTCTTTTTGAGGCCCCTGCTTTGAGTCTTCCCACTGGACAACAGAATTTATTACAGAATAAGCTGGAATTGCCCTGGGAGTTTTGGCCCAATACCAGGGTCCACTTCTACAACTTGTAGCATATGTTAGTAAAGAAATTGATGCTGTGGCCAAGGGATGACCACACCGTCTACGAGTTGTAGCAGCTGTAGCCCTCTTAACCCCAGAGACAACCATACTATCTTTAGAGAAAGACCTACCTATTTACACTTCTCATGACCCTACTGGACTTTTAAATTCCAAGAGCAGTCTCAGGCTGTCAGAGAACCACCTTCTTAAATGTCAAGCCTTATTAGGTGAAGGACCAGTGCCACAATTACACACCCGTGCTACTTTGAATCCTGCCACTTTCTTCCCTGGGTCCCATGAGGAGATAGGGAATAATGCCAATACATTATAGCACAGACCTATGCAACTAGAGAAGACTTACCTGAAACTGCCCTATCTAATCCTGAGATGGTTTTATATACAGATGGAAGTTCTTTCATAGAACATGGAACTCAAAAAGCAGGCTATGCTGTAGTTACTCGGTATGCTGTAATGGAGAGTGGGTGTCTCCCTCCAGGAACTAGTGTGCAATTAGCTCAGTTAATAGCCTTAACCCATGCTTTAGAAATTGGGAGAAACAAAAAGGTCAATATATACACTGACTCAAAATATGCCTTCCTCATTCTACAGGACTATGCTGCTATTTGGAAGGAAAGACAATATCTCACTTCCAATGGCTCTCCCATAAAATATCATCATGAAATTGACAGGTTGTTACAAGCCATTCATGATCCCCAAGAAGTAGCAGTTACTCATTGTAAGGGACATCAAAAGACCTTAGATGAGATTTCTGAAGGTAACCAACTTGCTGATAAAGAGGTTAAAATGGCAGCACAGAAAGGAATAATTCCCCCTGTGGCTCCCCTTATTTGGGAGGGATCACATGAGAATCATGCACCTCAATATACCAAAAAGGAGAAGGAGTGGACTTTATCCAGAGACTATTCACTACATCCATCAGGCTGGTTACAATATAAAAGTGGACTTTTGTTATTACCTGCTGCAAGCCAATGGAAAATACTTAAAACTTTACATCGGTCTTTTCATTTTGGCATCCAATGTACCTATCAAATGGCTAAGGCTCTCTTTAATGACAAAACCCCAGTCGAAGCCATAAAACAGATAACAAGGACTTGCGAGATATGTCAGAGAAATAATCCTTTAAATGACCATTTAGCTCCCCCAGGTATAGAGAGACCTGGTAGATACCCAGGTAAAGATTAGCAAATGGGTTTCACTCACCTCCCTAAAGAACATGGTATACAATATTTACTGGTATTTATGGATACTTTTACTAATCGGGTTGAAGCATTCCCTTATAGGACAGAAAAGGCCCAGGAAGTTGTAAAGGCTTTAGTACATGAGATTATCCCCAGGTTTGGACATCTTTGAAATTTGCAAAGTGATAATGGGCCGGCCTTCAAGGCAGCTGTGACAAAGGGAATATCTAAAGCTCTGGGCATAAAATATCATCCACGCTGCTCTTGGAGGCCCCAATCCTCTGGGAAGGCAAAAAAAAATGAATGATAAAATCAAAGGACAGTTACGAAAGCTAACTAAGGAAACTCATCTCCCTTGGACTAAATTACTTTCCATTGTTCTCCTTAGAATAAGAAATTTCCCTCAGAAACTAAGTTCCAGCCCATCCAAATTATTATATAGAAGACCCTTTTTAACTAAGGTTTATTAGATCTGGAAACTACAGAAATAGTGAAACATATCACTTCTTTAGCTAAATTTCAACAAATCCTTCAAAATCTCCCAACTACATTTTCACATTCAACACTGAAGGAGCTTTTCTCTTCTGGGGATCTAGTCATGATCAAAACTCTTCCCTCTAATTCACCTTTCTTAACCCCAACTTGGGAAGGCCCCTTTTCTGTTATCTTGTCTTCTTTACAGCTGTTAAAGTTATGGGGGTGGATTCCTGGATACATCCTTCACGAGTAAAATCCTGGAATCCTCCACCTTGTACGGAAGCGGACTATGAAGAGACTCCACGTACACTCCTCCATAAATACCAGTAAGGAATGTTTGAAGTTATTATTTAGAACACAGCAAGAAAAATGTGAATATCGTTTTCTTTTACTGTGACTGAATTAGTGCTTCTGTCCCACCTTTGCCTAGTACTGATTATACTAATCAGATTTATATTTTTTAGAAATGTCATCAAGCCACACACAATAAAGATGGTTCCAGTCTAAGACCTGATTCTATCATGGACCCCTGTACTGGTCTCCCTCTGGAAAAATCCTAACTGCCCTTTCTATCATCACCTGAGTCAGCAGGAAGCAGTTAGATCAAGTCTTGGCCCTTTTTCCTAACAGCAGTTAGAGTTTCCACCCAGAGAGAGAGAATTGATGCAGGACAGCTGGTGCCACAACCTGCCACCTTAGCCCTGGCGGTGCTGATGCTGCAATGGCAGGAGGAACCAGCTGCTGGAAGGGCTGGACACCTATAGGGGAGACACTGGAGCCTTGCTGTCTCCTTCCTTTGCACTTGTGACTGGTGAATTTCATGTAAGTTTCCAAGGCCTGAGATGTCATTGGACACCTGTCTGTAACTGACAAAGACCCATGCCCTAAAAATCAACACTGAGTGCTGGCAAAACAACCCCCTGCCACTATATAAACCCCTGAGCAGAGAGCCCAAGGGCAGACCTCCCAGAGGGGGCAGGAGAGCTTGTTCCCCTCCTGGGTTCTGTCTGCCAGGAGCTTTTTGTTGTTGTTGTTGTCGTTGTGTTGGGTAAGTTGTAAGTTTTGCTTCTGTGAATAAACCCTGTCTTACTACTGATGCTGTGCTCCGTGGATTCATTCTTCAAATCAAAGAAACCAAGAAGCTGAAACACCGGTATCAGTGAGGCACATCATTCCAGGTCAAATCAAAAACAACAGCCAGGTATTCACATTCCTCTGTGAATTTCCCAGGGTCCAAAGAGAAATTCCCTAACTTTTCTTTACACATCTTGAGATGGCCCATTGAAAAGACACCATGAACCCTCACAGGCTGTCATGTGGGTGCTGATACCTCCTGCAAAGGACATAGAGAAGGGAAGTTAGGATCCAGAAAGGGGGCTAAAGACAAGGGGTGGGATCCTATGCTGGTGGGTCTGAGCCTCCTCTGGGGCTGAAGCAACAGCCACAGTCCTGATCACTGCCTCAAAGTCAAGGTCTGTTCAAAGTCAAAGAGGTATTCAGATCTCTCCCTATCCCTTTAAGCCAACACTTTTCTACACAAGAGTCACAATATTGGGTTTTATCCCTCAGGCCCCACCAGCAGGAAATATCAAGACACACATTTTCCTGAAGACTTCCTCTTATGTTTAATCCTGGGAGTTTTATCAACTTAGCTCTTAACATTTAAGTCTTCAATTCAATGTGACTTAGTTTTTGTGTATGGTATTAGAATGTCAGTGTCCAGTGAGGATACCCCACATCACAAAGTCCCAAAGCTGCAGATGCTGACACAGATGGGGAGAGAAGGAAACACTTTTACACTGTTGGTGGGACTACAAATTAATACAGTCTCTATGAAAAGAAGTATGGAGAATCCTCAAAGAACTCAAACTAGATCCTACAATCCCATTATTAGCCATCCACCCGAAACAATATTTTATCATAACAATATTTTCATTAGATGGTTTATCACAGCTCCTTTACAACCGTCAAGATACAGAAACAACCTAAACGCTCATCAACACGTGAATAGATTCTGAAGTCTGGTATATGTGTATCACAGAATACTATTCAATCATAGAAAAGATGGAGAACTTACATCTTTTGTATTAACCTGGGTGGACGTGAAATACATTCTTCTTAGTAGAGTACGGCAAGAATGGAAAAGCAAGTATCCAATGTTCTCAATACTAATGTGAAGCAGTAGATGAGCTAATACACAGCCACACAAGAGGAAAACTCAAGTTGGGGGGAAGAGAGAGGAGAAGGGGGGTGCTTTGTTTCCAGTGAATGGGCACAATGTAAGGGTACATGGCACACCCTGGGGTTAGGACACAACTACAACAGGGATTTTACCTAACAAATGCAAACATTGTCACTCAAGTAGACCATCGTTAGTCAGAAATACAAGAAAAATAAAACTGAAAACTGAATCTGTAGAAACCATGTGAACTGTCATGAGTGAATAGGCCCTGAACAGGTTCCATGAGGAGCAGAGATGAGTGGGAGGGCACTGACTCAACTTTTGGTTCTAAGAGGTTCATGGAAGTGCCTTGGAACAAAGAAGCACAGGTTCCAGAGCCAGACAGACCTGCTACACACCCTGCCACTGGAGCCTTTCCTGCCTAAGCCTCTAGCTCTGACCTCACAAATGTCTGTGCAGGCTTGAAGGAGAGCAGTGAGCTCACAATGAGCAGTGGTCAGGACTGGCTGCAGAGTCAACGGACACACGGACCAGCAAATACAGGTGGCAGCCATGATGTTAGCTCCCCTCCAAGTTTCCACACTCCCCTCTCCCTTAATAAAGGCACCCCACTTTTTTAGGGTAGTAAATTGCCCAGGGAAAATATTTCCAACTTCTCTTGCCTTTGGGTAAGGATAATGGAAAAAATGTCTGGTCAGTGAGATGTAGAGAGAAATTTTCCTAAGCTCCTGGCAAGACTAATAACAAAACACCAGGTGAGCTGAAGCGTGAGCTCTTTCCCTTTGAGGCTATGTGGAAAGCACATGTGACAGCTGAAGTGCCAGCAGGCATTTTAGACCCTGAGACCCCTAAAGTATATAAGCCACATAATAGTATGATGACATAGAAAGACAGATTTCTGGATCCCTTATGAATAAGGAACAGCCAAACTACCCCTGTATGAAGTGTCACATGTGACAGAGAAATAAAGTTCTCTATTGATTCAGGCCCTGTCATTCTGGGTTTTGTTCCCAGTAAGTTAACACATCTTCATATTTATCCAATCAGGAAGCCACCATGCTAAGGGACACATCTACTTTTTTCTGACCCTTGCATCCCAGATAGCAACAGTGAGGTCAAGCTTGGCCTCTGCTTCTCCAGCCAAGCAGACAAGAAGGATCCCGAAGATCCCCCTCCCAAGGGTCTTGCTGAAAAGCTCCATCACTCTGAAGGTCTGGCAGGGTGTTTCAAAAATGTCTGCTGGCCTAGCTGGGATTTCTATCATCAGTTTGTGGCCTGTCTTTCTCCATCTCTCTCTCTCTCAGTCTCTCTGCTTGAACGTCAGGTCATGGGACAAAGTTTTCTGTGTTTTCTATTCTGAGGCATCTCCTGGGCTAGAGCAGAGACAGGAAGTCTTGCAGACACGTGCTGCATAACTGGATGGCTGGGCAGGAGGAGCAGGGAGGGGCTTCTGCTCACAGCAGACACCTGCAAGGGCTGCTGAGTTTGCTCTGGGGATCAGGAGGCCTTGGTTTCTTCCCTGCTGGGTGAGCCTGGCTACATTTCCTCACTCACTCACCCTCAAGAAAACCACCCTCGGTTGGTCTCTGCTCTGTATCAGGCACTGGGTCCATGTATATGGGGCCAGAGATGAAAGGTCCTAAGGTCACTGAGGTGGCCTCTAATGGGACAGAGGGACAATCGAACATCACACACCATGGGGACCAGTACTGCCTGACCCTGGGTGGCAGGAAATGTTAGGGCTTCCTGGCCCAGCCAGGAGCTTCTGGAGGCTCTCACAGGAGCAGGAACTCCCATCAGCTCACCCCCTCTGGGCCTCTTGTGAAAAAGTCTGGGTTCAGACACAGAAAGCACAGGTCCATTCACCAGCCTGCTGTGCAGCAGCCCTTGGATGAAGCCTCCACAATGCCCCTTGGGGGAGGCCCAGATCTTTGTCCTCCTGTTACTGACTCTCACTAAGCGCTCAATACCTCCCAGGCTGCTTTCTACACCTGCTCCATGTATTAGCTCAGTAATCCTCACCACAGCCTATAAGGTAACTGCGGTCTCCCCTCCATTTTACATGTGAGGACCATGAGGCCCAGTGAAGTTAATTGAGCCAAAGCTCAGAGCTGCTGTGTGTCAGACCCAGATGCAGTCTCAGGGCTGGTGTGGAGCTGAGCCTGTGTGCTCCACACTGCACACACCAAGGCCATCTCCCTCCTTACATGGGAAGTGGGATTCACAGATATCAGAAAAGGTGCAGAATCCCTTGTAGACCCAGGTCTTGGGAGGCCTCGGAATCTAACACACCAAAGGCCACTGTCCACTTGGTCTCTGTAGGGATTCTGAGGGGACTGGAGTGGACCAGAGGCACTCCTCTGTCTTGACACCTGGTGGAAACATTTCAAAGCCATCGGAACCCACATTACTGCCTTGGTCAGGACAGCTGCACAGGTCAGTGCCCTGGCAAGCCTCCTAACACTGTCCCATGCGAACACATGGATGTCAGCACCCACAATCCCCTGTGGGGAGGCTCTGCTCCTCTAAATCAGTTCCTGCTTTCAGCCATAAGATCACAGGCAGAGGGAGGCATGCCAAAAGCTATTCTGAACAATTGGGGTTTTCTTACAAATTCATCAGAGCACAAGAATTATTCACCTCAGGGAAGAGGTGGGGAGGATGGGTGGGGAAGAGGCAGGGCCCTGGCTCACCTTCAGGGGCAGGTAGGCTGCCATGGTGATCCCGGAACTCAGGTGGCATGGCTCTGTTGTAGCTCACCAGGAGCCTGCTGGAGCCCTGGGCTCGGCTCTCACCTGACTTCATTGCAGTGCTTATAGCCCGTGGCAGCATCCCTGGACCAAAGGGGAGAACCAACTCGTCACCGTGAACTTGTCCTTTGTGAGCAAGGCACGACAGGCTGAGGCTTTATCCTAGGCTTGATAGGCAGTTGGATGATTTTCACTGAAATTTTTTTTAATTTAAGTACACTTCTCATGACTATACAACTTAACTTCTTTTTGCCACATAGTAAACACATACTGTATCCAGCACCCAGATCAGGAAACAGATTATCAGCACCCAAAATTGTCCTGGAGACCCATCTGATGTCTAGCCTCTACCCCAAAGGAAAGTCCGACCCTGACTTCTACCAGCACAAGACTAATTCTGCTTGATGTTGCAGTTAAACTCTTCCCCACTGGCTTCCTCAGCTCCATGTTATTCCCGAGTTTCCCCGTCTGTCACACATTGCGCGTCCCCATGCACATTTCCATACATTACGCTGCTGTGTGGATACCGGGCAGTAGACTGACCCTGCTACTGTGCACGTTTCTGCTCCTTCCAGTCTGGGGCTCTGATCCACACGGCTGCTAAGAACATCCAGGCACCTTCCTTTCTGGGGGAACCCTTAGGGGTTTCCATTGGGTGTGTTCCTAAAAGTGAGACTCCTATGCTATGGAGCATGCATTGTTACTGCCAAACACTTTTCTCACAGTGGTTCTATCAATGGAAAGTGCTACTCCCAGTTGCCCTACACCCCTGCCTTTGTTATCCAACAGTGTTTTAAGTAAATGTTAAAGCCTTATTCATTTACATTCTCATAAAACTCACATAACATAAAATCTGCACCTTGGCAACATTTAAGTATATATTTCATTGGTGTGAAGTACATTCACACTATGTTGTCACCACCATTTATCTACACAACTCATCTTGTAACTGCAACTCTGTCCTCAATAGACAAAGACTCCCCAATTCCTACTTCTCCCTCTGGGAACCACCTTATTTCCTGTCTCCATGAATTTGAATTAGCTGAGTACCTTATGTAACTGCAATTACACAATATTTACCTTTTGAGACCGGCTTAGCAGAGTGTCCCCGAGGTTCATCCATGTGGTAGCAGGGATCAGAATCTCTTTTGCTTCTAAAGTTGAATAAATGTTTCATTATACGTACAGACGCGTTTGGTTTACCCACTTCTCATTGGTGAACACTTGGGTTGCTTCTGCCTTTCAGCTATTATGAATAATGCTGCTATGAACGTGGGTGAAATAATACGGCTTTGAGATTGTGCTTGGAATACCTTTGGATATATACACAGATGTGCGATTGCTGGTTCACAGGGTAAACCTGTTTAATTCTTTATGGAACCTCCACACTGTTTCCCAGAGTGGTGACCCCATTGTACTTTCCCTCCACCAGTGCACAGAAGTTCCAGTTTCTCCACATCTTCACCAACACTCACTGTTTTTTGTTGCTGGTTGGATAGTAGCCATTTAAGGAGGGTAAAGTGGTTTTTCCTTGCGGTTTTGCTTTGCAGTACTCTGGTGATTAGCACTGTTAAGCATCTTTTTACAAACATATCAGTCACTCGTATATCACCTTTTCAGAAAAATCTATTCTGAACAGTCCTTTGGCTGTTTTTGAATCAGGTTATTTGCTTTATTGTTGTCAACATATAGGGGTTCTCTAAATATTCTAGATGTGAACCCCTTATCAGGTCTATGAAGTAGAGGTATTTTCTTCCATTTCATAGGTTGCCTTTAATCTCTTCTGCCCTTTGACACTCAGAGTCTTTGAATTCTTTTTATTCTTATTCATTTTAAAACACAGTGTCACTTTGTCACCCTGGGTACAGTGCCATGGCATAATAGCTCACAGCAATCTCAATCTCTTGGTCGCGAGTGATCCTCTTCCCTCAGTTCCCTAGTGGCTGGGAGTACGGGTGACAGCCACAATGCCCAGTTACATTTAGAGATGGGGTCTTGCTCTCACTCAGGCTGGTCTTGAACTCCTGAGCTCAAGCAATCTACTAACCTCACCCTCCCAGAGTGCCAGAATTAGAGGAGTGAGGTACCACAGTTGGCTCAGTTTTTAGATTTTGATATGGTCCTGTTTACCTACTTTAAATATGTAACCTGTGCTTTGGTATTATAGGTAAAAAAAAAAACAGTGTCAAATCCATTGTCCTGAAGCTTTCCTCCTATAGTTTCTTTTGGGAGCTTCAGAGTTTCAGAGTTTCAGAGTTTCAGTCCTTAACATTTAAGTCCTCCATTCACTATGAGTTAATTCTTGTGTATGGTGTCCCGTCAGGGTCCATCTTCATTCTCCTGCATGTGCATGTCCAGTCATCCCAATACCATTTGCTGAAGAGACTGTCCTTTCCTCACTGGGTGCTCATGGCACCCTTGTAAAATCAGTTCACCATCCAGGAGCAAGTTGATTTCTGGGTTCAGCATTCTGTTCCACTGCTCTCGAAGTCTGCCGTGCCAGTACCACTCTGTTTTGAACTCAGGAGCTTATAATGAGTTTTGAAAACAGGAAGTGTAAGACGCCAAGTTCATACCTTTTCAAGATTTTTTTATTTGGGTGCTTGGAGATTCTAAATGTTTGAACCTTTCTAAATTTTCTTTGGTTGTTACACTTCATTTGTGGAATCTTAAGTGTTTTCCACATATGAGATCATGTCATTTGCAAACTGGTCATTTTACACCTTCCTTTTCACTTTGAGTGGCTTTTATTTCTTTCTCTTACCTAGTTGCTCCTTCAGTTTTTGGTGACTCCAGATTACATGCGTCCAAAACATCCACTCATAAGTCTTTTTTGCTATGTTAGTCTCCAAAATCAAGTGCAAGACAAAAATAGTACTAGGCTTTATAACTATCCATGTATTTTTGCCTTTACCAGACATATTTATTTCTTCATCAGGCTTAGAGTTCCTGTCTAGTGTCCTTTCTTTTCAACCAGAAGGACTCTTTCCATTGCAGGGTAGGGTTGCTGGTACCCACATCTTGGGTATCTGACAATGTCTTAATTTCTTCCTCGTTTTTGAAGCACAGTTTCTTGGATATTAAACTCTTGGTAGACAGACCTCCGCCCCCCCCCATGACATTGAATATTTCAGCCCACTGAAATCATGTGGTAAACAATGGGGGAAAACAAATAGTGAGGGCCATCTTCCTAGCAGCTCACTAGGTGTTAATTAGAGACTTTATTGGGTATCATATACCCCAGAATATTTCTATACACTAGTGGATAGTATCATGTACAGTATATCATGATAGTAGCTATTTGTAGCATCCCTTCAACCTTAATTCAAATTTAAAGTAGATGGAATTGGATACTTCCCATAGAGGCATAATGAGGTCTCTAAAAGTCAAAAGTTATTATAGGTTTTAAAACGGAAAGTGAGAAGGCTATGGAAATGTTGTACAGGTTTTAATTTCTAATAAACCAAATATCAATGTCTATAACCCACGTAAATGAGAAGCACTTGTTCTCTTTCAAGAGGAAAATGTTTTTGCCCCCATATAAGGAAAAAAAAATACCCTGTGTTATCCCCAGCCCTGATTGGTCCATTTCCCCCTGCCTCTGACCTCATAGAGAGCCATTGAGGCCCAAACCTATATAAGCCCCTGGTCTGAGCCTGGGTCTTTGGTCGTTACAGCCCAGGAAGCTCTTTCGGTGACCTGTGGACTTGACCTCAGCTAGCGTGTTTCCTTGATCGTAGTGCTTGCAGTTATCCCAGTGAGTAGTTTATCATAGTGTACATAGTCTTCTTAGCGTAGTGTTATTTGTTTTCTTAGTATAAGGTCACATATTATTTTTATCCTAGTTAGCTTTCATTAGTAGTGTTAGCATATTTAGTGCCCCAGTTATTATAGTTTGTTAGTGTTTGTAGCATAGTGAGTATTAGTTGTTGTTGTTGTTGTTAGTTATTTATTGTAGCTTATCTAGCGTAGTGTTAGTGTAGTCAGGCTCCCCATGGCGCCTGGGGTGTCCTCCGTGTCCCTGGACAAGGAGGTCCTCCAGGACTATGAGCTCTTACAGACCATTGGTGAGGGCAGCATCGCTGAAGTGAGGCTGGCCCGTCACCGTGGAACTGGCACTTTGGTGGCGGTGAAGATCATCAACAAACGCCGTATTGCTGGCCTCATGTCTGTGTCTGCGGAGCCTGACATCATGAAGAGACTGGACCATCCCCACATCATCAAGCTGCTGGAGGTCAGACAGGGTAAGGAAAATACGTACCTGATTATGGAACTTGCAGCCTGTGGTAACCTGGGTGAGAGAATAGACGCATATGGCCAGATGGAGGAGGGGGAGGCCCGAGCCATATTCTTGCAGCTACTGAAAGCCATGGAGTACCTCCACCAAAAGGGCATCGTGCACAGGGACCTGAAGCTTGAAAATGTTTTATTCGATTCCCAAAACAATGTCAAACTGGCTGACTTTGGCATGGCCGCAAATTTCAGCGAAGGTAAGACGTTCAGAACCTTTTGTGGGACCCCCCCTTATTTGGCCCCTGAGGTTTACCTGGGCCAGAACTACAAAGGGCCAGAGGCAGAAATCTGGAGCCTCGGGGTCATCCTCTATGTAATGGCAGCCGGGACCTTCCCGTTTAAGGGAAGGGACCTCGATGAACTAAAAACATCGATCTCAAGAGGTACCTATGCTACACCTGGTTTCACTACCCCCAAATTAAAATCTTTCATCCAAAAAATCCTAACCCTTGACCCCAGCAAGAGACCCACTATCAGGCAGATGATGGAAGACCCCTGGATCCAGTCTGGGCAAGAGAGGATGAGGCCGCGCACGGCAGCAGACATCCCACCAGAGGCTGCCATGACACTGGAGACAGTCACTCCACTGGAGGCAGTCACCCCACTGGAGGCTGCCACCCCACTGGAGGCCGCCACCCTACTGGAGGCAGTCACCCCACTGGAGGCAGTCATCTCACTGGAGGACGCCACCCCACTGGAGGTAGTCACGCCAATGGAGGACGCCATCCCACTGAAGGCAGTCACCCCACTGGAGGACGCCACCCCACTGGAGGTAGTCACGCCACTGGTGGACGCCACCCCTCTGGAGGAGACTGCCGACCCACTGGAGGCCACCACCCCACTGAAGACCCACACCCCACTGGATGCCGCCACCCCACCAGAGACTGCCACCCCACAGGAGACCATCACTCCATTTGAGGCTGCCACCCCACCAGACACCTCCACCCCACCGATGCCGAGGCCCAGTTGTGCCCCCCAGGCTGGCCGCGTGTCCTCTCCCTCCAGCCACCTTAGTAGAGGCCCGGCAGGAGACATGGGAGCTGAGGGAAGAACCAGCCATGACCCCTCCCTTCCAGCTGGGCAGGTAGTGGAGGATGAGCCCACTGAACCGGGCCAGGGCCGGCGGGGGTGCGCTAGGAGGATTGTGAACTTCGTGCGCAAAATGTTCTGCCTCCCGCCGGCCCGAAAGAGCCGCCACCGCCGGAACAAGGTGGTGCCTGCGGCCAGCCAGGGGACTTGAGGCCGAGACCAGGAGGCGAGTGTGGGGCGGTCAGCCATGCTTCCTTCTTTTATTTCTTATTGGATTTTCAATAAAGAGGTTGAAATTGTATCTTTTACTGTGTGTACATGTATTCGGCACAAGGTGAAGTTCAGGTATATGTGAAAAGCTAACATCCTCCTCCTGGCAGGCAGATGCCGCATGCTGTCACTGATGTGTTGCCTCTGAAGAGCTGACCTCATAGAATGTTTGTGACACGGGGGTGGGTGGCACAGGGAGGGATGGGGGGTTAGTCGCAGGGAACAAAGGTTCACACAGGATGAAGAAACCCTGCTGTACAGCATGGTGACCCTGTACAGCATGGAAACCCTGTTGTACAGCATGGTGACCAGGTTAAGGAGAATGTAGGCCACATTTCAAAATACCTGACAGTCCACTTCAAATGTCTCCTTGGAGAGCAAGAAGGTCCTGACCTCCCGGGATCCTGAAACACGGTGTGGGAGGTTGGCCATGCCTGGACTCCCAGCTGGGTGGGGGCCACACAAGCAGGATGCAGCCTGCAGAGGCCTCCTAGCACAGTGCAGCCAGCTGAGCACAGCCTGGTCTCCTGCCCTGCCCCAACCAGCTGGAACAACCATTGAGCCTGCACCATAGCTCTTGGGCACTTGTCCCCTCACTGCCCTTCTCTGCTTTTTCTTCCATGGCTGTGGGTGGCGGGACAAGAGGGTTCTTAGTCATCTCACTCCTGGTTCTTCCAAATCAGTATAAATACATCTCACTCCAGAAAGCTGAGTCCTGGGTATTTTGCTGTTTTGGGTCCTCCCTGCAAAGCTGGGGCTGTGCACAGTTGGTGCAGGCAGCCTGGAGCACAGTAGCATTTGTAGTTAAGGAGAAACAGTCAATGGAAAGGGGCCTTGAGGGAACTACCAAGGTCACCCAACAGCCACACAGGAGTCTCTGGGTCGTGTGCAGGGCAGAGACGCACACATCGTGCATGGGCACCCCACACTGATGTCGCCTGGTTAACATGTTCACCAGGAACAATGGGGACTTGAGGGCCTGCTGGCCTGAGCTGCTTATCTCAAGTAGGGTAACATAGTCCTGTGAACCAAACTACATAGGGAGTCAGAGAGTGACCTGGCTGTGGTTCCCAAATTGCCCTAGGGGACCACTTGTCCTGCTATGTTGTCTTTCTTTCTTTCTTTTTTGGCCAGGGCTGGGTTTCAACCTGTCAACTCCCACATATGGGCCCAGCGCCCTACTCCTTTCAGCCACAGGCACTGCCCTATCCTGCTGTGTTTTCTGACTGATGCGTGTAGCACTTGAACTTTCCTCTGAGATCTTCTCTCCTTTTCCTCACAGTAGCACAGGTGGGTCCCTCTACGAGGCCTGAGCCAGGCGTGGGCCTTTGGTCCCCAAACAAAACCATTTCTGTGTTCAGTCCTTTGCAAAAGCACATTTCCACATTGATAGCCTTTGTTGTTGTTGTTGTTGTAACCTGTTTTTATCTTTTTTGTTTTCAAATGCATACATTGAATCAACTTTGAAAAAACATGTAAGTTAGATGACATTACACATATATTTCCTCACAAGGGGCACATTTCATGCCTTTTTCATAACACATCCTCCTCCCTGGTTCACCCCATATGCAGAACCACGTGTATCCTGACTTCGAAACTTTACATCACCAGTAACTTTAAAGTGTGTGAAAACCCTACAAAAGGACATTCTGAATTGTCCATACAGAAATATGTACATGAATGAGCATGGACTTGTAATAAAATAACTTAAAATATTAGCCGAGGAGTATATTTTTGAAGCTGCTTCAATTGCCCGGTGGGTCGTCCTCATAAAATTCTCGCCCAGACTGATTGCTTCAAGGGTTTTCCTGCACTGTCTTCTAGTATTTTTACAGTTTCATGTCTTAAGTTTAAATCTTTAATCCAGTGACAGTCTATCTTAGTTAATGGTGAAAGGTGTGGGTCCAGTTTCAGTCTTCTACAGGTTGCCAGCCAGTTCACCCAGCACCATTTGTTAGGGAATCTTTTCCTCACTGAATGTTTTTAATTGGCTTGTCTTCTGCACAGCCAAGAACACAGTAAGTAAAGCAAGCAAACAGCCCTCAGAATGGGAGAAGATATTTGCAGGTTATGTCTCTCCAACAAAGGTTTAATAACCAGAATCCACAGAGAACTCAAACGGATAATCAAGAAAAGAACAAGCAATCCCATCGCAGGCTGGGCAAGGGACTTGAAGAGAAACTTCTCTGAAGAGGACAGGCACACGGCCTACAGACATATGAATAACTGCTCATCATCTTTAATCATCAGAGAAATGCAAATCAAAACTACTTTGAAATATCATCTAACTCCAGTAGATTAGCCCCTATCACAAAATCCCAAGGCCAGAGAAGTTGGCATGGATTTGGAGAAAAGTGAACACTTCTACACTGCTGGTGGGAATGCAAATCAATACATTCCTTTTGGAAGGATGTTTGGAGAACATTTAGAGATTTAAAAATAGATCTGCCACTCAATCCTATAATTCCTCTGCTAGGCATATACCCAGAAGACCAAAAATCACATCATAACAAAGATATTTGTACCAGAATGTTTATTGCAGCCCAATTCATAATTACTAATTTGTGGAAAAAGCCCAAGTGTCCATTGATCCAAGAATGGACTAATAAATTCTGTTATATGTACACCATGGAATATTATGCAGCCTTAAAGAAAGATGGAGACTTTACCTTTTTCACATTTACATGGATGGAGCTGGAACAAATTCTTCTTTGTAAAGTATCTCAAGAATGGAAGAAAACGTATCCAATGTACTCAGCCCTACTATGAAACTAATTTATGGCTTTCACATGAAACCTATAACCCAGTTACAACCTAAGAAAAGGGGGAAAAGGGAACAAGAGGGGAGGGGGGAGTATGTGGGACGAGGGAGGGTGATTGAGAGGAATTACACCTGTGGTGCATCTTACAAGGGTATATGTGAAACTTAGTAAATGTAGAATGTAAATGTCTTAATACAATAACTAAGAAAATGCCATGAAGGCTATGTTAACCAGTGTGATGAAAATATGTCAGTCTATAAAACCAGTGTATAGTGCCCCATGATCGCATTAATGTACACAGCTATGATTTAATAATTAAAAAAACATAAAAATATGTATATATTAGCCAAGGCCCAGCAGATATTAGCCTCCAAAAAATACATTAGCAAATATTTGCTAATGTATTTTTTGGAGGCTAATATCTGGAAAATCAAGGATGCTGTTGGAAGCCTATGTGTGATCCTTTGGTTTCTTAAAAAATGAATATAATGCTAATCACTTTTGTCTTTTGTTAACCGAGTTGGTTGAAGCCAATATGTTGACTTAGCACAAATAAGGCTAATGAGCTGAGGGCAAGATTTTGATATTACAGAGGATCTACCTATGAAATAAACTGCTGGGGAAAATGCATAAACTTGAAATTATTTGGGGTTATGTGTAAACTCCAGCTCTATGTATATTCCTGTAACCTGTGGTTAATAAAGCCATTTGTTCAACAAATATTTGTTGAGCACCTATTGTATGCTTGGACTCAGGCATGTGGGATCCTAGGAACATAGCAGTGAATGAAACAGACATGCTCCTCATAAGGCTTTCTGTTGACTTCATAAGGCTTTCTGCAAGTTTGTTAAGTGATATAAAAGATGAAAAGGAAATCGTTGGAGAATTTAGTGTCTTCATGCAATACAAGATAATTCAGAGTGGCTAGAGAGATAGGAGACGGGCCACCTCTGTGTTTTCCTAGGAGAGCGTACTGTATGCCCCTCACTAGCAGTGTCTAGAGAAATGTGCAGACATTCTATATGTATTCAATTTATTATTCTCTGACTTAAGAAATCAGGCATTCACACTAGAAAGACCTACAGAATTCAGCACATGAGCATCTTTGTCAATACATACAACTCAGATGACCTGGCTGCTCTCACCCAACCAATGATACCAGAAATAGTGCTACTTATCACAGATCACACCAAGACAAATCCAGTGTTTTACCCCAACTTCAAGTCAGAAGACAGAAAAATGAGCCCTTTTCCCCCAACCCTTCCCAGCCATTCTGCTGCTGAGGAGGCAGTCCAGTGGGGAGTCCCCTGGGATGCTCCCCCACCCCATCGTGAACTGACAATTGGTCAGACATTGGGGAAGGGAAGCCCCTAAACCGGCTGAGAACTCCTATGTTTCCACCATCCCTTCCCCCTCCAAGTTAGCAAAGCAATAATGGCCTAACCCAGCCAAGGCAGAATTAGTGGGGCTGCAAAACAAACACAGAGGCTTGCCCAGGAAACACCCAACACAGTGATACAAATGTTGCAACATCCAGAGGACAGCTTTTCAGTTAGGGGGTCGGGCAGCTGGGAAGCACCAGAGAAAGAGTGAGCCGAACTTAACCAGAGAAGCCGTGGAATCCACAAGGCTTGTAATTTACCTTCCACTTGGCAGAGGTAGGGGAGGGCAGAGAGAGACAGAGGTTCTCCCAGTTTAGGGATCAAACACAGAAATGGGGAATCAGGACACTGGGAAGACAAGGCTGCCTTGATGTCTAGTAAAGGCAAAAGTCAGGTGAGAGCCGAGCCCAGGGCTCCAGCAGGCTCCTGGTGAGCTACAACAGGGCCACACCACCTGAGTGCCAGGATCAACATCGCAGCCTACCTGCCCCTGAAGGTGAGCCAGGGCCCTTCCCCTTCCCCACCCACACTCCCCACCTCTTCCCTGAGGTGAATAATTCTTGTGCTCTGATGAAATTGTAAGAAAACCCCAATTGTTCAGAATAGCTTTTGACACACCTCCCTCTGCCTGTGATCTTACGGCTGTAAGCAGGAACTGATGTAGAAGAGCAGAGCCTCCCCGCAGGGGACTGTGGGTGCTGACATCCACGTGTTCACACTGGACAGTGTTTGGCAGGCTTGGCAGGGTGCTGACCTGTGCAGCTGTCCTGACCAAGGCAGTAATGTGGGCTCCAATGGCTTTGAAATGTTTGCACCAGGCATCAAGACAGAGGAGTGCCACTGGTCCACTCCAGTCCCCTCAGAATCCCTACAGAGACCAAGAAGTGGAAAGTGGCCTTTGGTGTGTTAGATTCGAGGCCTCCTGAGACCTGGGTCTACACGGGATTCTGCACCTTTTCTGATGTCTGTGAATCCCACTTCCCATGTACGGAGGGAGGTGGCCTTGGCATGTACAGTGTGGAGCACACGGGCTCAGCTCCACACCAGACCTGAGACTGCATCTGGGTCTGACACACGCTCTGAGCACTGGCTCAATTAACTTCACTGGGCCTTGTGGTCCTCACATGTAAAATGGAGGGGAGACCGCAGTTACCTTATAGGCTGTGGTGAGGATTACTGAGCTAATACATGGAGCAGGTGTAGAAAGCAGCCTGGGAGGTATTGAGCGCTCAGTGAGAGTGAGTAACAGGAGGACAAAGATCTGGGCCTCCCCCAAGGGGTGTTGTGGAGGCTTCATCCAAGGGCTGCCGCACAGCAGGTGGTGAATGGACCTGCGCTTTCTGTGTCTGAACCCTGCCTTGACCACAAGAGGCCCAGAGAGGGTGAGCTGATGGGAGTTCCTTCTCCTGTGAGAGCCTCCGCAAGGTCCTGGCTGGGCCAGGAAGCCCTCACATTTCCTGCCACCCAGTGTCAGGCAGTGCTGGTCCCCACAGTGTGTGATGTTCGTTTCTCCCTCTGTCCCATTAGAGGCCAGCTCAGTGACCTTAGGACCTTTCATCTCTGCCCCTGTATACATGGACCCAGTGCCTGATACAGAGCAGAGACCAACCAAGGGTGGTTTACTTGAGGGTGAGTGAGTGAGGAAATGTAGCCAGGGTCACCCAGCAGGGAAGAAACCAAGGCCTCCTGATCCCCAGAGCAAACTCGGCAGCCCTCGCAAGTGTCTGCTGTGAGCAGAGGCCCCTCCCTGCTCCTCCAGCCCAGCCATCCAGTTATGCAGCACGTGTTTGGGAGACCTCCCTGTCCCTTCTCTAGGCCAGGAGATGCCTCAGCAGAAAACACAGAAAACTTTGTCCCATGACCTGACACTCAAGCAGAGAGAG
Organism: Nycticebus coucang; assembly: GCF_027406575.1. Classification (NCBI taxonomy): domain Eukaryota; kingdom Metazoa; phylum Chordata; class Mammalia; order Primates; family Lorisidae; genus Nycticebus; species Nycticebus coucang. Next base: position 12,239,808 of record NC_069787.1, read on the forward strand.
AGAGAGAGATGGAGAAAGACAGGCCACAAACTGATGGTAGAAATCCCAGCTAGGCCAGCACACATTTTTGAAACACCCTGCCAGACCTTCAGAGGGATGGAGCTTTTCAGCAGGACACTGGGGAGGGGGATCTTCTGGATCCTTCTTGTCTGCTTGGCTGGAGAGGCAGAGGCCAAGCTTGAGCTCACTGTTGCTATCTGGGATGTAAGGGTCAGAAAAAAGTAGATGTGTCCCTTAGCATGGTGGCTTCCTGATTGGATAAATATAAAGATGTGTTAAGTTAACATACTGGGAACAAAACCCAAAATGACAGGGCCTGAATCGATAGAGAAGTTTATTTCTCTGTCACATGTGACATTTCATACAGGGGTAGTTTGGCTGCTCCTTATTCATAAGGGATCCAGATTTCTGTCTTTCTATGTCATCATGCTATTATGTGGCTTACATACTTTAGGGAGATCAGGGTCTAAAATGCCTGCTGGAGCTCAGCTAATATATATTTTTTTATGTTTTTTATTATTATTAAATCATACCTCTGTACATTAATGCGATCATGGGGCACCATACACTGCTTTTATAGACCGTTAGACACATTTTCATCACACTGGTTAACATAGCCCTCCTGTCATTTTCTTAGTTATTGTGTTAAGACATTTATATTCTACATTTACTAAGTTTCACATATAACCTTGTAAGATGCAAAGCAGGTGTAATCCCACTAATCACCCTCCCTCCGCCCCCATTCCTCCCCTCCCTTTCCTCCTTCACCGTATTCTTAGGTTGTAACTGGGTTATAGCTTTCATATGAAAGCCATAAATTAGTTTCATAGTAGGGCTGAGTACATTGGATACTTTTTCTTCCATTCTTGAGATACTTTACTAAGAAGAATATCTTCCAGCTCCATCCATGTAAACATGAAAGAGGTAAAGTCTCCATCTTTCTTTAAGGCTGCATAATATACCATGGAGTACATATACCACAATTTATTAATCCATTTGTGGATCAATGGGCACTTGGGCTTTTTCCATGAGTTAGCAATTACGAATTGGGCTGCAATAAATATTCTGGTACAAATATCTTTTTTATAATGTGATTTTTGGTCTTCTGGGTATATGCCTAGAAGAAGAATTATAGGATTGAGTGGCAGATCTATTATCAGATCTCTAAGTGTTCTCAAAACACCCTTCCAAAAGGAATGTATTGATTTGCATTCCCACCAGCGGTGTAAAAGTGTTCCCTTTTCTCCATATCCATGCCAACTTCTCTGGTCTTGGGATTTTGTGATATGGGCTAATCTTACTGGAGTTAGATGATATCTCAAAGTAGTTTTGATTTGCATTTCTCTGATGATTAAAGATGATGAGCAGTTATTCATATATCTGTAGGCTATGCACCTGTCTTCTTCAGAGAAGTTTCTCTTCAAGTCTCTTGCTCAGCCTGCAGTGGGATCACTTGTTCTTTTCTTGCTTATACGTTTGAGTTCTCTGTGGATTCTGGTTATTAAACCTTTGTTGGAGACATAACCTGCAAATATCTTCTCCCATTCTGAGGGCTGTTTGCTTTGCTTGCTGTGCTCTTGGCTTTGCAGTAGCGTTTTAGTTTGATCAGGTCCCAGTAGTGTATTTTTGAAGCTGCTTCAATTGCCCAGGGGGGCCTCCTCATAAAATACTTGCCCAGACCGATTTCTTCAAGGGTTTTCCCTGTACTCTGTTCCAGTATTTTTATAGTTTCATGTTTGAAGTTTAAATCTTTAATCCAATGAGAGTCTATCTTAGTTAATGGTGAAAGGTGTCGGTCCAGTTTCAGTCTTCTACAGGTTGCCAGCCAGTTCACCCAGCACTATTTGTTAAATAAGGAATATTTTCCTCACTGAATGTTTTTAATTGGCTTTTTAAAGATCAAATAATGGGAAGTAGCTGGATTCATCTCTTGGTTCTCTATTCTGTTCCAGACATCTACTTTGTTTTTGTGCCAGTACCATGCTGTTTTGATCACTATTGATTTGTAGAATATTCTGAGGTCTGGTAGCATGATTCCTCCTGCTTTGTTTTTATTTCTGAGTAATGTCTTGGTTATTTGAGGTTTTTTCTGATTCCACATAAAATGAAGTATTATTTTTTCAAGATCTTTAAAGTATGACAGTGGAGCTTTAATAGGGATTGCATTAAAATCGTATATTGCTTTGGGTAGTATGGACATTTTAACAATGTTGATTCTTCCCAGCCATGAGCATAGTATGTTTTTCCATTTGTTAACATTTTCAGCTATTTCTTTTCTTAGAGTTTCATAGTTCTCTTTCTAGAGATCTTTCACGTCCTTTGTTAGATAAACTCCCAAATATTTCATCTTCTTTCACACTACTGCAAATGTAATAGAGTCCTTAACTGTTTTTTTTTTTTTGCTGGACTATTGTTGGTATACATAAAGGCTACCAATTTATGAATGTTTATTTTGTAACCTGAGACACTGCTGTATTCCTTGATCACTTCTAAGAGTTTTGTAGTAGAATCCCTAGTGTTTTCGAGATATACGATCATGTCATCTGCAAAGAGTGAAAGTTTGATCTCTTCTGACCCTATGTGGATACCCTTGATCACCTTTTCTTCCCTAATTACAATGGCTAAATCTTCCATTACAATGTTAAAGAGCAATGGAGACAATGGGCAACCTTGCCTGGTTCCTGATCTAAGTGGAAATGATTTCAATTTAACTCCATTCAAAATGATATTTGGCTGTGGGTTTGCTGTAGATGGCCTCTATCAGTTTAAGAAATGTCCCTTCCATGACTTAGCAATTATGAATAGGGCTGCAAAAAGCCCAAGTGCACATCGATCCACAAATGGATTAATAAATTGTGGTATATGTATACCCAATGTACTCAGCCCTACTATGAAACTAATTTGGGGCTTTCACATGAAAGCTATAACCCAGTTACAACCCAAGAATAGGGGGAAGGGTGAAAGGGAAGGGAGGGTGGACGTTGGTGGAGGGAGGGTGATTGGTGGGATTACACCTGTGGTGTATCTTACAAGGGTATATATGAATCTTAGTAAATGTAGAATGTAAATGTCTTAACACAATAACTAAGAAAATGCTAGGAGGGCTATGTTAACCAGTGTGATGAAAATGTGTCAAACGGTCTATATAACCAGTGTATGGTGCCCCATGATCACATTAATGTACACAGGTATAATTTAATATATATATAAAAAAAAACTACTCATCATTAAAACTATGTGAAGCACACACACAAAAAAGTACACATACAAAAGAATGATGTGAAATACTGCAGAAGTGTCTTGTTTTATGCTATGAACTGATGAAGCAGATGTCAATTTCAACTTGACTCCAAGTTATTCTCATCTCACCATTCTGTCTGCTTGGTGATGGATTTTGTACCTTTTGTTTGTATCCTTGGGGTCGCAGCTCACCTCAGCGGTGTCAATGTGTGTTCTTCAACCTTCTCTCTTCGTCAGCTCTAATCCACCAGGTTACTTGCCAAATTTCTGTTCTGGATGGGAGCCTCTGTGGAAAGCTGGCTTCAGTCAGCCATCTTGTCTCCACCCCACTCTATGTGTACTTTTAAAATCTCAAGTTGTTCCATCTTTTCCAATAGGTTTATTTTGGCATCTTCTAGTACTTTTATTTCTTCTTTTAATTCTGATGCCCGATTTAAATCCTGTATGGTAATGCATTTTTCCAAAGCTTCTTTTGCTTCAATATGTTTATTTTTTATTTCAGCAATCCTGAGTTCTTTCTTTCTTATAGAGGCTGGACCATTGTTAATATCAGCAATAACAATGGGAGCCCAAATCTCTGAGATAATTTTCAAAACGTTTTATATTCTCTTATTATCATCTACTACAATGATGTGGAGTAGAGACGAAACCAGAGATAACAAGGTTGTGAGTAGGGTAAGAAACTCCTGTAAAATAGACAGTAAATTTTTCTTTCCTCCTTCTTCATTGGTATCAAAAGATTTAATATTCAATATCAATTGTAAAGCTATGAACTCTTTTGTCATCAAATTTCCAATATAGGAAAAATCACTTCTGTGTTCCTCATTAACAACTGGAATATTCTGGATGTAACTCCATAAGTATTCTGCATATATTACAAGCTCTGGCAAAATCTGCTCTAAAATTCTTCTCCTTCAACTCCTTTTGATTTCAAATATTCACAAAGAACACACCAATATAGAACAATGTTATAGGAGTTAATGTTTCCTCTGAGATCAATGTTCTGCCATCATTATTTTTATAGATTCCCACCAGTTCATTGAGAGGAGTCACAGAAAATAAGGCATTGAGAACAGAGACTGACACTTCAGAATAATTCTCCACATCCAAATGAGGAAGCGACACTAAGATGTTTCCTTCAGAGAAACATAGCCAGTTTTGGAGAAGAAGCTTGTGCATAGCTTCTTTCACAACATCTGATCTGTCATTAAGACCTTGTTAAAGAACCATTACTCTTTGAGCAATAGCCAGAGCTCTCATATGAAACTTTTCAGCTAAAACTTGATAAGCCAGCTTTATGGCAGCCTCTTTCACATCCTTGGTGTGCCCTACAAAATTTGGCAAAGTCTTTGCTGATGGTGCAACACAAGATAACACTGCTTGCCTAACTTCTGGGTTTGAATCATTTTCAATCAAAGCAGCATATGCATTAACCACTGGGTATTCATCATCCTTGGGATTCTGAAGTCGTAAAAGCACCAGAACTGCCTGTATTTTCACATTTGGAATCTTATCTTTCAATCTAATAAACATGACTTCATTAATTTTATCAAACACATCATCATAAATCTGGGCATTTTCTGGCATACTTCCTAAAAGCTTATTTATGAGCTGGCACACTCTAAATCTCACTGCATTGCTGTTTGCCTTATGAGACTTTAAGAGAAAAGTAAACAAGTAATTTAAAATGCCACCATCTTTCTTTTCCTCATCATCTCCCATATCTGACCAGTGAAATGAAATAACAAACATTGCTAAAAATAAGTAATGCTTCACAAATTTGTGTGTCATTTTTGCACAGGGGCCAGACAATCTTCTCTGTATTGTTCCAATTTTAGTATATGTGGTCTGGGATCTTAAAGTTCACAAGAATCCTTCAGGGGCAGGTCTCACAGCATCCCCTGACTCCAGTTCCTATGGGATGTGAGAGTCCCTCAGCCTGTCCCAAGATTAGAGTTCTGATTCTGGCAGGTTGAATTAAGACAGCCATTCATTAGGCCCCTGCTAAGACCTTCTCATGACCTTCCCACAATGGCAGACCCCTGGCTATGGAGATGTTCTCAGTATGCTGCCTTGCAGCCACCAAACCTATGGCAAATCTACTCCAATTGGCATTCAAATATGGTTTCTGTATACTGTTTAAGTCTGTCCACTCTTCCAAACTTTCCACTCAATGTGCAGCTTCCCCCAACAACTGAAAACTCTGGAAAGGGTTTCTTCTGTCCTGAATCTCCATGGGGGGCAGCTGAACCTAGCCAGTCACAAACACTTGCTTAATTCATCAGATTCCACTGCTCTGTATTATACACTGTATCCAGCTCACTACCTCCTCAATATGCTCCCTGAGCTATGATTCTGAGTAAGATGCCCAGGCCAGGTATGTCTGGGTTCTCTTTTCTTTTCCAGTCATTCTAGAAGAGCTCAGCTGAATAATCCTTCTGATGTGTCATTTTGCTTTGGCCCCCCCCATTCTAATTTTCTTGTGGCAACTCTTTGAAAAAAAATTTTTTTTCTGAGACAGAGTGTCAGTCTGTTGCTCTGGGTAGAGTGCCATGGCAACCTCAACTCAAGTGATCCTCTTGCCTCAGCCTCCTAAGTAGCTTGGACTATAGGTGTCTGTCATAATGCTCACCTAGTTTTTCTATTTTTAGTAAAGATGGGGTCTTGCTCTTGTTCAAGCTGGTCTTAAACCCCTGAGCTCAGGTAATCCTCCAGCCTCCCAGAGTGCTGGGATTATAGGCATTAGCCACTATGCCTAGTCTCATAGAAATTTTTAAGGAAGAGGAATAGTAGGCCTTAGAGAAGAGATATCAAAATTTAATCTACAAACTAGGATTAAGCCTGAATTAAGTCTATATGTTTTGTTTGTTTGTTTGTTTCAGTTTTTGGCCAGGGCTGGGTTTGAACCCACCACCTCTGGCATATGGGGCCAGCACTCTACTCCATTGAGCCACAGGTGCCACCCAGGCCTATATGTTGATGATACCTGGTATCATATGTCATGATATCTGGTACCTGGATTACAGAGAACACAGACCCCTTTTTGAGATGCTCATAGTCTGAGAAATTAGACAAATGGGAAGAAATGGTCATTAAAATCCGGTAGTTGCTGTGTGGGAAGTTTGCACAGGAAGGAGCCAGACACTGACTGCCCTTAGTGGTTCACAGAGCACTGTAAGTGCTCATTTGATTTCTCAACCTCTTTATCCATTATGGGGCTCCCTTGACACTGTTTACAACATACAAGTGTTTCCTGTGGGCCGGCACCATTGTATGTTTTTTAACATAATTTTTCAAATTTCTTATCCCCCTCAATACAAACTGGAGGGGTCTGGAAGTATTTCTATTTCCATTTGACAGCTGAGGAGAGGGAGGCACCGAGGCATTTAGTCATTTGCTTCAAATCCCCCAGCTACTGGGCAGTGAAACCAGGGTGCTCTCACAGATACAACATAGGTCCTGTTCTGTCTGCCTATAGCTGAGAAAAGGTGGCTGTCCCAGGGTCTGACACTCATCACTGTGAGGTTGACCTGATGAAGGAAATAATAAATCTGAACCTGTCCTTTGTAGCCCTCTAGGACATGGAGGAAGAAAGAATGCATCTGTTTCAAATTGTAAAGTCCTGAAGTTTATTATTACATTTAGCTTTATTATATATCCTAAATAGACCAGGCAATAAAAAGATGGAAAGACTGAAAATCTAACTCTTAGTGGTGGGTTTTTCTGGTTCTCATCAGGAGTAGATCTTGCCATTGGGAGTTCACAAAGCCCATGCCAGGTCCCTCTCCTGATGCATAGATAGGAAATCAATGTATAGAGGGAATTCCTGATGATCTTCATGGGCTGGGAACCCCAGCACACACTGCTCAGGCACTGACCTGGCCTGCCTTTTCTTCACTGACCTGGCCATTGCCTCTGTGGGACCTCCAGGCTTCCTTGCACAGCAGCATGCCGTGTGCCCAAACGCCTCTCTGACACAGCCTCACTTCTCCTAGCTCAGTCCTTAGGCCCTGAGTCTCTCTGGGTTTGCTAGTGCCCTTTGCAGGTAGGTCTGCATGGCCAAAAGCACCCATCTCTCCAGGTTCTGCTCTGCTACCACCCCTAATTCCCCAGTAAAGTCTTCCTTGTGAAAATTTTAAGTTTTGTTTGGTTGCCTCCTTTGGCAAGAAGAGCAGCAGGTATTAGAAGGGTGTAGAGGACATACTGACAAAACAATCACCATGAAATCATCAAGTTATTACTGAACATGTTTAGGGTGGAGGGCTTAGAATTTAACGTAAAGTGTGGATTAGCTTATCCTAGTTAGGAGAACCTGGACTTAAGAAATTTTTTATATCTCAATTATTTTTTCAACTGTGTTTTCTTAGGTAGAATTGTACATTCAACTCAACAGTGAATAAAGTTCTCTGAATTTGGAGTAGATCCTAAGAAAAATCAACATCCTGATAAAATGAAGGAGGAAAAAAACCCATCTGTTTTTGATGCAAAAATGGTCTCAGGAGGAATCAATATCTTCTCCATCCAGAATATAGATCTGGATTATTTTTCTTCCCATTTATTTTTATAGGGCCTGATGTTAAGTGTGAAACCTGATTTATACCCATGAATGTCATTAAAATGATTAAAACATATTGCCTTTAATTTTCTCATGAAGCATTTCTATCGGCTGAAGCATATGCATGAAGGACATGTGGAAATAGATGTACATAGCTCTGAATCACGTTGCAATATCATTTTTCCTTAATTCTCTTCCATATTTCTGATTGCTTCATGGGGCAGGAATCTGATGCTAATACATCTATGACAACTTTAACACTGGTGAGTCTTTCTTTTTAGCTAAGAGAGCAGGCTTCAAGCTCTAACTCTTTAGTAAGCAAAAATATTTAACTAAACATATATTGATTCAATTTCATTTTGTTTTTTGTAGGTACCTATCTGGGGCCATTGGTGATGGCTTTCTACTTGAAGCAGTGATACAAAGTTTCCTTTTGAAAAAGCCTGGCAATTTGCAAAGTAATTTAAAGAAAAATATTGAGTCACTAACAGTGGCTTAATAGATATGGCAAACACCAGGCAGCGGGTTATGAGTGAAAAAAGTGTGAAACCAAGTTTCTATGTCTCTGTTTTTGTACCAGTACCATGCTGTCTTGAGCACTATGGCTTTGTAGTACAGACTAAAATCTGGTATGCTGATGCCACCAGCTTTATTTTTGTTACAAAGAACTGCCTTAGCTATACGGCGTTTTTTCCGGTTCCATACAAAATGCAGAATCATTTTTTCCAAATCTTGAAAGTACGATGTTGGTATTTTGATAGGAATGGCAATGACTAGGTAGATTGCTTTGGGAAGTATAGACATTTTAACAATGTTGATTCTTCCCATCCATGAGCATGGTATGTTCTTCCATTTGTTAATATCCTCTGCTATTTCCTTTCTGAGGAGTTCATAGTTTTCTTTATAGAGGTCCTTCACCTCCTTCGTTAGGTATATTCCTAGGTATTTCATTTTCTTTGAAACTATGGTGAAGGGAGTTGTGTCCTTAATTAGCTTCTCATCTTGACTGTTATTGGTGTATACAAAGGCTACTGACTTGTGGACATTGATTTTATATCCTGAAACATTACTGTATTTTTTGATGACTTCTAGGAGTCTTGTGGTTGAGTCTTTGGGGTTCTCTAAGTATAAGATCATGTCGTCAGCAAAGAGGGAGAGTTTGACCTCCTCTGCTCCCATTTGGATTCCCTTTATTTCCTTGTCTTGCCTAATTGTATTGGCTAGAACTTCCAGCACTACATTGAATAGTAAAGGTGACAGAGGACAACTTTGTCTGGTTCCAGTTCTAAGAGGAAAAGCTTTCAGTTTTACTCCATTCAGTAAAATATTGTCTGTGGGTTTGTCATAGATAGCTTCAATCAGTTTTAGAAATGTGCCACCTAAGCCTATACTCTTCAGTGTTCTCCACCTAATCTTTGATAAACCAAACAAGAACATACCTTGGGGGAAAGACTCCCTATTCAATAAATGGTGTTGGGAGAACTGGATGTCTACATGTAAAAGACTGAAACTGGACCCACACCTTTCCCCACTCACAAAAATTGATTCAAGATGGATAAAGGATTTAAATTTAAGGCATGAAACAATAAAAATCCTCAAAGAAAGCATAGGAAAAACACTGGAAGATATTGGCCTGGGGAAAGACTTCATGAAGAAGACTGCCATGGCAATTGCAACAACAACAAAAATAAACAAATGGGACTTCATTAAACTGAAAAGGTTCTGTACAGCTAAGGAGACAATAACCAAAGCAAAGAGACAACCTACACAATGGGAAAGGATATTTGCATATTTTCAATCAGACAAAAGCTTGATAACTAGGATCTATAGAGAACTCAAATTAATCCACATGAAAAAAGCCAACAATCCCATATATCAATGGGCAAGAGACATGAATAGAACTTTCTCTAAAGATGACAGACGAATGGCTAACAAACATATGAAAAAATGTTCATCATCTCTATATATTAGAGAAATGCAAATCAAAACAACCCTGAGATATCATCTAACCCCAGTGAGAATGGCCCACATCACAAAATCTCAAAACTGCAGATGCTGGTGTGAATGTGGAGAGAAGGGAACACTTTTACACTGCTGGTGGGACTGCAAACTAGTACAACCTTTCTGGAAGGAAGTATGGAGAAACCTCAAAGCACTCAAGCTAGACCTCCCATTTGATCCTGCAATCCCATTACTGGGCATCTACCCAGAAGGAAAAAAAATCCTTTTATCATAAGGACACTTGTACTAGACTGTTTATTGCAGCTCAATTTACAATCGCCAAAATGTGGAAACAGCCTAAATGCCCACCAACCCAGAAATGGATTAACAAGCTGTGGTATATGTATACCATGGAATTCTATTCAGCCAGTAAAAAAAATGGAGACTTTACATCCTTCCTACTAACCTGGATGGAAGTGGAAGACATTATTCTTAGTAAAGCATCACAAGAATGGAGAAGGATGAATCCTATGTACTCAATTTTGATATGAGGACAATTAATGACAATTAAGGTTATGGGGGGAAACAGAAAGAGGGACCGAGGGAGGGGGGTGGGGCCTTGGTGTGTGTCACACTTTATGGGGGCAAAATATGATTGCAAGAGGGACTTTGCCCAACAATTGCAATCAGTGTAACCTGGCTTATTGTACCCTCAATGAATCCCCAACAATAAAAAAAAAAAAGGAAAAAAGTGTGATAAGCTGATTGAGGAAATGTAGGCTCATTCATTGAGTCATTTTCCGTGTTAACATCCTGAAAGTGCCCATCTTGGGACCCTTAAAGCACACATCATGTTCGCCACTTCTTAAGAGTCCATTCTGCTCTCTTGGACACTAATTACACGTAGGTGTGTGTGTTGGATGCTCATCGAGGGCAGGGATCTTTTCCTTATCTTGACTGTTTCTGCTGCTCAGGATCTAACAAACACCTGCTGGGGCTGAAAGCAGCCGAGTGAAGCAGCCTCATCTCCAGCCTGCCCTCTCTAGTGCCAGTCATTGTCCCTCAATGCATGCCCTTAAACCAACTTAATTTACATAAGAGAGACATCAAAACCATTCAAATCTGAGGTCCCTGCAAGTTGGAGTTCTATGGCTATTTGGTCCAATGGAATACTAAAAGGAATTGGGTCCAGTTTTGCAGAATTTATGGTTGCTGCCATAGACAAGGGAATGACTGCCTCTTATAACAATCAAAATCCGTCTTAAAAAGTGAGATGTTGTATGGTACTAGGGAGGGATAAACCATTTGTTTCCAAATATATAGAGGTGACTCATTAGTTTATTGATACTTTCTTTACACTAAAATTGTGTCTCCTGGGTCTGTGATAACATTTTTTGAGTGAGCAATTTATCAACATCAGACGTCAACACAGTGAACCAGAATCCTGGATTCAGAATCAGAACTGAATACACATCAAAGGATGATCCCCTTGGTTTTCTGTGTTAATGGGCAGCGGGGAAGAAATATGAAAAGATCACAGAACTAGTTACTAGCAGCAATAGTGGCAGAACGCGAACTGGGGCCATCATTCCCAGTGTGGCGTTCATCCTGGCACCCTGATGTTACCTCTTGCTATACAGATTATTGTTTGTTTCAGTTTATTTCAAATTCAGTTTATTTTTACTTGCAGCATGTAGTCTAGTACTTTACTAGTCAAAGTGTGGTCTTCAGGTAGAATCAGCATCACCTGGAATTTTTTTTTTTTTAAATACAGAACTTTGGACCCTCCCCTAGACCTTCTGAATCATAATTTGCATTTTTAACAAGATTTCTAGATAATTCGTATTCCATTAGGTTGAAAAGTTTTTTCCTAATTACCTCCTCTAATTCAATAAGTGTTCTGAACTGAATGAGGAAGGTAGACAGTCATTTAGCTTAGTGATTCTCAAACTTTGTTACAGGTAAGAGTAACAAGGGCGAATTTTAAGTGTAGATTCCTGAGTATCACTCCCACAGAGTCTATTTCAGGAGGCCCAGAGGGAAGACCAGATGGAATTATTTTAGCAAGGTGTACAAGTGGTTCTGATGGAAGTCGTCTTTGAAAACTTCATTTCACTCCTTCTTGTGTTTATAAACATCTTCATTGTTTTCTTTGAAATGAATGCCTGGAACGAATTATAACACAGTTGTCAGAACTATAATAGACCTTTAAGACTCTCGGACAAATGCCTGAAACAACAAATGCCTGTAATTAGATTAATAACACAGTGTGTAAACTTTTCTAAACAATTTCAGATTCACAGGCTACATAGGATGGACAAACCCAATTAAAAGTAGTTTCAGGAAATGAGAACTTGTTGTCTTGGAGTACTGAACAAAGAGGAGATAACTAGTTTCAGGGAAGGCTGGCCTCAATACTTCAAAGATTCCCAGGACGCTCTTCTTCCAATGTTCTCAGTCCTGCTGGTCTGTGTTCTTTTCCTTTCTCTTCTCCTGCTAGGACATGTTTTCTTCTAACTGGGAAAGAACACAAACATCAGGGCACATTCTTTTTTTTTTTTTTTTTTTATTGTTGGGGATTCATTGAGGGTACAATAAGCCAGTTACACTGATTCTTTAGTCTGATGGAGCTCTGATCCCAAACACAAATCCTGGGGACTGTTTCTCAGGAGGCTTCCTTGCATCACGTGCCTATTTCTGGACATCTGTGGCCAAAGGAAACACCTATTATCCCAGCCCACACTGTACCACCTGTGGCTAGTACTGGGCTTGGCAGCCCTAAGCAGAACTACAAATTTTCAGAATTGGAAGAAACACTAGGCAGAAAAATAATAGCTTTCATCAAAATGAGAAATAGCGGGAGTGCATTGAAACAGCACGTGCCAATGTGGGAACCAGGCAAGGATGATGTCTACCTAGGATGGAATATTCCTCAGATTCTGGGATTGATGGATATGAAGGCTGTGTGATAAAATAATTTACTTAATTTTTTTTTTATTGTTAGAGATTCATTAGGGGTACAAAGAACCAGGTTACACTGATTGCATTTGTTAGGTAAAGTCCCTATTATAATTGTGTTCTGTCCCCAAGAGGTGTGTCACAACCCGTTACTTAAAAATCATTATGTAAAAAATGAGAAAAATAGATCTCAAAAGTGTGTGTTCGCTCTGGTGCTGACATGATAGAAATCCTGTATCACGTAGGCAGTGATCACAGGGAAACTGAAGCTGTCACAAGGTCAGAATTGTGAGATTCAAAGCACAGGCTTGTTTTGTTTCTTCGTGTGGTCATTTTTCCCTTTATAGTATTTCTATGCATGATTATTTTTAGGTGGACACATTACTTTGGGCCTCCTCTGGGGGACTTCTGACATTTTGCCTACCTGGCCTTTATCTATTTATTCTAGAGAGCATGATATCTTTACTTTACTTTCCCCCACAATTCATTACTGAACTTAATTATTTTTTTATTTCAGATTACCATAAGGATACACAATATTAGGTTACATTGTTTGCATTTGTTCAGTAAAGTCCAACTTGTGATTGAATCTTTCGCACAGAAGGTGTACCATGTACCCCTAAATTGTACCCATTAGGTGAGAGCTTACCAAACCCCCTCCCTTTTTTCCCCTCCTTCCTTCCCCCTCTTCTCTTTTCTTTCTTTCCTCTCTCCCTTCCTACCTTCATGAATTTGGGTTTTCCTCTCTTCTGGTCCTATAGTTGTTAATCTACTAGTTTCACATTTGTCTTGATTACATTGGATACTTGCTTTCCATTCTTGTGATACTGAAGAGGATGTTCTTCAAATCCATCCAGGTAAATAAAAAATATGTAAAGTCTCTGTCTTTTTATGGCTGAATAGTATTCCATGGTATACATAGACCACAGTTTATTAATCCATTCAAGGGTGGATGGGCACTTGGGTTGATTCTACGTCTTGGCAATTGTAAATTGAGCTGCAGTAAACATTCTAGTGCAAATGTCCTTATGGTAAATGATTTTTTTTTTCTTCTAGGTAGACACCTAATAGTGGATTGCAGGATCAGATGGGAGGTCTACTTTTAGCTTTTGGAGAAGTCTCCATATTGCTTTCCAAAGAGACTGTATTAGTTTGCAATCCGACCAACAGCGTATTGGTGTCACCTTCTCTCCCCACCTACACTAGTATCTGAAGCTGTGGACTTTTATGATGTGGGCTATTCTCACTGGGGTGAGGTGATATTTCAAGGTGGTTTTGATTTGCATTTCTCTGATGATTAGAGATAATGAGCATTTTTTTTTTTTTCATTTTGGTGTGTGTTGTCAATCTGTCTTCTTGGGAGAAGATTCTATTATTGTCTCTTGCCCAGTGATAAATGGGATTATTTGCTCTTTCTTGTTGATTAGTTTGAGTTCTCTATAGATTCTGATTATTAGGCCTTTGTCAGATTTATAACATGCAAATATTTTCTCTCATTCTGAAGATTGTCTATTTCCTTTCATTTTTGTATCTTTAGCTGTGCATAAGCTTTTTAGTTTGATCAGGGCCCATTTGTTTATTTTCATTGTTGCTGCAATTGCTATGAAGTTTTTCCCCAGGCCAATATCATTAAGAATTTTTCCCATGCTTTCTTCTAAAATTTTTATTGTATTGTGTCTTAGATTCAAGTCTTTTATCCATTGTGAGTCAATTTTTAAGTGGTGAGAGGTACGGGTCCAATTTCTGTCTTCTAGATTTGGTTAACCAGTTCTCTCAGCACTATTTATTAATTAGGGATTATTTTCCCCAGTGTATGTTTTTTGTTGTTATTGCTTATCAAAGATTATATGGTGATGTGAAACTGGTTTCATATCTAGGTTCTCTATTCTGTTCCATAAATCTATGTCTCTGTTTTTGTGCCAGTACCACACTGTTTTGATCATTATGGACTTGTAGTATACCTAAAGTGTGGTGAAGTGATGCTTCTTAATAATTATCCTTCATATCTGTTATCTCTTACCCCAGGAGTGCTATAGAACAAACTCTCCCTAAACTAAGTGGCATATAATAATAAAAATTTATCTTCATGAATATATAGGTCCACTGTGAATTGTCTTATCTAGACTACATTTGGCTGGCAGCTGTGCCTTTAAGCTGCAGGTTCTGATGGGTTGGCTGTTTACTATGGTTGGGCTCAGTTTTGATTCATATGTGATTTCTGGGGGACAAGCTAATTAGATAACCTGCTGGCTTCATATTAGCATTGAGTACGTTGGATACTTGCTTCTCCATTTTTGTGATACTTAACTGAGAAGAATGTGTTTCAGCTCCATCTAGGTTAATATAAAATATGTGAAGTCACCACCTTTTTTGTAGGTGACTAGTATTCCATGGTATGCATATACCACAGTTTGTTGATCCACTCCTGAGTTGATGAGCATTTAGGTTGTTTCCACATCTTGGTGATTGTACATTGATGCTCTTGCTATTAGATAGCACCACTACATACATCAAACTTGAATCACATCAATTAATATTCCATTGGTCAAGGCAAGTCACATAGCCACATCCAAATTCAAGGGGCAAGGAGAATATATTTATTCTCGTGGGGGAAGAACTTAAAGCCATTGGTTAAGCACGAGTATAAAATGACAAAATAATAACAAAATTTCTCTTCTACCACCTCCTCTTCTGAAATCATTTCTCCTGATCCTGCATAATTTGTAATGTCCACATAGAATTGCTCTTTGAATCCTATGTATTAGCTTTGCCCTCTAAGACTATAGTAAATTATATTAAGAATTTGATCCAACCAAAGACATAAAATACTGGATACCCAAAGGCTTAGAAATTGTTATAACTTAAGAGCATGGTTGCAACCTGAGCTTCTGTCTTTTCATCTCTCCATCCAAGTGGCTATAATATGGTGGTTTCCATTTTTGCATTCCTGTGTCTTGTTCCTGGGGTCTTTGAACATGAGAATATGCAGTGAAGTGCTCTCAATGTGGGATAGGATTTCTACATTGGAATCCTAATTGTAGTACCAATTAGCTACAACATCAGTTTCCTCATCTGTAAAACAGGAATGATAATCCTTACTTTGCACAGTGTGTGAGAAAATCAAATAGATTTGAAAGAGTTTGCAACCAGTTAAGTGACATTTGCTATTAAGGCTAGTTATTTAACTTTTAGAGAATGTCTTCTCTCAGGAATATGTGTTTCTTCGGGGGGTGGGGGGGGATTTGGCTTCCTGGATTTCTTGTTCTGAGCCAGGAAGTCTATATCTTCTGACAGCCTTCATGGAAAAGAGATAAGAAGGTACCCATTATTGATGAAAGAAACGAGTGAGTCCATAAAAGCATTGTCCTTCGCAATCTGTGTTGTTAAATCTTAAAAGACAAGCTACTTCTTATTTATGGGCATGAATGCATTTACTTTAGCCTTATTCATCACCCCCAGTGCACTTTGCCCTAAATACTAACACTGACTGATGTTGGAGCATCTCTGAATGAATTGGAGTTGCTGTTTTCCCAGTTGGTGAAACAGTCCCTTTAAACTTGGTGTCTCTGCAAAGTACCTTTCTTGACAATTGGCAGTTTTATTTCATACTGTGCAAATGACTGTTTGCGTTGTCTGGAGACCACTTTGTAAAGCTGTGAGCTGAAGCCTATTATGTTTCAGGAAACTGAAGTTCTAGTCTCACCAGGCCAGTGACAGGCTGTGTCATCTTGGGATTTGTGGTTCAACCTCATGGTATTGTTCTCTCTTCTGCAAAAATGAAGGGGGAAGCTTAGTGGCTTCTGGGACCCTTTCAAGGTTTAATATCTCACAAACTGTTGAATTTGCACTAATTTCCCTGGGGCTGTGCAGCATATGGTGTGTGTGTGCAAGGGACTGTTGCAGTGTAATTACTGACTTTGCACAGTGGGTCTTAGAGTGTCAGTGACTCCATGTTGACATTTCACAGTGTGGTTAGATTGAGAGGTCATAAATCCAATCCTGGTCAGTGAACATGAGGCTTAGGTCTGCTTGTAATCCACTCTAACTGCAGTCAGAACCTGACTCAGTTAGTTATGCAGAATGGCCTGGTCATCAACCACCTTTGTTCATTTTCATGCTCAAATTCAGTCTGTCGTGGTGTATCTCAGAAACATTTTGTCTGATTCTTCAGAACTACTTTTAAATTCCAAGCTTTTTGTCTAAGCTAATACTTAAGAAAATGGTGAGGAAAACAGTGTTGTTTGTTTTGCTTGAATTTCTAATCTATTGTGCATCTATTCTTGTGAAATCTTGCATTTGGACGCTGCAGTGGTGCCAATGGCTGCAAATCTCTCTAAATGTTTTCAATTTTGTGTGCTTCCTATTTGCATAGATGCATAAATCTGGTTCTGTGTTCTCCAGTTCTGGTCTTCTGGTCTATTTGCCTATCTTCATACTAATATTATGCTATCTTAATTACTATGGCTTTACAATGAAACTTAAGATCAGCTATAACAAGCTCCCTCTCCTCCCAGCCAACCTTCTTTTCAGGAATAATGTGGTTATTCTTGGCATTTTGCTCTTCCATGTAAATGACAGAATTAGTATGTCAAGTTTCACAAAGAACCCTGATATGATTTACGCTAGAATTTAATTATTTTCTCAGTATGGAGAAGGTTTTGATATTTTCAATGATGTGGTTTCTTATCCATGAACATGGTTTATTTTATTAATTAATTTAACTTTCATAAAGTTTTATACTTTTCTTCAAAAAATGTCCATGCATTTATCTTACATTTATTCCTAGGTCATTTACATTGTCTATGATAGAAATTTATTTCTATCACAAATGGTAAATGTATAAAAGTTTTTAGAAAATACAGTTTTTTGTCACTATTATATAAGTTTGTTATTGATTTTTTATATTAATTTTATATCAACCTTGCCCCATTCGTCTTCAAATAAAACAATTTTTCCACAGATTTTGCCTTTCATATAGCCATGATTTGTGATAATAACAAATAATAATAGGCATTTCATTTTTGCCAGTTAAAAAATGATATTTGCAACATGTTTATGAATGATACTGGCCTTTAATTTTCCCTCATCTTGGTATTCATGACTAGTTTTAGAGTCAAGACGATCATATCAAAAATAATTTATAGTGCTTTTTCTTTTTATTCTATGAAAAAACATATACAAGGGTTATTCAGAAAGTATCCAGCAATCATTAATGCTATTTTTCATATTACATGACTCGGTACTTTGTAGACAACCCTCGTATAACATTGAAATCTTTGCTCTATTGACTTTTTTTAGCTTTTGCTTCTGAAACTGTCTGGGCCTGCTAAAGTGTGCCCAGTATGTGCTAAAGTGTATGTGTGTCTGTGTGTGTGTGTGTGTGTGTGTGTGTGTGTGTGTGTGTGTGTGTGTGTGTGTGTGTGTGATGGTTGGGGTGTTTCTGGTGAGAATATTTAAATATCTGTTCAATTTTTGTAAGAGGTAAAGAACGTTGAGATTATCTTTCCTTTCTAATTTAGCTTTGTTAAATTGATTTTTCCAGAAACATGTCTATTTTGGATATTTTCAAATTAGATAGCATGGAGTTGTTCATAGGACTCATTTCTTAAAATACCTGCTGCAATTTTTAATGATGATTCTTTCATGGCTCCTGATATAGTTGTTCCTTTTATTATTTTTTTTCATTTATATTTCCAGTCAGTTTAACTTCGGTTTGTCTCCTACTTAATATGTTTGTTTTAATTTTTAACTTTATGGATATTTACATAAAATTAAATATATATAAATTGCCCATATTTAAGGGGTACATATGATATTTTGCTACAAGCATACAGTGTAAAATGTTGGAATCCGGTAACTGAGACATCTAACACCTCAAACATTGATCAGTTTTTCATTTACAGAACAGCTTTAGTTGTTCTCTTCTAGTTATTCTGCAAAATATAATAATTCACTACAGTAGCCCTGTCTTTGTGGACTCAAGGATTTAGCTCTTTTGTATTACCTCCACATCTTTCCTTCTGTCTGTTTTATTCTAGTTATGCTAAGGTCTACCTGTGTAATTTAAAATATTTTGCTCTTTGTTGTTCTCTCAAATTTTCATCAGCGTTGACCCTTCCCGAAGGGTGATTTGAGATAATGGCTCTTTCTTACGTCTTTCAAATGGCTACTTCAAGGTTACTTACCCAGTCAACCAATGATAACAGCCTGTGTTCCCCTGCCTCCTGTCTCTTAAAAGTGGTCCAGATAGACACATGTTTCCACTTATCTTCAAGCAGACTAAATAGCACCCCATTCTGTTCTCAGCAGCTTGTTCCTGGTATGTCTGAGAGCAGGAGTTTCAATCCTACAATCTAAGTTTTCACAGTAGCATAATGGGAATGCAGATAATCTCATGTGGTTATTAGGCAGCAGTTGCCAATGCACCCTTCATAGAGCAGTTGTTCAGGAAAGGTTATTTCTCTCCTGTAATGATACAGTTTTTGCCATTACAGTAGGCTAACTTTCCTGTTTTATGACAGTATAAATGACCATGTATATATATATATATATATTTTACTTTCAGTTCTTATAAGTGATCTAATTAAGCTAAGTTTGTGGGGTAAGTGAAGACAGTTTGTTTTTTTTAAATCCACTTGTGAGTATATATTTTATGTAGTAGAGGAAAAATAAAGAGTGGCATCTAACTATTTCTATTCTTTTACATTTTCTTGTATTTTTCTTTTAAAATAGTGGGCTTATAATATCTTTTATATCAGTGAATCAGGTAAAAACCTTTGAGAATCAGGTAAAAACCATGGACACTATCTCTTCCAAAATGCAAATTTATACATTCTTTTGCATGGAATTCTATGTTTGATACCTTGAGGTGAGAGAATTTGAAGAATATCCACAAACTGAGGGGTAAGACTTCCTATTTTCGAAAGTAACAATTTTCTTTAAGGTTAGCTGAATGTCATATTTTTGACAATACTGATGTTCCATTCCATGCAGACTAATACATCCTGAGTTAGAAGATGAGTTTGAAATGGACAGATAGATTTGTTGACATTGTTATTCCTTACAGTGTCAGTCATAATGACCCTGAAAGGGAACCAGAAAGAGCTTATGAGCTTAAACGGAATGTGAAGACATTTTTCAACTCTTAGGATGTTCTGAGGAATATGTCTCTTGTGATATCCCAATAAATCTTAAATTGAATACATTAAAAAGTTTGAGAAGTCTTCTATCTTCTGTTTACTTTGTATTTGAAGTTATCCTGGCATGACTTTATTTAAAAATGGCATCTAAGGCAGCAATGTTCTCAGTATGTCTGTATAATAAGAACAAAATGCCCTTTATCTTTGTTTCAAATATAAACAGAATTTTGTTAGGCAATACACATACAAGAGAGGGAAACAAAAAAATTAATGACACACATTTTGACTGAACGTACAGAAATGGATAAAGTCAGAATCCAAAATGCTCCCAAATAGCTAAAACAATGGGATGCATAAAATAAGATAAAATTCAGAAGAAGTAAGTTGGAGGCTTTGAATTTCCAAAAACAAAAAGGATAAAGATATATTTATAGCTCCTAATTTGTAAGGTTGCTGTGAGGGTGAAGTGAGGCAATCCACGTAAATTATCTTTAGCACAGGACCTGGCACATAGGGTAGCCAAGACTGATGTTACTTATTTCTTTTGTTATTAGAAAAATGTTTCCTTACAAAGGAGGGATCTCTAGTTTCTCTGCTGCTTTTGAAAAATAAATAAATAGGGGAAATAATTTTGCTGGAGGACTGGTTAATGTCCTCAAGCGAAGTATTTGTTTTCTTAGGATTTGAGAGAACTATCTGCTTATGAGAAATTATTTGTTGTCCTAAGGACATTTACCCCAAGATTCCCTTAAAAGCATTAAAGGGTTTTAGTTTGTTATAGATAAGAAGATAAATTCTGATTTCAAAGCCAAAATCGAATACTTGAACTTTCATTTGGCTGCTGGCTGATGTCAGGTAAGTAATTATTTAAAATAATTATTCCCCAAGTCTGTTTCTTCATATGCAAAAGGACCCCTGAATTTATGGCTCCCATGAGCATTAAATGAAGTTCCATGTGTGTCCAGCACACTTGGCGTAGTGTGCAGTCCATAGGAAAAGCTTGTTATTACATTCACACTGTTACTGATCGTTTTCTTTGACCACAGGGAAATTAGTTGAGAAAAAACAACTTCAAGGTAAAAGTCTTAAAGCAGTAAATATGCTTACGTAGAAATACCTAAAAACGTAAACAGAAACATTGCATAAATGAATCATTACACACAGAGAAAAAAAGTGAAATACTCAAGTCAGTAGAATGAGGTAAGAAAATTTACGGTATTAGTAATTTCTTGGAGTAAGTGAAAAAAGATGAGTGTCTCACCTGCTCATTAGTGAGTATCATATGTTTTTCTAGGAGTTGTATTACTATAGCCTACTAAAGGCATTTTCCTACCCATTATTTTTTATCAGAACTACTTTAAAAAGTCATACTGTATAATTAGGGTGGCTGTGATAAACATTTTTACTGCTTTCATTAAGGCGTGTAGGGTGGTATTTTTCCAAAGATCATTTCTCTGTCATCTTAAGGAGCAAACCTAGGAAGATATATTGGAATATATAAATGATTCACTAACTCTCAAAGGAGAGGGAAATAAATATTTATATTGGTCATTTGCCATCCATTTAATGCTCCAGGGTTATATATATCTCACACTTCACATGTTACATGCGTTAAATATTCCCACGTGAGTGATGTGTTAAATATTCCCACGTGAGTGATTTTTCTTAGCATTTATACTGGAAGTGGGGCACTAGACAATTTTCATGAGCTGTCCCTGTACCTGAATACCAGATTTCCTGGGAGTATCTTCTGTATTTCAAGAATATATGTGTATGCCATTGTTTTATACATAGTAAACTTCTATACCGTTTCACAGCTTGTTAGGTATGGTGGCTCACACCTGTAATCCTAGCACTCTGGGAAGCCAAGGCAGATGGTTTGCCTGAGCTCACAGGTTCAAGACCAGCCTGAGTGACAGACTCTGCTTCTAAAACTGGCCAGGTGTTGTGGTGGGCACCTGTAGTCCCAGCTACTTGGGAGGCTGAGGCAAGAGGGTCACTTGAGCCCAAGAGTTTGAGGTTGCTGTGCAACCGAGACTCTGTCTCAAAAAAAAAAAAATAAATAAATAAAGTGCTTTAGAAAAGTGAGAACATAAAATAAGAATCATAAATTATTGTATTAGGGTGATAATAGTCACCTTTGCTTTTTCTTACACATATGACACATGTAGTAATTCAATCAGTATTTATTGAGCACCTACTATGTGCTAGGTAAAGGTGCAGTGAAATATTATCCTTATGCTTAAGTGGCCTATAATTTAGTGGGGATAACAAGCTTGTGAGCAAAAATTATAGAACACTAAGATATAAGAGTTTGATAATTAAGTTCATCAACTTATCCTAGAAAACGTGCTAAATACCTCATTGCTAGATTTCACTATGGTCATCTTTGAAGTACTCCCCTTGGAAGCTATGCCCTGATGCTAGTGCCTAGTTCACCCATCAAAGCAATTTTGGAAATCTTTTCTGGAATGGTCTTCAGAATTGTCATATTACCCTTAGTGTCCTGAAGGTATCAAAATGTCTTTCTTTCAATATTTCATTTATCTTAAGAAGTCACTGGGGGCCAGATCAGGTGAGGGAGTTAGTTCCAATATAGTTATCTCTTTCCTAGCTAAAAACTCTCTCACAGAAAGTGCTATGTAAGCTGGTGCATTGTTGTGATGCAAGAGCCATGACTTTTTTGGGCCAAGATTTTCGGTTAAGATTTTTCTGTTTCTCTACCAATGTTTACTTGGTCTGCCATGCTTCTTACAATCAGTTGATGATTTGATGCACAAGTTAATAAATTTTTGCAATTTTTTTTAGTTCTGCTTGTTTGGCTACACTGACCTCTCTTTATCAGTAGCACTTTCTCTCCTCCCAGAAAAATGTTTGATCCATTTGTACACTGCTCTTTTCTTCATGGAAACTTGAACTATACATATCCCTGATTTCACTTCCACTCTCGCCAAATTTAACAAGAAATTTAATGTTTTTCCATTTTTCTAATCAAGTTCCTATGTTCCTGTGGTAGGATACCAAAACATGTAACCACAATTATGAACGCCACTCAGCAAGACACCACCACACGTTGACATAAACACAACTATGAGACACAGATATACCAAGGTTATGAAACATTATCAAGTTGTTCGTACAGTGCTGCCAATGTAAGTGCATGGTGGCAAGTTCATAAATGTAATTATCAGACCTCATGTGTGCAGTGGCAGCAATGTGCACAGAGACTATCTGGGGTAGAGGTGCCCTTTACCTGTCCTGAAGTGGTCAAAGTAAGTTTCACAGTAGAGGGGAACCCCCAAAATAACATCCACTATTCATGGTTAGGTTTACCTACTATCAACAGAGATATGCATGATGGTATATCTCTGCTCATTCCATGTGGGGTATGAATATCATGCGTTGAGTTTTCTGAACTAAATCTTAAAGAGCTATGGGCAGTATTTAGTCAGGTAAAAGAAAAAGTAGTGAAGCGGAAGGGTATTTCAAGCCAAGAATATGGGGTGACCTATGCCTTAGAGCCCAGAGATAGCAGAGTATGTGTACGTAACTATAAACAACTCATTCTTACTGAAGCTTAAAGTATTTGGTACAGCAGATGAGAATGCTGGCGTAGGTGTGGAAAGATGATGGATGTCCTTGCAAGCCATTGCTCCTGGTGTCATTCCTTGTGTGCCCTATTTCATTCATGTTAGACTTGTCCACGTGAATTGTTTTGGCTGGTAGAATGTGAGCAAGAAGTGAGATTTGCCAAATCTGAGTAGAAAATTAAGAGCCGTTCTATAAGCCTACCACTGCTCTCAAATCAGAAGGCAGCCCCCAAACAACATGTACATGAATGGGAAAGAAATACTTGCTGTGGTAAGCCACTGGTATTGTTGGATCCTTTGTTAATACAGCAAAACTCAGTCTAAGCCAACTGCTACAGTTAGATTGTATTTGGTAGGCAATTTAGAGGGGTTTCTATATAATTGTATTGAAATGTAAACAGAAATGTATAGAATTCATAAGGGTACAAACTGAGGAATTAGTACACAAGAAGCATATTTATATGATGTCTATTCCTTATAAAGAAATAGAATTTTATCAGTGTTAAGGTCAAAAAATATATATATATTTATTTTTATATATTTATATATATAATATGAATATATAATATAAATTATATATATAATAATAATAATTTATATATATATATATCTCTGTCTAAAATATTTTATCTGGAAGGTGAGAATTTCAATTGGGCATATAGGCAGACCAAGTAGTCCTTCAATACGTCCAGGGAACAAGGAGCTTGTAAGTTTTATAAAAGGGAGAAATGTCACATGTTATTTTTCCAGAAAATTTGTTAGCACTAGTAAAATTTTGGGGAGCTGGCAAACTCTGATTGGCTAGTGATAGTAGAACTGGTCTTAGAATAGCAGTAGGATGTTTCCACAGATGTCAGATAAAACCAGCAGTTTCAACAGCCAGGTCTGTAAGGAATTATATTCTTGGAGCAATGTTATTTGGCCTGAGTGCTTTAAGACTCTCAACTATGTTTTAGTTGGGTATGACAAGTATGGCCCATTTCATATGATCAACTTTTGGACCAGCTATCTCCTTTTCATTAACATCTTATTCGCTAAGGATAACCATTACTCTGATTTCTAATGCCATAGCTGAGTTTCAACTATTTATAAATGTTAAAATTTACATCATGCATTCTGTTGTATCTGGATTCTTTTACCAACATTGTGAGATTTCTCCTCTTTGTATGCGGTGCATTGCATTCATTCCACTAGTATATAGCTTTCCATGTTATGACCATATTACAATTTATGCTACATTTATGAGTTGTTCCTAGTTTTGGATTATTACAAATAGTAGTGTTATTAATATCCTCACATGATTATTTGTGAACTTCTGCATGCATTTCTATTGGGTTCATAAAAAGAATATTATGTCTATCTTTTGTCAAATAGTAAGGGGGTGTAAGAAAATACATAGTAAAATCCACCATGAGTTAATTTTTTTTTTTTTTTTTTGACAGAGTCTGACTTTGTCACTCTTGGTACAGTGCCATGTACAGCTCACAACAACCTCAAACTCCTAGCGATCCTCATGCCTCAGCCTCCCAGGTAGCTGGGACTACAGGTGCCCACCATGATGCCTAGCTATTTTTAGAGACGTAGTCTTGCTCTATCTAGCTAAGGCTGGTCTCAAACTCGTGAGCTCAGGTGATCCACCCACCTCATCCTCCCAGAGTGGCAGGATGACAGGCGTGAGCCCCTTTGAGTTAATTTTTATATATGGAAATAAGAAATTATGAATCAAAATATTTATTCCACAGGAATATCTAATCAATTAAGTCATATTTGTCCCAAGTTCCATCCTTTTTTTGCATATAAGTAACAATGTCACTTTATCATAAATTAAATGTATGGATATTTATGGATTGATTTTTGGATTCTGGTGTATTGTTCCATCACTATTTGTACAAGTTCCATAGTGTCTGAATTACCGAGGTTATATAATACTCTTTATCTGTATAAATTCATCATCTTTGTTCCTGAAAATTATTTTTAACCATTTATAGTTTTCTTTCTTTGCTTTAAAACATATTCTTTAAACATCTTTGCCTCCTAACTTCTGAAATTCTGTGGAGATCAAGAACTGATTTTCACTCCTTTGGAGATAATCTATTGGGGGTGGTGTTTTTAAGATTTTTCTTTTTGTCTTCAGCATCTTTACTATGAGGTCCCAATGTGTAGTTTCCTATATACATGTAATTTATTCAGCATTTTTGATTATAGTGATTTTTGAATTTGTATCTTGATAATTCTTCTATTTTAGAAAATTCTGTAAATATCTCTCAAATATTATTTCTGCCACATTTTCTCTCCTCACTTTCTATAAGCTTTAATAGCATATATATGATACCTTTTTATTGAATGCATATACATATTTTTATGTCTTTAAAATCATCTTTAGTCTTATTACATTCTACTCACCAATCTCCCAATTTACAAATTCTCTCTATTGTTTTATAAAATCTATTAAATTCTAGTAAATTGTAGTTTTCAGTTCTGCAATTTCTATTTACATCTCTTTAATAGATTCCAGTAATTTTGAAATTCCTAATCATATCTTCTATCTGGAATCACATTTATTTTAAAGTCCCTGGTAGCTCCAAGACTCGGGTCTCCTGTGAGTCTTTTTATTTTTTTTTATAGCTGTTTTTTTTAAAATTCTATCATTTATTGGACATTGGGTTAAATATCTGAATCTCTAGTACATTTTTTCTTTCTTTTGTAAATAGCACTTTGCCTTTCATTCTGTTGTCTGTTAGAGTTAGTCTTGCCTACTAGTAAGTTGAATAATAAACATTTTGAAAACTGTTATGCAAAGTCAGATACTGTACATGAATTACAGAGACAATTTAATGGTCTGATAAAGTTATTTTCTTTGAGGCAAGATTTAATTTTGTTTCTAGCAGTCATTTGGGCTAAAGACATATTGGTTTGATATAGTTCAGGGTAGAGCTGATCTGACTGGGTTTCAATCTTTGGGAGGATTAGTCTATTAGCCCTTACATCATTGATGTAGACCTTCGAGAATCTCAATTTAAAACATGAAATGTTTACATGGGCTCCTTGTCATGGGTGGCCCTTAAATTTTAATTTTTATTTACTAGTTTATTGAGATTACCTAATGTTCAGCTTAAACTGATGCATTATTCCCTCAATGGCTATCTGGTCCCCTTACTTGCACTCCTAGGAAGTCTGCAGCCCCCATTACTGGGTGCAGGCTGCCAAATTCCATTGCCAGATGCTGTGAGGCAGACAGCTGTCCTCATGTCAGAAGCATCTCCATTCTTCCCTTCTCTTCGAATTTTGACACTTCAATGCTCACTCCCCTGGTTGTTCTTCAAAACCTTCAAATATATATATATATCTTTTTTTTTTCAACAGTTCATCTAGAACTTCTGCTGCTTTTCAGTGGACGAATCCATCTACTTTGCTAAAGCTGGAAACATAACAATATAACACATTCTCGTAAAGGATTTTTAGCCCATTGATTTTTGTGATACTATTAGATTATCATTTTAGAAAAGATCAGCCTGGCTGAATTTGCAATGTAAGAGGAAAACCCAAGATCAGTTAGAAACCTTCACAGAAAGTCATGCTTCATTTCAATTTATTAGTAGTGTTTCTCCTTAAAATGAGAAATTTAAATTCTTTATAAGATGAAGCTTCTCATTGTATATGGGCTCCCCATTATTTTAATGACTCTTGAAAACCTATCTTCATAAGTGAGGAACATCTGTTATTTCTCTGGGTATTCTTTGTATTATTTGAGATTTTAGAAGTCTTTTCAAGTAAGAGGAGGATTTAGTTTTATTTTTGAAAAGAAAAAAAAAAACAACAACAAAAAACCCACATAGGCCTGTGAAAATTATGAAGAACCACGTGACTTTCTATTTTCAAACCAAGTTTTCTAGAAAATATCCATTTTTAAAAGAGGATTTGCTGACACTTAAAATGTTGAATCCAAGGTGCTGATTCATGCAGTTTGAAGTTCAAGGAATTACTTAAAGTTATAGCTTCCCTGGAAATAATCGTGTTGATGTCAGAGAAAGTTTGTAGAGCTATGAAGAATCGTAATTACCTAGTCTGCTGCTATATACTGCAGTCTGATAGATAAGGGACAGATTTAACAAGGGTACTGACAGCTGAGCCGTTATTGATCCTTGTTTTTAAAGCTAGCAATGATGTATCTCATGCTATACCTTCAATCCAAACCCAATAAATATGAAATTGCTGTGGTGAGAATAGGACACAGCTAACAGTTGAGAAGACACAACCACCTGTGTAACAGAAGAAAACAGAATTGCATCACTGGTAGAATGAATAAATTCTTAACGATAACCTTATCATGTACAGTTTTTCTAATAAACTTTACATGACTCTGGGATGTGAGGAAAAGCACTAGCCAATATACAATGTTGTTACATTACTAAGTTATACATTGCCTTCATCATAAATATAATCTTGGTGCAAGTTCTGAATAATTCTTTACAACTATTAATGAAAATGCTTTAAAAATATTAAATGTACTGTATTTTATGTATTTTAGGATGCTTATTTTTTCACATTTTGCCGTCTCCCAAATCAGTATGTGATGCCTTTGGGAGATTAGGTCATGAGGGCAGAGCCCAAATGAATTGTAACAGTGCCTTGTAAAAGAGGGCCCAGATTGCTGCCCTGCACCTGAGGACACAGCAAGAAAACGGGAAAGAGAAAGAAGACACCAAATCTGCTGGTGCCTTCATCCTGGACTCCCCAGTCTGAGAAATTAATTTCTGTTGTTTCTAAGCCCTCCAGTCGACAGTATTTCCTTATAGCAGCACGAATGAATTATTTAGAATTCATTACTTCTAATTTGTTAGAAGCAAAAGCTGCAGTCAGGCATGGTGGCTCACGCCTATAATCCTAGCACTCTAGAGGTTGAGGTGGGAGGGTCCCTTGAGCTCAGGAGTTCAAGACCAGCCTGAGCAAGAGCAAGACCCCATCTCTACAAGAAATAGAAAAATGAGCCAGGCATGGTGGCGGGCTCCTTGGGAGGATGAGGCAGGAGGATCACTTAAACCCAGGAGTTTGAGGTTGCTGTGAGTTAGGCTAACCATGGCACCCTAGCCTACGAAATGGAGTAAAGACTATCTCAAAACAGAAAAGAAAAAGCAAAAGCTGCAAAATAAATCCCATCTCACCCATGAAATAAAGCAATATACTGTAAGAGTAAAAGGGAAAGTTTTGGTTTCTTTGCTTTTAAAACCACTTTAATTTTGTTCATAGACCTGACATTTCATTATCTTGGTAAGGTTTTTAAGTTCAAGAAACTGTTGTTTTATTATTTACAACATTAACTCAAACATAAGAATACATGAAAGAAGATGTGTATCCGTTATGCAAAAGCGGTTATGTTACTATTTTACATTTCCTCTCCAGCTATTGTAAGACTATGACTTTAGTGATATAGTTAAAGTTTATTCTTTCCATTCATTTTCTCCTTTTCCCTCCCTAGATATAACTTTGTCTTAGTCTGTTTTTTGTGTTGCTATGAAACAGTGTTTTTCAACCTTTTTTTTTCCTTAAACTTGAACTTATAGTTAAACTTCCATGGTACACTTAAAATACATTGACTCCCCCCCCCAAAAAAAAAAGAGTAAAAAACAGAATATACTTACGGTACTTTGAACTTCTTTTTAAAATAGTTTAAGTAATTATCTTAAATTTTTTTGCAGCATACCTCAGATCTTCTCCAGGCACGCCAGTTGAAAATCACTGCTATAAAGGAATGTCTGAGGCTGAGTAACTTGGAAAAGCTTTCTTTGGCTCACAGTTCTGCAGGCTGTGTAAAAACACAGAGCCTGGTTCTGGTAGGGGCTTCTGGCTGCTTCCGTTCCTGGTGGAAGGTGAAGGGGACTGGCATGCACAGAGGCCACGTGGCAAGAGAGAAGTACCAGGCTGTTTTCAATGACCAGTTCTCAGGAGAAAGAAGTAAGAGTGAGAACTCTTCATTCCCTTGAAAACGGTGCCAAGCCACTCATAAGGGATCCTCCCCTCTGACCCAAACACCTCCCTTCAGGCCTCGTGTCCTACACTGGGAACTACGTTTCAGCATGAGACTTGACAAGGTCAAACACACCATATCCAAACCATAGCAAACCCATTTAAGTTTGGTGAATTTCATATATTTTATATACTGCCTCTAATAGATACCCGTGCACAATATAGGGTATTATTGGGCGTAACTTAAGAATGACATGCCACAGGATCCTAAATGCAACTTGATCTTTCTTCCATTGATGGGTTTTTCAATTGGTTTATGTAGATGCATGAACCTCACTAATACTTTGCCACATAAGATTCAATGTATGAATAAGCGTGTTTATTTTTGCCTTCCTCTAATCATGGGCAATTAGATTATTTACAATTTTTTTTTTACTGTTTCAAATATCATGTAATGAATATACTGGCACAGGTTCCCTTATGCGCATTTGAAAGGACTCCTCCAGGCAATTTACCTACAAGTGGAATTCAATTAAAAATTTACCTACAAGTGGAATTCAATTAAAAATTGACAATTAGTGCATATTACAAGGGTATATGTGAAACTTAGTAAATGTAGAATGTAAATGTCTTAACACAATAACTAAGAAAATGCCTGGAAGGCTATGTTAACCAGTGTGATGAAAATGTGTCAAACAGTCTATAAAACCAGTGTATGGTGCCCCATGATCGCATTAATGTACACAGCTATGATTTAATAAAAAATAAATAAAATACCCCAACAATAAAAAAATAAATAAATAAATAAATAAAATAAAATAAAAATTGACAATTTACTCTCTGAAGTGATTGTGTTTTTTTTTTTTTTCTTTAAGTCTCACTTAGTGGGAGAGGTTTTGTAAATGTATACCATTACTATGTGTAATTTCTCATTTCCTCACATACTCATCAACACATTGCGTTGTCTAGGATTAAAAAACTAAAAATCTCTCAAGGCATCCCCCCTTCTAAGACCACCAAGCAGAATGATGTATTTAAACATAAGGGCTGAAAGAAAGTCATAGACTTTAATTGTTAAGTATTAAGAAAAAACTACTCCTTTCCCCAAGACCACATTCTTGGTTACAAAAGTAACATGCTTTTCTCATTGGTGTACAAATGGCTCGGTGTTGTTGGCCTGCATTACCCCGATGATGCAATTTCTCTATGTAGCCATAAGAATAAAGAGGGTGCCAACAAAATGTATACACATTTTATGAAAGGAAAAAACTGTATTAAAGTTGCAATATTCAATATCTACCAATAAGAAAAGATGACTACAGGGCGGCACCTGTGGCTCAGTCGGTAAGGCACCGGCCCCATATATGGAGGGTGGTGGGTTCAAACCCGGCCCTGGCCAAACTGCAACAAAAAAATAGCCAGGTATTGTGGCGGGTGCCTGTAGTCCCAGCTACTCGGGAGGCTGAGGCAAGAGAATCGCTTAAGCCCAGGAGTTGGAGGTTGCTGTGAGCTGTGTGATGCCATGGCACTCTACCGAGGGCCATAAAGTGAAACTCTGTATCTACAAAAAAAAAGAAAGAAAGAAAGAAAGAAAGAAAGAAAGAAAGAAAGAAAGAAAGAAAGAAAGAAAGAAAGAAAGAAAGAAAGAAAGAAAGAAAGAAAGAAAGAAAGAAAGAAAGAAAAAGAAAAGATGACTACAAATCAAGTTTGACTTATAACAGGTGCTCAAGTAGTTCCCATCAGCTTCCAGACACTTCTGATTATGGCTCACCACTGCTTGAGCAACATTGACCAAAGTGTTGAGTTGTACTACCGCACATACTGTTTCAATTTCTTCCCAAAGTACCACGAGGGTCACCGTTTTCTTTTCTTTTCTTTCTTTTTCTTATTAAATCATAGCTGTGTACATTGATATGATCATGGGGCATCATTCACTAGCTTTACAGACCGTTTACCAAGTTTCAAATATACCCTTATAAGATGCACCGCTGGTGTAATCCCACCAATCCCCTTCCCTCTACCCACCTCCCCCCTCCCTCCTCTCCCTTTCCCCCTTCCCCCTATTCTTAGGTTGTAACTGGGTTATAGCTTTCATGTGCAAACCCTAAATTAGTTTCATAGTAGGGCTGAGTACACTGGGTACTTTTTCTTCCATTCTTGAGATACTTTACTAAGAAGAGTATGTTCCAGCTCCATCTTTCATGTAAACATGAAAGAGGTAAAGTCTCCATCTTTCTTTAAGGCTGCATAATATTCCAGGGTCACCGTTTTCTATGGCACATCACTCCATTTAAGGTCCCCAACGGGTAGAAGTAAAAGGGTGTTAAGTCAGGAGAATGTGGGGGAAATGCAACCGCACCTCTTCACCCTATCCATTGTCCAGGTTCATTCTCATCGAGGTAAGTGCACTGGGAAGCCATCTCCTTGGAAGTAAAGCTGATCATTCAGAAACTGTGAGAAGCACGTCCAGGTACACTTGACCAGTAATGGTACCTTCAAAAAAGAATGGTCCCAGTAGTCCCCTAATGACCGTCCACACCTGACATTGAGGCCCAGTAAACTGACTTCTTTTCCCACGTGAACATGGGGATTTCCTGGGGCCAATACACAAAATTATGTCAGTTCACTCTTCTGTTCAATTTAATCTGTGCTTCATCAGAACAAACCATTTCCCCACACAAACTCCTCATCCTCTCGTACCACATCTTGGAATTCATTCCATGCCTGTAACAATGCTGGGATGAAAACTTTGCTCTTTTGAGGATACATCCCACGCTTGTTCTGCTAACTCCTGTCTCATGCACACATTGTTCAGTAGACTTCTGTGGCAAGCACGTAATCTTTTCCAATACCACAGCAGAAGAACCAATTCTAGCTGTGTGAGGCCTCCAAGATCTTCCCTTGTGCACATCACACACACTACCATGTGCCTCAAACTTAACCACAAATGCATACAGCTCTTAGGTGTGTTGGAGGTTCTGTGGCATGCTCTCATCTCCATCATCCTTCTACAATATTCTCAAATTTCAAACACCACTTCAAGGGAGTCTTGGGTTACTGTCATTTTCTTTGATCTGTCTATCACACAGAGACACTAGAACTAATTTGATTAACATCATCTTTTGAGCAAACATCACACTACACACTGCTACCAAGATTCATTCAACTTCCAAAAGTAAGACATAGATAACATCTCATAAAATGTATGTACCCTTTTTAGCACCCCCAGTATTTTAGGTGGAAATATATATAGCCAGGGTTTCTTCAAGAATGTATTTTATAGCAACAGTCCAGAGAAATTTCCCATGCATGACCAACAAAATCTGTCTGGGAAGTGATAACCTGCTGTATCCTTCTGCTGAAATTTAATAAAGCCTCTGATAAGTCCTGTAAGGATGAAACCTGTTTGAATTAAGTCAGTATTCTCCACAGTTTTAAAAATTTTATTCCTGCACATAGGAACATGCTAAGTAATACTCTTCTAACCCCCGCAGGTTGGTATTAGTACAGAACTGAACATTAAAAACCTTGAATTAGTCCATATTTTACTACTGATTTGCCCTGTAATCTGAGGCAAGTCCTTGGCTATTCATTACCTTCAGTTGCTTCATCCACAAAATGATTCATAAAATGAACAGGAAGTCTTCCTTGCCCATTAGGGGAACTAGGAGTCTACACCCCACACCTAGAATAACCTGCTATGTAATAGGCATTCAGTACAAGCAGGATTATCTCTATATTTTCAGCTTCCTAAGATCCCACCATTCATTTTTCTCTCCATTGTGCGAAGTGGTCATTTCATTCTTTAAAATTATCCCTGTCACACCCACATACGCCATCCACTGTAAGCATGCCAGGATTTAGAATGTCATGATGGTTCATTGTTATACAGACCTCAGCCCCAGAAGCATCAACAGGGCAGGCTTTCTTAATTATAATTTAGCTTCTGGAGTTATTTTTCTTTCAATTTTTTTATAGTGTATATGTGTGTATATAAAATAGTTCATACTTTATATGTGAATATATGTATATTTTATACACATATATTTATATATATTTATATGTGTGTATAAATATATTTTATATACATAGACATGTATACATGTGTAGCTGATCCTTGATAAAGAAAACTAAATGCCACGTTTGATGATCATTCATACCCTGTTTTTTCAGGGCCTCTAAAACCATCAACTTTAAAGATTCCTGGCTCGGCGCCCATAGCACAGTGTTTATGGCACCAGCCACATACACTGAGCCTGGTGGGTTTGAACCCGGCCTGGGCCTGCTAAACAACAATGACAACTGCAACAAAAAATAGCTGGGTGTTGTGGCAAGTGCCTGCAGTCCTAGCTACTTGGGAGGCTGAGGCAAGAGAATCGCTTAAGCCCAGGTGTTTGAGGTTTCTGTGAACTGTGACACCACGGCACTCTACCAAGGGTGACATAGTGAGACTTTGTCTCAAAAAAAAAAAAAATAAAGATTCCTGCTCCCGTATTCTTCATTACCAAAATGCCAAAGAAAAAACAGAAGTTCAAACAAATTAAATGAGAACATTTATATAAGGAAATGATAATGTGTCATAAGACTCCAACCTGCCCTTTACCTTATTGCACAGGCCTTTGACTAACAGACTTGATTCAAATATCAGCCTTCACGTGTGACCCTAGATGGTTACTTAAACTCTCAGAGCCTCAGTTTGCTTATCTGTAACATGAGGAAAATACGCTATCTACTCCAGTTTGTGCTGGGGCAACAGAGAAGGTAATGCATCATCAGGCGTGTCAAGAATACCCAACAGACATTTTTTTCTCTACTGGAGATGCTTACCGTGGTATCACCTCCCTCTGTTGCAAAAGTCGATTGAATTATTATTGCTTTCAGATCCAATTTGAGTTCAAGTTCAGAATTTACAAAGCTAATTGAAAGAACAGGTCTGGTGAGGGTCTTGGATGGAATTGTTATTGTATTTAAGATAGAAGTGCATTATGATTATGATAAAATTAATCCTCATCTCAATAGGATTATTCTCAGGAAAAATTAAAAAAGGAGAAATGCAGCATTAGATGGAAAGATGGGTCATCAAGCACTATATTACCATGCATAAGCAGCTACTATTTATTGAGCACCTGCTGTGTGCCAGGAACTGTGCTAAAGAGCTTTATTGCATCAGAATTACTGCTCCCAATGGTTTTGCGGAAATTAAATAGGA
This sequence comes from Nycticebus coucang, assembly GCF_027406575.1. Taxonomy (NCBI): domain Eukaryota; kingdom Metazoa; phylum Chordata; class Mammalia; order Primates; family Lorisidae; genus Nycticebus; species Nycticebus coucang. The sequence goes on from NC_069787.1 coordinate 12,274,404, forward strand.
AAGAAAGATCCTATTAGCCCAAGACATGGTGACAGGGTAGGAGAGAGGGGGTGGTAATTCCAGCATTACCACATTTTAATTTTTTATTGAGCATTATTTGACACATGTTATAATTAACATGCCTTACATTCTTTATGAAATTTAAAACATGCCACACACCGAGTAATTACAGATGAGGAAATGGAGGGCTAGGCAGGCTGAGCAATTGTCCAGTGCCATGCTAATAAGTAACCCCTGGAGCCAACATTAAAACCAGTTCCTTCTGACACCACAGCTTATGAGCCATCTGCCTCTTAAGAGTTCTCGAAATGTGGCATCCCTGGTCTCAGTGCTTTTTCTCACAGTTCTTTATTGAGCACTGAGTCTTACAAATGCAAAAGCTGGACTCTACTTACCCAATCAATTCAAAGATGGACTTTAACCCTATGTTTAACCGCTCCCAAATAGTTTATGATCCAATACCTTTTTTCCCCCTACTACTGGTATAAAAACATAGCAGTGCCTCTAGCATATTAGATTTAAAGAAATTTAGTAACACATTTAATCCTCATGTCAACACTTTGAGAAGTATATATCCAATGTGAAATGTGGAGACTCGGGCAGAGAGATGCTAATGTACTTGGTCACGAGCAAACAGCTAATGGATAGTGAGGTCAGGATTCCAACCCAAGCAGTCAAATCAGAACATCTCTGCTCTCACTAACACAGCCATCCTACTTAAACATAGTGTTAATAATGCACAAATTAAATTTACCAACACTAGTACCAACTCGTTATAACCTAGCAAGTTACGTGCTATATTGGCTTGATTTCTGACCAGTACCCCCTTTCCTTCTACCAAATAATAACCGTCTTAAGACTGGGGAAGACTGACAAGTACATGAAATACTTTGATAGAACTGGGAATCAAGTTCCTCTGTATCTACCATGTGACGGAAAAATGTTCTGTCTTCACGGGGGATTAACTTCTAATCACTGGGTCTATTGTCCTTCCTTCCTTTAGATGTTTCAGTTTGAGAAAGCAACAGAATGAATATTACATGCAAAAGAGATTCAGAACAGTTTTCAGAAGGGCTGGAACACAAGTTGTAAAGGCACACTGGAGAACTTCCAAGGCTTTAAAGGTCAAATCTCAGCACCTGCTAATGAAGACAAAGGGGAAGTTACAAAGGTGTTTGATGCATCTTTTTTGTTAAGAACTTATTGGCTTTAAACAACTGGCCAGGACAACTGAGAAGATGGAAAATACGGTAGAATAGGGCATTTTTGTGTCAACAAATACTGTTGAAACAGCTTGCGTGAGTCCTCATCATTAATGAGGACTAGTTAGGATCGTCATTAACTGGCAGGATTTACTGAGATAGTGCCTTGGGCCACAGTCCATCGTGGGATCTTTGAGGCAGAATGCAGCCTTCTCTCTTAATCCAAGCGGCCTTCTCCTATATCTACAGACAAAAGTAATAAGACCAGTTACATGTTATTAAAACAAGAGAATGTTTATGATGTTGGTTTCATCAGTTGGCTACTTTGAAGTTTATTGTACATTTATTGTTATTATATTGAGTTATTTAAAGATATTATGTTAGCTACAGATGCAGTGTATCAGCTAGCTTTAAAAAAAACTGCAATAAATCACCCTAAAATCTAAAGGCTTAAATTTAAAACTCTATTTAATTCATGGCTCTGGGGCAGCATTTGGGCTAGTTTTGCCTGGGCGATCAACCTGGTCTCAGCTGGGTTCCCTTACATACTTGTAGTCAACTGTTGAGTTGGCCAGCGACTGACTTGTCTGAGATGGCCTCAGCTACAACTGCCCGTCTCTGCTCCTGGTCCAGCAGGTCAGCCTGCAATCTTCACTCGGAGCAGCCAGCCTTCTCAGAGATGGAGTGGAAGCTCACAGGCTTCTTAGGCCTAGGCTCAAAATTGGAAAAAACATCATTTCTATCTCATTGTTTGGCTAAAAATGGTCACAGTGCCAGCCCATATTCAAAAGGAAGGTAAACACAGAGGTGCCAAAAATGTTTACACATTTTAAGAAAGAGCTGTATGAAATGTGTATACTCAAGTCATGTTGGACTTCTGTAATCACAAGAGATGCTCGGTGTAACTTGTATTCATATTTTGTTATTGGTATATATTGAGTATTATAATTTTAATATTCTTTTATCCTTTCTTAAAATGTGCATGCATTTTTCGGCACCTTCTGTAGACTTCTTGTTTGAAGAGTTGCAGAAAGCAAGGATACAGGATACAGCGAGGGATGGAGACCAGTGGCCATTTTTCAGCTATCCTGGGAGCTGCTATTCTTTTGACCAGATACTGTTCTTCTTGGTACTATGCGTGAGTTTAATCTTCCCAAGCACCTACCATCAGATCTGGGGAGTCTGGGGGAAGCGGTGGGAGAAAAAGGACTGAAAAACACACAGATGAGTTTCCCAAGTGGACAACTCTTTCCATAATGTTCCTGACGGTGTCTGATTGTGTAATAACTACCAGTGATCCTACCATAATACCAACCTTTCCCTCCAGCCCACCAGAGTGGCTATTGAAGTATAGAAAAAGACTGTTTCAAAGTATAAGGGACATTCTGTAGAACATGAATTCTTAATGTGGCAAAGGGTTAGGAGCTCATAAGATGTGAAGGGCAGTTGAAGGAACCTAGGAACTAGTCGTATAGCAAAGAGAGGCTTGGAGAAAGTACAGATATCCCAAGACATAAATTGGACAAGGAATAAACAGATTTTATTTGGTCCCCAAATATTGACCTAGTACCAAACAGTGGAAATAACAAGAGTCAGGTTTGGGCTTATTACATGGAGTTTATTTTTAGACAGTATTTTTCAGAACGAAAAAGGATGGTCTAAAGTCTTAGTCAATAGCTCGGTAAGTCTGAAGTCAGATTGATCTGGGTTCAAGTCTTGTCTTTTGAACTTCCAGCTGTGATTTTTGGACTCATTGATAAACCTCCATCATCTGTAAAATGGGATTAATAAAAGTTTGTATCTTTTTATGAGACCTTACCATGAGGTCTCAATTCTAATAGATTTGGAAATCCTTGCAGAGACAGGCAGCATAAGTGCTGAATAATGGCTAACACATTAGAATAAAAATATCTATGTGACTAAAAACTGATGAAAAGCCTCTGTGAACAGAGCACAGTCAGGAAACCACCAGGCATTAAATACTACTAGCACTTACATGCTTCCTGGGCAAATGACATCTGTCTTTGTTACTGGAGATATTCTCCTACCCTGTTACAATTGCCCCTGGCAATTCAATAAAAAACCTGCTTTCCCTTCTATCTATAAAAGCACATTATTATTATTTTGGTCCAGGTTTAATTAGTATGGATTGTAACTGTGTTTTCTCTTGTTGGAGTAATCAATAATTCCTAGCGTGCAAAAGTATCCACTTCCAACAATGACTTTATCTAAAAAATCGTTATTTTAATGATCATAACAGCTCGTTTTCTTCCTTTTTACCAACATCATTCTTCACTAGAATGTGGCTTTAGGTGACTTAGAAAGATCAATTTGAGGGAGAAAATACAGTGTCCATAGGAGGCAGAGTCATGGTGGATGGTGCCCATAGCAAGCAGACCTCGGGATTGGGAACAAATTTTTCAGCCAATGGCTGCCTTATCAGTTTGTTTGTAAATTGGGGTTATTTTAGTCACAGAGTATTGCAGAGCTTTAGCTGTGCTCTTAATATGCTTGGGGGACTTGGATAAAAGATTCTAATAGCATTTCTGTTGAGGCCAGAGCATTTGAGTGATCACCTGCTGACTTTTGTTAATGTAGGCCAGCAATCAGGAGAATTCAGTTGCAGGAAAAAATTCATTTCCTATATCCAGCTTACCCTGATTAGAGGAAGTACCTGTGAAAATCTCTACTTCATACCAGTCAGAAACTACCACAGTAAACCTTCGATTATAGCTGCTACTCTGGTATATATCATATATGCGTATATGTGATATAAGTGTGTATAACATCATCTACACATGAATTACATACATATGCACATTGTTTCATGTATATATCTGTAATATACATCACATATTTTATATATGTATAAAATAAAAAATAGTGTTTTCCTATGTACAAATGATATTAAGGAAAACAGCATAATTGCTGCATAGTTCTAAATATTACTTATGAGGAATATAATAACATTCCAATTGAATTTTTTCAACAAGACCAGCTGCAGGCTTGGATTTTCCAAGTGTTACATCTCAGTTCTAAGACTACCCACTAGCTACTGCTGTCCTGTCTAATACAACTGACCAATGTGGTCACCTCCAGCTATAGATGGCTACTGAGCCCATGAAATGTAACTATTTCAAATTGAGCTACATCATATACAAAAAATATACACTTGGTAAAAAGCAATGGCATGTTGATGTTGAAGTGATACTATTTTGGATATATTAGGTTAAATAACATACTTATCACATTTCTACAAGTTCTTTTCAATTTTTTTTTTTTTTTTTTTTTTTTGCAGTTTCTGGCCGGGGCCTCGTTTGAACCCGCTACCTCTGGTATATGGGGCCGGTGCCCTATTTCTTGAGCCACAGGCACCACCCTCAATTTTTTTAAAAATGTGGCCAATAGAAAATGTAACATTACAAGTTTGGTTTGCATTTGTGACTCACATTTTACTTCTGGTTAGACAGTACTGGGTTAGAGCTTCATTACTGAGCATGAGGCCGTCCGACCAGTGGTCTTAGAATCCCGTAGGAGCTTATTAGAAGTGCAGAATCTCAGGCCCTGCCCTAGACCTGTTGAATCAGAATCCTCATCTTAATGAGACCTCCAGCTGATTTATATGCATATTTGGGAATATCTGGGCTGGAGTGCAGTGGGGCTAATGTGCATTGAAAAGAGAGGTAACTTGGAGGCCTTTGGTGCCCTGCCTCATCTGCAATGCTATTCTGACTTCATTCCTTGCAGGTGTGTCCAGCATGGTCCACATTGACCTCCCATGAAACTCAGTTTATGAGTTTATAATGAAACTCAGTGAGAGAAAAATATGACTCAAGTAGCAAAAACTATACCTTATGGTCAACTTTTAAAGCATAGCTCTTTCAGAAAGCAGAATTTTTCTGCTGTTGACTCTGACTTGCTTTTCCTGGATTGTCTTGCTTGGTGGTTATCCAGGAAGGGCAGGGCCGATGTTTCCTGGCTCCCCATTTCCCTCTTTTCTTGTTTGAGTCTCCACTCTCATGTCCAAAAGGCCTTCCCTGAACCCTTCTCTGCTCTTTCTCTGGCCAGAAGTCACTCACCATCCTATTAATTAACCTGTCTTGTCTTCACAGCGCTTTCCCCTTGCTGACATTTTAACTATTTCTTTATGTGCTCCATGTTCCACTTCTCTGTCCACTGGAAGAGAAATCTCATAAGGTCAAGAACTTTCCTTGTTCACTTCTGCAATGACTCCTGAAACTAACTATCCTGAGTTATGCCATAGGTGATGGGCGTGGTCCCCATAAACTGCTCTCTCTTCAGACAGCAGCTGCAAGTTTGGGAATCCCCAGGATACTTTTATATCTGACCAGATGGCCTCAAACTGGGGGTTTCCTCAGATTGGACACTTTACTAAAAATGTCTCACTGAGCTCAGGAAAGCGCTATCATTTTACAGTTGTATTACAGCCAAAGGATACAAATTAGAACCAGCCCAAAAGAGAAGATGCATAAAATCTGGGAGAGTCCTGAATGTGAAGCTGCCATGTGTTCAGGGACATGTCACCCTCCTGCCACAATGTGTGACAATACTCAACAGAATATTGTTAAGTAGGGAAGCTCTCCTGAGCTGCAGTATCCAGAGGTTTTTTAAATTTTTTTAAGGGGTTCATTATGTCAGCATGATGAATTGAATGACTAATCATGAGGTTAAACTCAATCTCTAACCCTTCTCTTCTCCCCCAGGGTAGGCTGACCTTACACGGCTCATAGTCCCATCACTGTCATCCTCAATTGTCTCATTAGCTTAAACTATCTAGGGTCCCACCATGGTCACTTTGTTACGTGAAGTAACAGGCTCATGCCCAAGAATAAGAATCCCCCTACGACATGGTAATCTCACTATCCCCAGTGCCTGTGGCTGTGTCTAGCAGATAGTGGGCACTCTTTTAAAATATAGAATGAGTCCCTGTTGTCTAACATAGTACTTTGCACTAAATAAGTACTCAACAAAAACTTGTCAGTAGAATGAGCATGCTCCTAACTCATACAGTTAGACATCTTGTAACTCAGAGTCTCATGAAAGATACAGACTTTTTAATAAGTAGCCCTCGAATGCCTTATAAAGATGCAGTGTTGTTAAACAGAATTAATTCCAGTAATAGAGGTTAAGTACATAAATCTTTTATTACTTCTTTTAAGACCAGTGCCGTGTGAATGGAGGGAAATCAGCTCCACAAAATGCCTGCAAAATGGGATTTCAGCCTTTTTCTCATGTAATTAATTACTGAGAGTTTAGGCTCATTACACACTCAGAGAGAAAAACAATGCCAATTATTAATACTTCAAGAAAACTCCCACAGATTGACCTTTTTTGATGAATATTTGTTGTCCTCTAAAACAACACTGTTCTGTCAAGAAGTAACTGTTAAATATATTTTTTTTTGATTTTCAAATTATTGGTTAGAATAGCTAACATGCTGTCCCTGTCAGTAGAATCATTGAAGAAGAAAAGAAAGCAAGGCTTTTCAGTTTAAATAAGATGAAACCAAGCATGATATTGAATCTGCGGCCAAATGTGTGTTCAGATCCCTGAGTGATTTCCGGGGAGAAAAAAGGGAATCTGCAGAAAACCGGAGCTGATTTGGAATCTGGCCCAGGGCAGGCTGCCAGGAGAGTTACAGGTGTGTGGTTTGGGGTACAGCCTCCTACACTTGTTTGCCTACTTCACACTTATCATGAAGTTCAAGAAAAAAATACCTGAGCTGGGTCTTTTTGCATTCATGAATCTAAAACCCTATTGTAGCACCTCTTGGCTATGTGATTTGGGGTGAGCTACCTAAACTCCTGACATCCCTAAAATGGGAAGAATAATTCCTACCTAAAGATAGTTCTTACTTGACAGGTTGTTGTGATGGTTAGATGGGACTGAGCATGTGATGCTCTTAAACAGTGTGTGGCACTGGTCATGTCGATGACCAAAAATGACCTCAGAATTGTGTTCACATTGGCTTATATCAGTTTGGGGCCAGTGGGGCTGTGTAGGGGCCTAGGACCCCATCAGGCAAATTTATCTGGGGAGGAATCAGTTTAGCAGCCAGGTAAGCACCACACCTCATCTCTCCCTTTCGATCTGCAAGTTTTCTCTCGTCCCTTTATTTACAATTTACCTGTGTGGGATGCGGATGGTGAACAATTCTCTAGAAAACTTGTGTTTCACACCCTTTCTTTTTCTATGATGTTTCTTTCCATAATTCGTTCTTTATCCGATCTAGCATGAAATACCTAGACATACCTGTTTCTCGGGGTCTTTAATTCTCTATAAGGTTTCTGTGTCACCTAACACTTGGATTATATACATTTCTATGCTTTTCTCTGATTAATCTGTCTGTTGTTATAGGGGCCTCAGCCATGAAGCTGAGATACGTGGAAGGGAAGATGCTTTTCCTATGGTAGCTGCTCTTGTGCATCTCAAGCTCTCCACCGGTAGTGCTGGCCACAAAACAGGACTTTAGAATTGTGTTCACATTGGCGTAGGTTGGTTCTCACCAGCAATGCTGAGGTTAGACGGGCTTCTGAGACAGAGTTAATTTTGAGGAATCATGGGACTGTGGCCTAGAGGCAGGGATAGAAGGAAAGGAAGGGAGTGGCTGGAGGTCCCAGAAAAACTTGAAGACACTGCTGGATGGACAGAGATGGTAGAGGCTGAGAGAGACTGAGAATGGTGTGGAAGGTGGGGCTCTGCAAGAGGGAACAAATTTGGAGCCAGTGGGGGGTGTGAATAGGCTTAGAACCCCATGAGGAGATTTACTTTATTTGAGGTGGAATCAGATTATCAGGAAGGCGAGAACCCTTCCACACATCCTTAATAATGGCATTTGATTATTGAAGGGATTTGTAGGGCGATGAAGCAGGAAACACAGAGCTCAGACTTGTTATTAGAGCTAAGGCTTAAGATGACTTGTGTTTATGAAAAATGGTGGAAGTCCGGTTATTATCTTTGGGTGGCCAGATCAGAGTAGATTTATCACATCGAGCCATTAAACCTAGGTCTCTGCAAATCTCTGTCTAGCTATAGATCATGTTGGCCAATAGGAACTAAGAGGGCAAAGGGATGAAGACTTTAGGTGGATTCTAATAAGAACCCAGGAGCTTTTCTTCCGTGGGTATCTCACAGTGTGTCGTGATTATTTATTGGGGTACTAGTTTGTGTTTTCTTTCCCTGTATCATCCTCATTCCTGGCAGATGCTTTTACATTTCTTTTTGAGACATTATGTTACTGAAATAACAGCATATGTTACACTCTAGTATTTTCCCTTTGGGGCTTTTGTTTTACTAAGGCCAAGTCATTTAAAAAATGATGCATGACCAAGGGAGATGCAAGCTAAGAGGAGAAATGCCTGCAGAGAGAGGAGAGAACAGGTGTCTCGATGCCTGTGAGCAGTGGGGCCTGTGACCTCTCTGATGTCACTCTGGGGAGATGGACGAGTCTTCACAGAGGAGTAAACTTGGAATAAGCAAAAAAGGGTGGTGGATAATTCCAATGGGAAACAACACATGTAACTTTCCAGGTTACAGGACACTACCATTCTCTTGCTTTTGAGCTCTTTCACAAATCATAGATGATTAATAGTCATGCAAAATCATGCTTGTCTACATACATGTAAAAGAATTCTGTCCAGTGGGGGAATCTATGGCCTTCTGGCCTGATGACTGCATTTATCTGTAAGTGCATTTCAATATTCCTTTACTCCATATAAAGGTTTGCTTCTTGACTTCCCCTTGGAACTTGCAACATCGTACACATTCCCTTACTGATAATAGATCAGATGAAACCTTTAACATGCCTTAATTTTTATATCTGCTCAAAAAGGTAAAGAAAAGGTAAAGTCATTCTACCTTTTCTTTCTTTTCTTTTTTTTTTTTTTGAAGTTTATCATTTAACAGTGGGGTGGTAGCATGACATGTCTAAGGCATCTGGGCCACATCCCACAGGGAGCCTGTTGTAAGCATACCTGAGATATTTGATTGTCATTGTCATTTGTTTTTTGGTTGATTTCTAATTGTGTCCAACAATTACATGCAGGGATAACTTGTCTCCTCCCATACAACCATACTGCCAGAAAGCAGGGTTTAGTAACAGCCCATCAATGGCTGTTTAGATGATGCCACTTCTGCAAACACTGTGGTTAACAGACACAAGACGGGAGAGCCACTTCCTAAAAGCTCAGAGGAGCACTCATGTGGTCAAGCCCCTCATGGGAGAGGCTCACCAATATTCTCACAGTTGGATCAATGGGTCTTCTTGTTGGACAGGTGATGTCTTGTCCATTTGTGTTGGACAAATGGACATCTCTAGTCCATTTGTGTTGATATAAAGGAACAAATGATGCTGGATAATTTATAAAGAATAAAAGATTTATTTGGCTCAAAATTCTGCTGGCTGCATGACTGAACATCTGGTTAAAGCCTCATGCTGCTTCTACTCATGGTGGGAGATGAAGGGGAGCTGGTGTTAGCATAGCTCACGTGGGCAGAGAAGAGGATGGGAAGGTGCTAGGCTCTTTCTAACAACCAGCTCAGGAGGAAACTAATCGAATGAGAACTCCCTCATTACTATCAGGACGGCACCAACTAAGCCATTCATGGGGGGTCTGTCCACATGACCTAAGCACCTCCCATTAGGCTCCACCCACAACACTGGGGATCAGATTTCAATATGAGGTCTGGAAGGACAGATATGCTTTCTGTAGCATGTGACAAGAGTTCTCTGTGAAGGAGGAGGGATGCTGCACTAAACAGATCATCCTAACACAGGGTGCTCCTCCAACGTGTTAGCTCCTGCACTCCCCAAACCCGTAAATGTTGTTTGTTGAGACCAGAAGTCCTGGATCAATCTTTCTAACCACTCATGGGTTGTGGCACTGCCCATTCACCAAGAGAAGTTGACAGTGCCATCCCTTCTGCGATTTCTCTAACCCTTTGTTGCCAATTTGGATAGAGATATCAGAAGCACTTTCCATGGCTACCCTGGGAGTGTGAGTTCCTCCTTAGAGTTGTTCACATTCTGAAGATCTATCTGTGGAGTATATAATGAAGTGAATTTGACCCCCCCCCCATGTTAATATCACACTTTGTGCTAATGTCTATTAGGAGCAATTTCAGAAGGATTTTTGACCATAGGAATAGTATAATCAGATGTGTACTTTTGTGCCTTTTCAATGCCCCTGTGAATCTATTAGAGCTTTTATTAAAATACATAATCTGATGAATTTTATTTAAATTACAGGCCCCAGTGTTCTGTAATTCTAACAAACTCTCAGGTAACACTGATGTTTCTGGTGCATGGATCACATTTTGAGTGATAAGTGTATAGAACAAGGATCTGCAAGCTTCTCAATGGAGAACGAGATAGTAAATATTCTCAGATTTATAAGTCATGTGGTTTCTGTTGCTACTGCTAAAACCTGCCATTATAATGTAAAAGTAGACTCTGATGTATGTTAATGAATGGACAGGGATGTGTTCCAACAAAAGAAAAAGAAAAAAGGAGATGGCTGGATCTGGCCCTCAGGCCGCAGTTTGTCAATCACTGGTTTAGGAACATCATTCTGGTGGTAGTGTGTAGATGGACGGTTGAGGATGGAGGGGAGATTGGAGGCAAGTACTTGCTTAAGAGGAAGGAATTTTGGAGGAAGCTAATGAATGCACAGGCTAAAGTGGGAGGATGGGAAATAGAAAGTGAAAGCTGAATTGATAGGACTTGACAAGGTTAGACAAAATATTCAGAGTTGACATCAATTTTCCATGGTTTGGGGGTCCTCAAGTAATAAAATTAAGCCTGAATTTTCCTGAGCACATTTTTGGGAGGATTCATTTTTGTTCTGTTGCTTTAGGACATGACAGCTTCTGTTACTGACATCCTGCAGGACTCAGGAAAGCCCGGAGAGCTTTATGCTCCCAATAATGATATAAAATTGGAAAATTTTTATATGATATTTCAGGTTTTAATCATTTTAATTAAGTCTCTCTATTATAATATGAATAGATTTGTTTTCTACATTGATGGCAGTTTTTAGAGTTAGAGAACTTTATGACAGTTGTAAATGACTGAGCTCCTCTTCTGCTCAGAGGCATCTGTTAGGTGATAAGGTATATTCAAAAAGAGTCAATAAGTACAAAAGTACCTCCATAGTTGACCACCTCCTTACACTGACCACCTCCTTAAGTTGACCTAATTTTCATAGACCAGACATGCACCACATGTACATATCAGTACAGTAGGCCTAGTTCCTTATATCGACCACCTCCATATGTTACCAATTTGTTACTATTCCCTGGGAGGTCAACTTAGAGGTTTAACTGTATTTGTTATGTGTCTGTTGTATTTATAATTCAAAAATATGGACTTCACAGACATGGCTCAAACGTGAGAAATGTAGTGTCTTTGTGGGGAGGGCAGTGGAAGACAAATATGGCCCAGGTAATTAACAGCAGGATTAAGTTATGGTGCAATGTGGTGCTGCCTTATTTGCATCCTCTGCAAAACTAGTCCCACAGTTAAAAATTCAGCATTTCATTAATAAGAATAAGGACACACTTTCCATGACTGAATACTACTATCAATCTGATGAAAATTTTAAAATCCTATTATATTTCATTTCCATTTTTTTCCTTCAAATTCCCTAATAGTCTCTGAAAAAGCTTTTATAGTTTGTTTTAAAAAATCCAAATCTGGTCAAATTTCATACATAATATTTCATTGTTATGACTTTGTATCCCAATGTTCTTTTTTTTTTTTTACATATACATGTGTTAATTAGGTTTCCATTTTTTTGCCTTCACAAAATTAAAAAGACTAAAACTGAATGACAATAACAATGTTTAAGATAAGGATTAGAAACAAAAACCTTGTAAATCATGAACGAACATAAATACATTCAGAAAAGGAATCAGACAACTGCTTCATCGAAAAATTAAGCAATGATAGTTCGAAGGAAGTAACATTCACATTGTCAAATAAGAGTATGTCTATTATAGAATGCTTTGACTTTGAGATTCAATATGGAGTCATCAGTTAACTTCTTATTATATTTTTTAGGGATCAAAAAATAGATAACTAATATTTATAAATAAAAGTAAAAGATAATTTAAAAAAAACAGATCATACTAAATCTTATAGACAGTAGAAAAAGAAGAAATACATCAAAATAGTTCTACTTGATCTGGGTACATCTAATATTAAAGTTGAAGAAAATATATTATTATAAAGGAGAAATTACAAACATGTGTCACTCATAAATGAGGATACAATATCCTAAACAACATATTAAAATGTTGAGTTAAAAATTAATGTTTAAGTAATATACTTTGGTCAAAATGTAATCCCCTGGGTGTGTAGCCGCATCAGCCTCACCTAGGAACTTGTTAGAAATGCAAATTCTTGAGTCTCAACCCAGATCTACTGAATCAGAAACTCTGGGAATTTGGACAAACATCTGGAATTAACAAACCTGGGAGATTCTGAAGCTGAAAGTGGAGAACCACCACCTCAGTGCAATCATGGCTCTCAGAATTACCTAGGGTTGTTTTAGGAAGAGCCAGTCTCAGGTGCACAGCAGGCCAGTTAGTGTCAAATCTGTGGGTGTGAAATTCAGGCATCAGAATTTCTAACACTCCCCAGGTGGTTCCACTGCAGGGCCAAGACTGAAGTCCCTTGCTTCAGTTTCTATTAACTTTGAGCCATCCTCCAGCCCTTTTATTTTATCATATTGATTTTTATCTTACTATTTTACAGAAAGTCCCGTAATGTGTATCTGATCATATGCCTACTTATCACACCCTTATTGGACTTCCCGCTTCACAGAAATAAAAGGGATAAATCCCGTGGCTCTTCCAATGCCATCCCGAATTAGCTTTGAGTTTTTATATGCCTTACAAGGAAAACAGACCATATGACGACCATCCTTTGGAGATGTATTTCTTTTTTTTGTTTGTTTTTTCAAACAAGAGCATTTCTTCTCTGCTACCTATGAGCTTTGCCTTGTTAGGCCAGATTATGACCGCTGTGGCTCTCAGTTCTGTTTTTCATTTCCAAGTTGGTGTTTTGTGGAATGCCTGTTGAGCATTTTGCCCTTCTCTCTCCTAGTTGTATCTCCCAATAGCACATACTCGTCCTTTTCACTTACCTCATTCTTCTATTTCAGGCTGTGCTTTATTAGAGGATTCGTTCTCAGGATCTCATCTGGCCACCCTGTGTGCAGTGGAAGCTTTGTTCTCTCAGGGTTTTGTCTCTAAGCAGTCAGTACAGATTCACCGAGATGCCCGCTCTCAAAGCGGTTTCTGTAGCATCTGTCCCAGTGTTCAACGTTGAGTCTCTTTTTGCTCAGTTATGCATGACACAGCCTGTTTAGAGTTAATGGGCTCCTGCAGTCTCCCAGAAATCTCCAGGTCATAGCACTTGACTCACTTTTCTCAACCTGGTCTGCCGCAACTCTGCGTTTTATACAATGCATGTTGCCTGGGTATGAGAGTAAATAAAGGCATCCTTCTACCAGTTTTCACCTGCTACGATAAAGATAGTTGGAGGTAATGAAAAGGGGAATCAGGGCCACTCATGCCTCCCGTCTAGACAGAATGCGAAAGCTGAACAACGTGAATGTTATTCTTTCGTAGTAACAATAAATAATCCTTGAGAATAATTTTCACACATTAAGAAGTAAAATCAAGACTCTGATATAGATATAAAATAATCATAAGTTAAAGGCTTTACTTGGTTGACTCTTTATTAATGAAGGAGACAAACAGCTATTATAACAGATTCATGGGAGAAGCCTTAAGAAACACAGATTTGCCAGGCAAGGTGGCTCACACCTGTAATCCCAACATTCTGAGGGAGGCCAAGGTGGGTTGATTGCTTGAGCTCAGAAGTTCAAGACCAGCCTGAGCAAGAGTGAGACCCTGTCTCTACTAAAAACAGCAAAACTGAGGTGAGGGAATCACTTGAGCCCAAGAGTCTGAGGTTGCTGTGAGCTATGATGACGCAATGGCATTCTTCAGGGCAAAAGAATGAGACTTTATCTCCAAAGGAAAAAAAAAAACTAATAAAACACAGATTTATATGGTATATAGGAAGGTTGAAATGGATGCCAAACTGTGTTCTTTTTACCCTGTGGGGAAAAGGGTGAAGTCAAGTGATCCTTCACCAGACATGGTTTATTCGTAAGTCTGTAGATTTGTTGTGCATTATTTATAACTTCGTTGTAACGTAGCTCAAGGGCAATGAAAGACTAGAAGCAGATAATTCAGAAAGGTATGTTGTAAACATTGTAGACACTGACTAATATTGTTTTATATTTCACAATATGATCACAGTGATAGCACTTATAAGAAATTTCATATATGCCTTTGGCATTCACCTCGATCTAGTCAAATAGACTAGGGATTTCTTCCCATAATTTATCACAGAGAAGTGGACTGTGAAGTACCCAGCATGGTACCTGGCACAGGGTAGTGGCTCAAACATTCATAGTGGTTGTTGTAAAAGAAGCAGTGTGGGATAGTAGTTAAGAGTGAAGGTTTTGGAATCATTTTCTAGATTGCGTCTCACTCTCCTCCTGTGTAGAATGGGGAAAAGAATAATAACAGAGTTATTAGAAGGAGTAGCTGAGCCCACTTGTATAAGGTGCACAGAATAGTGGGAGGGTAGTGCAGAAGCCCAGAGAGCCAGTTCCAGGCTGCCAAGACTGCTTGAGTCCCCACCATCGTTAACCACAGGCTGGAGGTCACCATTGCTCTTTTCCTGTCTCATGGGACTCTTGCTTATTTAATCAGAGTATGGGGGTCAGGGAATAGACATATATTCTTTTTCCAGGAGAGGGAGCTATCATGTACAGAGATAATAGCAGAAGGCATTTTAAGAGTGGAAAGTTGTGATACATGCACCTTTTTCTCACCCATGGTAAGGGTGACAGCTGATACTCCTATAACAAACTCTGCACTTGTGCTCTGGTTAACATGAAAAAAGACTAATGAATTGACTTAATCAAAGTTTTACATGACATGGGAATCTTCAGAACACCCAACGCCATTTTTGTGCTGAAGTTCAGTATAGAACAGGTAGACATGTCCAAATGTGATTGGGCAAAATGGGGATAATCTGATGGTAAGAGATGGAGTGAGAATGCCCAGCAAGTCTTGTCTGTTCCGATCCTCCTCGTCCTCTCTGTGCAACATTTCTTCCTCTGGATAGAGGACAGGAAACTTCTTGAACAATGATCTTATGACCCATTATCAGACAAGGTGTGTCAGAGCATCTCTCTATGGCCAAATCCTATACAGAAAGGCAGGGAGAGGTTAGTGTGAGGCTTGTCGTTTCTATGACCTTGAGTAAGAAGTATTCTAGTTCTTATGACCTGCCATGGGGTAATAAGGAGGGACAGGTAAAAGAAAAGGGCAGGAGAAGGACTTTTTTTCAGAGGCCCTTCCTGTCCTCCAGTTCAGAGTGCCCAGCCTGTCCGAGTGCCATACTCTGGATGTCATTTTATGAGCCCTGACATCTCGTAGTTACCAGAGCTGAGTCTCAAACCCAGTTTGTGTTTAATTCAAAAGCCTTTGTGTGTCTCACAACCTCATCCTAGCAACCCATTTTTTTTCCTCAGGCTGCCTTCTTACGTTTCATGGTTCTTATTTTAGCATCTGGCTCTAATTATTTATTCCTTCATCTGCCCATCCATCCTTTCCATCAAAAACACTTAGTGCCTGGTTGTTGTTGCCTGCATTTAGTGCACTGGGCCTGTAACGGTGTGTGTGACTAGCTGGAGGCTTGGCCCTTATGATCCTTCTACCTGAAGGACAGACAGACAAAAGCAATTAAGTGAATGGATGATTCCAAACAAGGCATAGGATGATTTTTCCTAGATGTGTGAAATACGATGTTGGTATCTGGATGGGGATTGTATGGACTCTTTAGTAACACTGATTCTACCAACTCAGAATAGGAGAGACTATTTGCAAACTGTAGATCCAACCAAGGAATAATATCCCAGAATCTATAAAAAACTCAAAACAAATCAGCAAGGAAAAAGATTAAAAAGTGGGCAAAAGATATGAATAGAAGTTTTTCAAAAGAAGATGGACAAACACATATAAAAATAATCAATGTCACTAATTAGGGAAATACACAATTTAAAACCACAATAAGATACAGGAATGTTTGCGGGGATGCCCAACCTTTTTTTTCTCCTACTGCACATTGGGAGAAGAAGAGTTGTCTTGGGCTGTACATTAAATACCCAACACAACAAAAGATGGCTGAGCAAAAATAAAAAGGTCTGTGTGTAATTTTAATGACATCTGACAGCACAAATAAGCAAAATAGGCCTCAAATAATCTACATGCAGCCTGCGGGTTATAGGTGGGACACCCCGGGGTCTTATACACTGTTGATGGAGCTGCAAATTAGTGCAACCTCTCTGGAAAACAGTATGGAGAAATGAAAGTACATCTCCTGTTTGATCCAGCAATCTCATTACTGGGTGCATACCCCAAAACAAAGAAGTCATTTTATCAAAAAGACACCTGCACTCAACTGTTTATTGCAACACAATTCACAATTACAAAGATGTAGAATGAACTCCAATTGCCCATCAATTCATGAATGGATTAACAAAATGTGGTATGTCTGTGTGTGTATATGTACACACAAAACTTCCATTTTCATCAAGCCGATGTATGATAGTCCTTATTGTGAAAACTAAGTGTGAAGACCAAATGTGCCTGTGACTTTGATGGCAAAAAATGCTACATGCTATAATTTGGTGTCTAAATTTATATAACACTTTGTAAAAGATGTGTTAGGATACCACTTACCTGTCACAGTTCTGCATATAATTTTCATCCAAATGAGGATGATGATAATAATAAATATAGGCCTGTTCAAGAACTTTCTGTTTCCAAGAAGGTAGTATTATCTTTTCTTTCCAAAAAACAAAAAACAAACAAATAATAATAAAGAAAAGAAAGCATATGTCAACTTGCCCTCTAGTGACACTATTTTGTATTTCACTCAGGTTCTAAAAATAAGCTGCACGCTGGCTTCCCCAACGATGTAATTTTCTTTTTGTAAAAGGCAGGCCTCGACTGTGTGGGTAACTCTAGAAAAGGAGCAGAAGGTCGTAAGCTGTGTGAAGTGCCTTTGTGCTGGGTTCATGTGGCCCCTTCTGCACTACTTAGCTGTGAGACTTCAGACAAGTTACTGAACAACCAGGATGTGGTCTTGTCACCTCTAAAATGAGTGAGCCAGAATGCTGTGTGTTTTTTCCCCTCTTTACCCCTGCAGAATGCAAGTTTAGTGAGCACAGGGATTTTTTTTGTCACCGATCCCCTGGTGCACAGAACAGTGGTCTGGCTTGTAGGCACATAATGTGTGTGATGGAAGAAAGAATGAAGATTGAAACCACCAGATATGAAAATCCCCAGCGTGTGGTCAAGCAGTGGTGGCTGCTTTACTATTCAGTGGCGTCCTGTCTTCTCTGGCTAGATCATTGCCTGTTTTTTATTTTATATCAGGCTTATTTCTCCCTGTGCTGTTTTTCTTGCTATGCTTTCTGTGACTATTGTTGAGCTAAAATTTGGAAGATACGGGAGGGAGTCAAGGCTGAGGCTGTTTTCAGTCTGAAAGCCAGGTAGACAGTTTGCAGGCCCTTCTTTCTTGTTGGTGACATTTTATATTGAATGCTTCCCAGTAGACCTGCTATTTCCTTCCCTCCATGAAGTGCTTTGGGGATAAATTATATGTGCATGTTGAATTCTGGAAATCTAAGCAGTTCTGTCTCATAGCTGTCTCTTAGGTCGATGTCCTTAACTCAGAAACATCTTGGGTTTTCAGGAAAAAATGTTAAATAATATTTTTCAGTCATCCTATTCATAATTATTTTGTTCCTTTCACCCCAGAGTTTATGACTCAATTCTACTTTAAAAATCATGATCTAGGAAACTGCGGGGATGAGAGAAATGTAATAACACTTTCCCTACAGGAGGATGAACGTGCTTGCTACTTACAGTTGAAAAAGCATCATCCGTTTCAAGTACCTTTTAGGTAGGAGCATTCATGCTATGATGTGTTTTTTAAAAGTCTGAAAATCCTTCCTTACACAGTAACACCCTTGGAGAGAGCAGAACATGTCTTTTGAGCTGCTGCCCAGTGTCTAAACTCCCAGAGTTCTGTCAGATAGGAGATAATGGTGGAAGATACCCTTGGAGAGGTAGAGGTGAAGAATGGGTATCGATTTATCCTTTTGATCCATGACGATCTCCAACTCAGAAACATGTGATGCTTCCCGGGGGGGAGCATGAAGTCCAGACTTCTTAACCTTGAATTTAAAGGCTTTTGTGGCCAAGCACCAATTTATCTTTTTAACCCCCTCTTCTAAAATTCTCCCCATGATGTTCTGATGAAATTGTCCTCCCTACTAGCCTCCAACTGGGCTTTGTGTTTTAAAAATTTAATTTCTTTTTTTTCTTTTTTTTGTAGAGACAGAGTCTCACTTTATGGCCCTCGGTAGAGTGCCGTGGCCTCACACAGCTCACAGCAACCTCCAACTCCTGGGCTTAAGCGATTCTCTTACCCCAGCCTCCCGAGTAGCTAGGACTACAGGCGCCTGCCACAACGCCCGGCTATTTTTGGTTGCAGTTTGGCCGGGGCAGGGTTTGAACCCGCCACCCTCAGTATATGGGGCCGGCGCCTTACCGACTGAGCTTCTGGCCTGAAAAGGATAGAGTTTTGATTGATGAAGAAGAAACTTGGAAAGCACAGAAGAGAAGATGACGTCTGGTGTTCTGTTTGGAATTTGTTGGCAGTTAGCCATATTGCTTCCCATTTAAAAAAAAAAAAATACTTAAGTCTATGTAGATTTTCCATGTTTGTAATATATCTTTAAAAATTATAAAAATGACATGGGAAATACATACTCCAAAGAGAAAGAATATTACCTCTTGCTTTCCCCAGAAGTGACTGCTATTTTAGTTTTATAGCATATTTTTCTAGTTTATATTTAACCTAATTATATATGCTATTCATCTGTTTATTTTTGTTCACATAGATAGCACGGTAGTATGTGCCTTTACCCATAATTAAAAAAAAACTCAACTTTTTTTTCTTTTTAATATCTAGAACTCCTACTATCCAGTGAACTGCTTATTCACCTACTGACAGGTATCTGGGCTGTTTCCATGTTTTTGCAAGGCTGCAGACAAAACAAATGTAATTTTTCCTACACATGTGTAAGTATTTCTTTAGTGTGCTGGAGACATGTTACAGGGTTCTCATCTTTGCACATTTCAGTTTACTAGTTTTCATGTCCACATCCAGTGGGCAGAGAGAGAGATTTCTCAGTTCATTTTTTCTCTCTTCTCTCAAATTTCCCCAGCCAAAGATTCCTTTTATTCATCATCCCTTTTGTAGAAACTTAATCTGTTTTTCAAGATTCAATCGAGATAACATGTATTGGATATTTCTCTGATTTGACAGTGACTCTGGATTTTCATTCTTTTTGTTTTACTTGGTCTCATCTCTGGGTGAGTAAACAAGCTTAGAAGGCACAGCATTTCCATGCGCCTTTGCAGGCCACAGTGTACGGTTTATTTTCTTACCCATGGTCAATGCCAAATATTGGCAAGTGTGGCCTTGATCAAAATTTAGGTTCTACAATCAGCTAGAAGGTGAACATCAAGTCAAAATTACCCTTATATTTTTTTAATTGCCTATAATATTCTAAGTTAGTCACGTCTTCACCATTCCTTTTTTCTGCAGCATTGCACTTAATCACTACTCCTTTGTTTGATCAACAGATAAAGGTAATAGAACCCGTGTACTATGTGTGATAAATAGATACAGTCATTTTTAATGTATTACTGATCTGCCTGTTGTGAGAGGCATGCAGGAAATATCACTGAGGGTGGACATAGCAGATAAGCATCACTGACTGGACAAGAGGAAATCACCTGCATTGTTTATAGTGCGCCCCTTTCTCTCCCTTGCACCCCAGAACATAATCAGTACTGGGCATGTTTGTGATGTGTCCTGCCTGACCGTGATAACAATGTTCAACTGAGGCAGGTGCACAGAGGCACAGGTGCCTGCCCACTCTCTCTCTCTCTACCCCACTGAGAGAAGGATGAGGTTGACTGCAACAAACATGGCAACAGGGTCATTTTTTCTGG
Organism: Nycticebus coucang; assembly: GCF_027406575.1. Taxonomy (NCBI): domain Eukaryota; kingdom Metazoa; phylum Chordata; class Mammalia; order Primates; family Lorisidae; genus Nycticebus; species Nycticebus coucang. The sequence goes on from NC_069787.1 coordinate 12,294,806, forward strand.
GATCGATCTTCTAGTACTCCCTGGAATTTGATAGAAATAATTGGGTCCCTGGCACCTCTCTAAAGGTCATTTTCACTCTGCTGTTTTAGCAATCATTTTGTTTAAAAGATCCAGGATGCAGCCTTGGTGGAAAATGAGTGATGGAGGAAAGAATTGCCCTGAACATGTACAGACGTGTTCCTCTGCATTTCTGGCACTCATAGACCTAACTTATTCACACAGTGTGGGAGAGATTGCTTTATTTTATTTTATTTTATTTTATTTTATTTTATTTTATTTTATTTTATTTTATTTTATGGTGCAGTTAACATCAATGACTCAAGAGATGACAGCCATGGAAAAAACAGCTAGTTACTCATAGATCCCCAAAGGAAAAGCACACCACACCGCAGGGTTCATGGGGGATACCACCAGGGTAGTGCAGCAGCCAGAGGGAGTGAGGGGGAAATAAGACAAGGGCCTTTATTGTGTTTTTCATGAAAAAGAACAGGCAAGGCAGGGTCAGCAGAGTCAGCGTTGGCTAGCTGGAATAATTCCCCTGGGCTCTGCAGTTTGGGTCTGTCCCTGTTGTCTGGTACCTGGCTGGGGTGCTAAGGGCAGAGAAATAGTGACCTGGGATGTGATAGTGGGAAGTGGTGGGGAGTGGCTGTAGATTGCTTGATGCGCATGTGAAAAGCAAACTCCAAGTGACTTGTTTTCTATGTCTGTAACTGGCTAACCTTGGAGAGGCAGTTTCTCCAGGGTCAATAAGGCCCCAGATATCAAAGCATCAGAACACAGAAGACAAAAAAAAAAAAAAAAAACATGGTAAATACAACAATGTTCTCCATGAGATATTCCCCAGGCATGACTGAGTCTCAGGTGTTTTTTGCTCTTTCACAAATTGTCCAATAAAGAAGTGGTGTAAAATGCCACAAATTGAGTGTAAGTCATAAAGACAGAGGAAAGACAACTACGAAGACCCCGATACCCAAGTGTATCCCGCAGGACTTGCCCGCCTCCGAGGCGCCCTCCCTCCATCCTGAACTGTCGCCAGCAGGCTTTGGTCTTTTCTCATCTGAATTGTTGCCGTTCCTAGACAGTCACTTTTCTTTTCAGGAAATAGAAAGGATGGCACAAATCACCAAAATTAGGAAGGAAATCAGAGACATTACTTCCAACTCTACAGAAATTATAGGATGATAAGGAAATGTGATGAAAATTTCCATGCTAACAAATTATACAATTTAGACAAAATGGACAAATTTCTTGAAAGACGCAAATTACCAAAAACGTCTTAAGAAAAAATAGTAAATCTATTCATACTCACATCAAGTAAGGAAATTAAATAAGAAATTAAAAATAAATTCTCTCACAAATAAAAAGTCTAGGCCCAGATGGCTTCATGGGTGAATTCTGTCAAACATTTAAAGAAGAAATGATACTAATTCTAGGCAAACATTTTTAGAAAACGGAGCAGGAAGAAACACTCCTCAATGTCTCAACTCATTTTATCATGCCAGTATCACCGTGATACCAAAACCAAAGATAAAAGAAAATTACAGATCAACATCCTTCATAAACTTAAGCGTAAAAATTCTTAACAAAACTAGCAAGTCAAATCTAGCAATATATAAAAGCGTGTGTTTACTATGACCAAATGTGTTCATCTCAGAAATTCAATATTAGTTTAACACTTGAAAATCAATTAATGTAACATACCATATTGGTAGAATAAAGGTCAAGAACACAGGATCATGTTGACATATGCCACCAAAGCACTTAAAAATATTCAACACTAATTTATGATGAAAGAGAAAAATACCTAAACAACCTTAGAAAGACACTTCTTCAACCTACTAAAGGGTATCTGTGAACCAACCAACCAACATTTTAAATGATGAAAAACTGAATGCATCCTTTTCTCCTTAATATTAGAAATAAAGCCATCTCCTCTCAGTGTTTCTGCTCAATTATGTGCTAGAGGTTATAGTCAGTGCCAAAAAACAAGAAAATACATTAAAATCTCATAGGTTGGAAATAAATAAACAAATCATTATTTGTAGATTTATATAATCTTGTATGTAAAAATTCCTAAGGAATCTACAAAATGACTGTAACTAATAACTTTAGCAATATAGTAGGATTCAAGATCTATGAGCAAAATTCAATTTTATTTCTATATGCTAACGAAAAGTCTAAAAATAAAATTTTAAAAAGTTCAATTCACAATAGTATCAAAAATAATAAAAGAAAGAGGAATAAATGTAACAACATGCATGAAATACCTATGGAGTAAGAATTATAAAACTTTTCAAAAGAAAGCTAAAGAATATCTAAATAAATAGATATACCATGTTAATGGATTGAAATACTCAAAATTGTTAAGAAAGCAATTATCAAGTTCATTTGTAGACTTAATGCAATTGTTATTAACACCCTCTTATACTGTTTTGTCTAAATATGCCTTGGAATTGATTGTTCTTGGTTAAATTTAACATTTATACTGTGGGCCCTTTTAATTCATAAATTCCATTTATTTTATGTCTTTGCTTCATTTGTATACGAACTCTTTCTTATTTGTAAATGATTATTCTGAAGAAGAGGTCCATGGAAAAGGGGGATTGTGTTTATAACCTTTCTGGAATGTATTTGATCTCGTTGGCTATCATAACAAAAATGTCACAAACTAGGCAACTTAAACAATTTATTGTGTCATAGTTATACAGGCAGGAAGTCCCAGATCAACGTGGTGGCAGGGTTGTTCCTCTGAGGCCGCTGTCCTTGGCTTGCAGACGGCCATCTTCTCCCTGTGTCCTCACATGGCTTTTTCATCTATGTGAGAGCCCCGCCGGTGTCTCTTCCTCCCCTCATACAGACACAAATCCCGTTGGATTAAGATCCCTCTCTTATACCTCATGTACCTTAATTGCCTCTTAAATTTTGCATCTCCAATACATTGGGGGTGGAGCTTCAACATACAAATTTTGGAGAAACAGTTCAGTCTGCAACGCTGAAGATGAGCGTTTTCTGGTAAAACCCTCATTGTGTTCTTCGCTCCCCACCTGTGAGCAAAAGAATTCTTGGCTGTTTCTCTTTCCCCTGTTACTCCTCACATGGATACCTCAGCTTTCCCCTGAACAGCTACACTTCTGATCTTCTTTATTTGTCAGGTGCTGTCTGGAACGTCATCCATGGTCCAATATATGAAATCATTCCTGTTAACTGCGGATTTCACTTCTAGGATTTCTCTTAGATGGACATAGTGTTTCCGCTTCTCTCTTTCTGTGATCCCTGAGCTCCTGCATGCTATATTTTTCTAGTAGGGCCCCATTTTAGTCTTTTCATGATTTTACATTACCCTCCTAAAGGCTCTGCCTCTTGATCCTGCTGCAGTGAGGATTAAGTTTCAGTGTAAATTTTGGAGGGGATACAACAAGCCTATAAACCATGGCACACCCCTTACCAGATGAATGAGTGATGCTAAATTCCCTATCTGATTTCAACCTCTGTGTCACACTGGAGTCTGATCCAGAGGCTTTTTTTGTCTCTTAAGATAGTTTTTTTTTTTTTTTATTTTCTTGTTTCATAATAATTTGTTGAAAGTTAGATGCATTGTAGGACGTTCTAGGAATTTAAGGTGAATAGGCCTTTCGGGTGAGACTTCATGTTAATCTCTCTAGAAGCGGGGCTGTGTTTAAATCTTTTTTGCTAATTGTAAGTACCAGAGGCCTGACATTCCCCTTGAGATATCCCTGGTTGTGACTTTCCTCCTGACTTTGAGCTTCCTAAAGTTCACTACTTTAGGAAGCATCTGAGTTTTCAGAGCTTTCAAAAGTAATACACTGTTATCAACTGGAGCCCTTGCTGGTGTGGTAGGAAGGTGGGAGGAAGGAGAGCACTGTTTACTCTTCTGATCAAATGTCAGTCTTTTTGTGGGCCTGGGTTCATAAATGTCTCGCCAGTGGCCCCACCATTTGTCCCCATCCTGCATCCCTTCCCTGGCTGCAGAGTTCTGAATTGATTATGTCGCAGCTCTAACCCTTGTTGACTGTTTCACTCTTTAGTGGAGACAGGATGGCTGGAGGATACTTAGGAGAAAGCTCCTTCTCCAAGCTGAGATCAGCCTCCATGGTAGAGAAGATGTTTGTTGTGGATTTCAGAATGATTGCTCTTTCCCACCTTCATCAGAAACCAGACAGAAGCTTTCTTGAAAATCTCACAGGGCTTCTAGAAGGAAAGTCTAAGAAAGTGTCTGCTTTTGCCATAAGAAGTCAAAATAGCAGCAGCAGCAGTGGAAACAAAATCAAAAAACAAACCCTTCTCTCCCATGTAAATGTCTAGGTCTAAATGGTTTCATTGGTGGATTCTATGAAGCATTGTAGTAAGAAATAATACTAATTCTGCATGAACTCTCTCAGATAAAAAGAAGTAAGAAGATTCCTCAATGCTTTTTATAATGCTGGGATCATGATGATAAGCGAGTCCACAGCAGTCCTCCAGCAATTAACACATTAACATGATATTTGAGTGTTTCCACCAGTCTGTCTCCAATGACTCCTTCTTCAAGTAGGCAGATCTTGGGTGTGTGCACCTGACTCCAAATTTCAGGGTGGTGTTTGCTTTGCAACCTCAGTTATCTGATAGGTATATAAATGTATGTGTGTGTGTATATATATATATATATATATATATATAAAAATTTATCCAGCTCCCTCCTGTTATAAGAATAAGAATGATGCCTTCCAAGTTCTTTTTGTTTTGAAGCTGAAACAAGAAGCTCTCGTATATTAATTTCCTTAGTCCTTTAACCCAAGGAAGTAGAAACTACTAATCCTATTTTACAGCTATGGAAACTTAGTGCAAAGAGATTGTCATTTTTGCCCATGATGGCAGAGCTAGTCAGTGGCAGAGCTGAGTTTTAAAGTATTAAATGTAATTCCCTTTGCTAAGAAACTTAAATAGTTCCCCCTTTCTGTGCACGAGACTAAGTCAATAAATTCTCCCTGTGGTTATTAATGCCTGTCCATGCCTGTTATTTGCCAGTGAGCATTAAATACATATAATTTTGAGTCACTTACTACAGTTCCCATCACAGAGTAAGTGCACAATAAATAATGAGAGTGACGTCCACTGCTCTTTCCATATCATTTATTCCTCACAATAACTCTAGGAGAGAGTTCTCCTGCCATTTGCAGAAGAGGAGGGTGCCACCCCCAGAGATTGATAATAGGTAGGCTGAGACATACCCTGGGCATTGGCATTTTAAAATCTACCCAGGAAATTCCAATGATAGGTTACGACAGAGAAGCACACCTCTGAAAGCTGTGTTGATCAGCTCATCCCATTGGTGCCAGGAGGGAAAAAGTGTTACCAGACACTGGCCGCCTTTCACTGTCCAGTCAATATGCAGAGACAGGGTTTAAATCCAAACAAGCTCTATTTGTCATAAGGCCAGTAATTCTGGAATGCAGTGAGAGTAGCCTCTCAATTCTGTTCTGCCTTAGTTATAAGTCTAAAAACTTTTATAATGAAATACCAGGAAACCAAACTAGAAAATTTTAACTTTATCTGATAGGAAGTAACATCAAAATAGTCTTCATTCTAACAATGCAAAATGTTTCAACAGAAAGGTAATTTTACTTTTACAAAAATCTAAGAGAATCATTAAAGAAACGTCACAGCAGCAAACATTTACTCTACTGATATCAGAACACCTGTTGTCTACGTGTGACTACCTCAGCAAAGTCTCCTGAGATAAACATCCTCACAATCATGGAGAAACCTTAACTAGATAATCACAGAAGGTGGGTGGGGAAGGCTGAGCAGACGAGGTCAGCTGGACTGCTTCAGCTCAGCTTCTCAGAATCCATCTTGCAGGCCACTTTCCTAACTTCAGAAGGACCCAGTTTTGCTAGCTTTATATTTTGTTCTCAATATTAAAGCTGAAAATTTGATTTGTAGTGAGAAATTTCCTAATTTAGACTTGTCGCAACTGTTTTTAAAATGACAGAATTCTGAAGGTTCTTAGGGGATTGATACTTTGCAAGCAGTGTGTTTGAAATTTTTTTATAGTCGGAAAGGCCAGTTGGCTCCCTAATTGGACTAAATCAGGGTGGTACATGGACCAAAAGCATTAGCATCACCTGGGAACTTGTTAGACAATAAACTCTCAGGGTGCCGCTTGTGGCTCGGTGAGTAGGGCGCTGGCCCCATATACCACGTGGTGGGTTCAAACCTGGCCCCGGCCAAATGCAACAAAAAAATAGCTGGGTGTTGTGGTGGGTGCCTGTAGTCCCAGCTACTCATGAGGCTGAAGCAGGAGTTGGAGGTTGCTGTGAGCTATCACACCACAGCATTCTACCAAGGGCGACAAAGTGAGACTCTGTCTCTAAAAAAAAAAAAAAAAAAAAAAAAGGAAAGAAAATAAACTCTCAGACTCCAGCCCAGACCTACTGATTCAGAGACTCTGAGAGTGGGGCCCAGAAGCCATGTTTCAACCAGCCCTCTGGGTGATGTTGATGCCAACTGAAGTTTGAGAACCACTGGATTTTATCATTTTCTTCTTTATTTCATAGTCATAGAGAAGGACTAAGGGAAGAGAACAAACAAAATTGGCGCCAAAGCATCAAGATTGAACTCAACCATCAGTCTGTGGAAATCTGGAGTTGCCAAGGGACAGATTTCTCCTTTCAGTTGTTTGGAGCCTAAGTCAGAGAAAGCTGTGCTGGCAGGTGGCACCTTGATTTGTTCAGGACCCACCTCTAATATTTGCATCTCAAAAGGCCCATTACCTCAGCCTGGTGCAAAAGCTGCATGAAACCCTCCATCTTTTCAACTACTTCAACTACAAAGTGAAGGGAAGGAGTGTGAGGATGGTTAGAGTAGGGAGGATTATTTATGCTATGAAGGACCCTGGGCCATGAAAGGAATTTGTACAAGCTTCGTAATAAAATGTTAAAAAGGAAAGTGTCATGGAACTTTGTACTCCATACTCCTGGTTTTCAGACATTAATTTCCCGGATTGAACATACACGTATGCAGAGTCACACACACATATGAGATCAAGCAGTTACAATGCTACCTACCTCGTCGGTAAATATCACTGCTGCCAAGTTCAAGGTGCTATGGGAAGCTGTGCACCAATGCCAGTGCCTAGTCTACCCTTCAAAGCAATTTTGGAAGTGTTCCTGGAATGGCCATCAGAGCTGTCATTGTTGTATGAGTTCTGACAGTTAAGTTCAAGAACTCATCCTAGAAAAAGTGCTACACACTTCATTACTGAACATCACTACAATCATCAGGTGGCCAAGGGGAGTACTCTGAAGGTGATGGTAGTGATGTAGCACCTTTTCTAGGATGAGTTCATGAACATAATTGTCAGGCCCCATATACATTCACATAAACATACAGCACTTGTAAAATGAGTGGGTATGGAAAAAGCATTCTAGTATATTCTGAATATAGAATAACAGTGAGCAGTTGAGGGCAGTGCCCGTAGCTCAGTGGGTAGGGCACTGGCCACATACACCAAGGCTGGTGAGTTTAAACCTGCCCCTGGCCAGCTAAATCAACAAGGACAATGGCAACAAAAAAATAACCAGGCATTGTGGCAGGCACTTGTAGTCCCAGCTGCTCAGGAAGCTGAGGTAAGAGAATCACTTGAGTCCAAGAGTTTGAGGTTGCTGTGATCTGTGATGCCATGGCACTCTACTGAGGGAATCAAAGTGAGACTCTGTCTCAAAAAAAAAAAAAAGAACAAAAAAAGAAAACAGTTGATATAAACTCCTCAAGCCAGAAAAGCTTTTAGAGTGTGGATGGAATGAGAGTGCTGACAAAATCCAAAAGCCAGACAGGCATGTGGTCTGGGAGACTTGGCTGGGAAACATCACACTTCCTGCTCACAGCCCGGCTGAGGTGTTGCATGGTAGTTGACCACACACACTTTGGATTTAGAGAGCCAGGGTTTGTTAACATCACAACTTCTCCCTTGAAAAGTATTTGTGTCTGTGAAGGTCACTTTAACCACATCATTGGTAAAATTAGATTAATATAAAGCTTTTGGAACAGTGGTTTCTTTTTGGAAGCAGCTACTATTTAGTGAGCACTTATTGAAAAAAAAATCGAGGGTCTGTATATCAGACACAGTGCAAAGCATTCTGGATACATTTGCAGTAGCTTAATCTGGAAAGACAGAGGCTGAGCAAAGAATTGTAAGTGTAGAGGGTGGGTTTATTTAAAGTGAGGTTACCATGGGATTGCAATGGGGGAATATATCACAGAGTTTAGAAGCGACTTAAACCTACAACAAGAGGGAGGTACCACACAGGGAAAGCACTCTATTTGTAAGGCTTGTTAAGAGGTAGGGTGTCCAGTGGTATGGAGGGAGGATAATTAGGTGAGGGAAACTGGAAGTGAAGAGAACCGTGAGGAGGGTAATTACAATAGTGAGGTGTGTAGTAATTATAGGCCAGAATGGAGGGGTAGCAGTGAGGCTGGAAGGCAGGGGATAATTACAAGTGGAGTTAGAAGGGCAAAATCAATAGGACCAGATGGCTGATTAAAAGTGGAGAGCCATGGGAAGGAGGACCAGAGCCAGAAGAACACAGAACCATGGTAGGGACACAGCAAAACAGGCAGTCGGATGGGAAGTCGGTTTTGGCAGAACGATGGAGTGCGCTTAGGTGGGGGTGCTGGGTGAGAGCAGCTGGAGAGAGGAGGCGTGGAAGGGAGGCCAGAGGATGTCCTCTGGCCAACAACCAACCACCGGAAGGCCCAGGTTAAACACCACGTGTGGCCAGTGTTGGTCTAGTAGCAACACGAACCAGAGCGGGGTGGACTCACAAAGACAAACAAGGATGAGCCTTGCCATGGACTTCTGAGCTGCTCTGGCAGGGCCGATGCTGAAGTGGGCATCTGTGATGCAGGTCTCCGAGAACATGTGTCAGGGCAAATGCCAAAGAACTCTGGCTGTGAGTCCGAGGCGGAAGGGCTGGTTTATGGCACTGCTGCCCACCTGCCCTTTGTAGCTTACCACAGGCTTTGGTCTTCTAGTTCAGAAGTTGAGAAATTGCAGCCAGTATGCAAATCCAGCTGGGGGTGGTAAATTAAGCACTGGTGTAGCATGGCCATGTCCATTTATTTACATGTTGTTAGTGGCGGCTTTTGCATGACAACATTAATTGAAGAGATGCCAGGGGGCCATATGGGCTGCAAAACCAAAAACATTTACTATCTGGCCTTTGGCAGAAAATGTTAGCTGGCCTTACCTCTCTGGGTACCAATGTCTAGATCTATTTCTGGTAGTCCTTGACAACCTTTTCAACCCCACCCAAACCCCAAAACCCTGTGCATCTGCTCATTCTTGTCTGCCATATTCTTTGTTATAAACAACATTACTGTTCTATGCAGGCTAAGTCCCCACAGCCTGTGGGCCTGGAGCAAAAGGCTGCTCCAGCATTCACCCATCTTGTCTTGGGTGGGATTGACCCCATTTGTTACTAAGATAGAGTGTGCTCTTGACTCAAGACATTCAAAGTTTGAGAAAAGAAGAGAAACGTTCTTTTTTCTTTTTTTTTGCAGTTTTTGGCCAGGGCTGGGTTTGAACCCACCACCTCCGGCATATGGGGCCAGCACCCTACTCCTTTGAGCCACAGGCACCACCTGAGAAACCTTCTTTTTTCCTCAGTATATTCATGTTGAAAGGAGCTCCTGGCAGCCAGGTTGTTATCCTGAGAAAGCCCAGTCTGCAAAGGGGAAGGCAAGTTCTGCAATAATGTCGGGGAGACTGAGCCGGGACTCCTGAACTATCAGAAACCACAGGTCTACCCACCCTGTCTACCCTCGGGCTTTATGGTTACGTGAACAAATAATGCACTTTATCTTTCAAGTCCGGTTAGTGTGTTTGGCTGAAGGCAATATAAGGAGTCTTAACTGACTGGTCCTTTGAGCCCTTTCAGATTCCCTGGGAGATGAGGTTGGGGGAGCCCAATCACCTTGTCAGTGGCTAGCAGGGGAGCTGTGGCTGCTTCTCCCCGGGAGCCATCCTCCTAGTGCTTTTCCTGGCCTCAGTTCCCATACTCAGCTCCCATCCAGCCCTTTACGGAGCTCAGATTTGCTACTGGCCCCACCCCAAGCTGCATGAATGCTGGGGGTTTATTTTGGTCCCTGTTTGGATGCTCCCCCTGCAGGATGGTCTTGTTGGACACCTTAGCAACCTTCACTATAATTCATGTAATTTTTTGTGTAATTAAAAAATTACATGTAATTAAAAAATCTCTGTTTTTAATTACACGTAATTAAAAAATCTCTGTTTTTAATTACACGTAATTAAAAAATCTCTGTTAAGTAGCCTGTGGTTTAGAATAAGAGCAGCAAGTAACTGGAAGTTTGGGGGGAAATGGAGGGAAAGGGGGGCCCTATAGTAGAATGATTGGTCAGCTCATGTGATGGAGGGAAATGCTGGATCACTAGAACCCGGAAAGGGCAAGATCCTGGCAGCTCTCAGGGACTAGTATGCAGGAATTAATGGATGTCGGAGTCCAGGGATTGAGATAAGCCACTCAGCCTTCTTGTGCCCTTACGTTTCTTCACTCGCAGTCCAAATTCCCAGAGGAAGAGAGACCTTAGGCTCCATGTGAAGAGAGGACTTGGATGGGCAGTCAAGCCAAAATCGTACGCAATGGAAGAAGAGGAAGAACAAAGAAGGCAGGAGGGATGATGTAAAGGAAAGTAACAGCTGACTGGTAGGAAATTCTGCTTGGATAGATACACAGGGGCCATGTTCAGTGATGTTTTTGTCATGTAAATCAGCAGTTCTCAAACTTGAGCCTGCATCAATATGACCTGGAACGCTGGTTACAATGAGATGACTTGGGCTGTCACCTATGTCATGACTCAGTGGCCCTGGAGAGAGGACCTGAGATTCTGCAATCCTGGAAAATTCCGAGAGTGCTGCTGATGCCGTTTGTCTAAGGCACAGACTTTGAGCCATCCTGTCATGGAAATTGTATTATTTTTCTAGATTTAGGTTGAAAACAGTTTTCTAATAATAATCCATCTGAAAAAAATTGAACTCATTATCTTTCTTTTTATAATTCAGTGGTTAACTTCTTATATTTAACTTGAGAGTAGCAGTGAATGGGTCTCTTTTAGGTCATCTTTAAATACACCTCCCCTAATCTTGAAATAGTGCCTTTCTTTACCCAGCTTTAAAGTCCATGTTAAAACCTATGATGAAAATCAAATTCTGTGGTGTGTTGGAGGCTATCCATTTTGACACCTGTCATCAAATTACAAGTAATTTCAGAGGATTGAGAGGATTGGTCCCGAAATATTTTAGCACCTGATGATGCTCCAAGAAGAAAAAACATTCTTTTATCTTAGCCTCTGACAAGTGTCTCTTCAACCATGTAGACGCTTTGGTATTACTCATAAGTAGAAGGGAAAACAAGTTATAACATTAAAAGTCCTGCAAACTTTCATGAATTGCTAATAAATTGCTTTATTTATAGAAAATGTTCATTGAAAGATTCTGGACTCATAAAATCATTCCAAGACAAAAGGAAAATGGAGATCCAATTCATGCGATTAAAGTGGCTTTTATTCTACTTGAAGTGCAGGTGGGGTGAGATTCCTTACTAGGGAGAAATTCACAGGTGGGCTATGAGGACAGGGATTTAAAGGGTTAGGGCAGCCAGTATTGGTGGCATTCCTATTTGCTGGGAGGGACATGAGTCTGACCCTGCCTGGGCGGGGCAATTTTATTTGGGCACCTACACTCGATTCTATCATACTGGCCTCTTTGGTTTATTATAAGGAGGTAGGGTGATGGGCGTGGTTTCTCTTAGACTGCTCTTTGTGGGGGGAGGGGCTGCATGGGCTGCCTGAAAAAAAGAATGGGAGGGGGAGAGGAATGGTATTTACAGGAATTCTTTGTTTTTTCTTCAGTTTCAGGTGGTTGGTATTTAGTAGGGCAGTAATGTGAGCAGTTTTCAGGTGATTGTTCAATAAATTAAGAGATTAAGCAAGGAATTACTGATCTGTACCTGAGAATGAGAAGGATTATAATTAGTGATTTTATTATCAGTTGAGATTGATGGGTAGGGGGGAAAAGCCAGAATCAATGGGAGGGATAGCCAGAAGGAAAAAAAGAAGAAAGAAGAAAATTGGGTTTCTTCAGGGAGAAGGTGTTGGAAGGTGCCCTGTAGCCAGATTTTTAGAGGCTCTAAGGAGGCCATTCCAACTTTGACCATGTGAGAGTAGCCAGGCATCTTGAGAAAAGTTATAGGGAAAAGGAAAAAATCGGGGAGGAATGTTACACATTTATTAGGAAGTGGATTCTTCGGGGATCCTAGTGAGTTTAAGGTGGTGGGGGACAGTACTTGGGACTTCCGGTGATAGTTCTTCAGCAATGGAAGTTTTCCTGTAGAACGCAGTTTTATTGGAGGTAGGTGAATTCCAACTTGGAGGTCCACAAGGTGAATAGCTGTGGGAGATTTGAGGAAAACTTGTTATCCTGCCAATTGGTCTATGACTTTTTTTGCTGAGGGTTGGGGTAAAAGCTGATTGATTGTTTTCCTAAGTTGTTCTCCAGTTTCCTGGAGGATGGGAAAATAGTTTCCTATAATAGAGCGTGGGGGAGGGCTTGGGTGGAGAATAATAGTTCTGCCACACATTATTTCAAAAGGGCTACAAAAGAGGGGCTTGTGAGGGGTAGAGCACGTGTGCAGTAAGACGACCGGGAGGAGCTCTGTCTTGGTAATGGAGTGAGCAGTGGGCTTAATAGAACTGCCATCAATAAACCAAGTGTCTTCAGGATTAGGTAAGGGAAAAGGAGAAATATTTGGAAAAGGGTGTAGAGTTACAAGAGGCTTCATGGGGAGATCAGATTGAGAGAATAGAGGGGCTGGAGAGGAGCAGGATGGGTAGTGAGAGGTGGGAACCAGCGGGAATCATCAAGTTTGCTTGCAATTTTGAGAGAGTATCTCCTACCTCGTAGGGGAACATTACATGAGGGAATAATAAGGAATGAATTGGAGAACGAGTATCCAGAAAGTGTGTACCATAAAGTGGGAGTAACATGGGAGTGGATTACATTATCATTAATATCCATCATTGAGATCTCTATTTGTTCTAAAGGACCTTTATAAGATGGCAGCATGGAAGAGGTTGCTCCCATATCTACTAAAAAAGAAATTGGCTTACCTTCCTTCCACGAGCACATTTCTCTAGAGTTTAGACTTTGTAATTATCCAGGGGACACTCTGATCCTCCAGGAACCGTGAATTTTCAATAGCTAGGCCCAGAAGGTCGGGAAATTCAGGCACATTTTGGGTACGTCTGTGAACCAGGTCCCCAGGAGGACTTGGGCAGAATTTGGCCCTATTCTGTGAATGTCTGCGAACCAACTTCTCAGAAGAACTTGGTTCATTAAACTTCCAGTGAGGCCTTCTGCAGGTTGGACACAGTTTGTGGGGAGGGTTTTGCTTTGGGCGTAGTTTGCCCAGTGACCTGGCCTGTCACATTTAAAACACAGTCCCGGGGGGTAAATCTTGTCTTTTTAGAGTACCCTGGGGAATTCTGAGAAACTTCCGGGTTTTGCCTAATGGCAAAAGCCAATAACTAGAATCTTGAGAGCCGCTGCCTTTTAAAAGCATCCTCACAATTATTAAAATCTTTAAAAGCCAGGTTAATAGGATCTCGTTGAGGGGGTTGGGGGCCTTGGGGAGATTTTCTGAGTTTTGTCCGGATGTCAGGTGCAGACTGAGAGATAAAATACGTGCTAACAATGAGTCTGCCTTCCAGCTCTCCAGGGATAGGGTAGTGCTTAGGAGAGCTTCGTTAAGATGAGCTAAAAACTGGGCAGGATTTTGGAATAATTTCTTTTAACTTATCATAATTGACAGCATTATGGGCTGCTTTCTTTAATTCTTCTAAGAGACACTGGACCATGTGGCTATGGAGGCAGACTCTGGTAGCATCAGTTTCATAATTCCAGTTGGGGTTCTCCCGGGGAACAGCCCTAGTGCCTTCTAGCAGATTTTGATCTATTCTGCTTAGGTCTTCAGCATAAATTTGGGCTTGAGTACAGACTTGCTCTCTTTCTTCTGAAGTTAGAGTCGAGGTGAAGATAACATATAAATCATGCCAGGTTAAATGACTGAGTTAGATCTCTAAATTCTTGAAAGTATTTTTTGGGAACTTGTAGAGAATGGGCCTAATTTTTGATTTGTGTGGGAGAGATCTGAGGGAGAAAATGGGACGTGAACCCTGACAATGCCTTCCATTCCTGCAACTTCTGGCAACTTCTCACAGGAGGTGTAGAGGTTGTGATATTTTGGAAGTGGGAGGTGCAAAGGCATGGCCAGACTTAGTATGGGGCGGGGAAACTGGGTCTGGCACACTTTTTTGTTCCGGCTTCACATTTTTTTTCTTTTATCACGAGTTGGGGAATTGGAGAAGTGGGGAGGGATGGAAGTTGGAAAGGGAGGAAGAGGGGTGGAGGTTTGCCTGTAGGGAGGAAGTCGATGGGGGTCGTTATTGGGAGGTATTCGAGCAAGGAGAATTTGAGAGGGTTCACAGGACAAACCCAGGGAAGGAATATTTCCTAGTGTTAGAAATGCACGGACATGAGGAATCTCTGACCATTTGGCTTATTTGTGACAGTAATTTTTGAGATCAGTGAGAATTGAGATATCGAAGGTGCCATGATTAGGCCAAGTTTGTAAGTAGGCGGAGAAGCATTACATAGAAAAATGAGGCATTTAGGTTTGAGGTCAGGGTAAAGACGTAGAGGTTTGAGATTAGTTAGAAGACAGCTTAGGGGTGAAGAAGGGGGAATCTGTGACTGAGTGGTGCCCATAGTAAAAATTGGAGGAAGAAAGCAAATGAGATGAAAGCTAATAGGAGGAGGCTGTTCGGGAAAAATAAAGGTAATTTAAGGAGCCATAAAACAACCAAGACTGCAAACAGAGAGGGCGCCCTCTGCCTTTGATTGTCAGCTACATCTAGGCCTCCAGGAAGATCCTAGATGAGTGAAGCTGGTTCACTGGACAAAATTACTGCAAACCATCCAAACCCACAGTAGGGTTGGCGAGGCTGGCGTCGGGAGATTACCTGAACTCTCCACTTATGACTTCAGTCCAGAGAGGGCAGCATCTCTGTACATGACCTTAACCAGCCAGAGGGACCTGGGCCCACACTAGGGAATAGGCGGTAAGACAAGGGAGAGGGAAATTCAGTGTTCACGTGCTGGTAAAAGGAGTTAAGAGATCGTATAAAAATACATAAGAATGGGAAAAAGGTGGGGGGGGAAGAGGTGCAGAAAATGTTTTTAGATAAGAGCTCACCTCAGTACGAAGTAGATGAATGTCAGGCAAGGTCAGAGTGCACCGTTTCTCTTTGTCTCACAGGAATAAGAGTCCGGTTGGTTAGGTTCAGTGGGGTATATTTTCAGCCCCCCAAAGGGGCGTTTCCCCAATCCCAGGTTTCGGCACTAAATGAAAGGTTCTGGACCCAAGGATAAAATCATTCCAAGACACAAGATGGAAGGAAAATGGAGATCCAATTCATGCAATGAAAGTGGCTTTTATTCTACTTGGAGTGCAGGTGGGGTGAGAGTCCTGACTAGGGAGAAATTCACACGTGGGCTATGGAGAACAGGTTTTAAAGGGTTAGGGCAGCCAGGATTGGTGCCATTCCTATTTCCTGGGAGGGACATGAGTCTGACCCTTCCTGGGCCAGGCAAGTTTATTTGGGCAGGTGTACTTGATTCTATCATTCATGGCCTTGGAGGGAATGCTGAGGGTCCTCTGGGCGATACCATCCAGAAGATATTGTCCATAGAGGGAAAGTAACTTGGCTAAAAATCACCGTAACTTAGGGTCAGAAGTAGAAGAGGATTCCGCACCCCTGGACTAAAGGTCATGTCTGTCCTTCCACCTCTTGGGTCTGGGCTGGCCTGTAAATTCTCTGGCAAAATAAGGCAAGGTGAAAGTAACAGCAGTTATCATTATCACCAGTATTATCATCTTCTAGGGCCACAAAGCTGTGGCAGTTACCATTGATTGATCTTTCAATTTGTCTAGATTACATTAAGTGCTTAATACGTAGTGAGTAAGCCAGGCACGGCGATCCAATGACCTGCCTGTGTCTCGTGGTAATTAAGCTCCAGCGGGGACTCATGAATGCTTGAGCACTGTGTACCATCTATAGCAGTTTGTGTGCCGTGGCAGAGTTGGGTAGCTGCAACAACCCTTTGGCCCACAAAGCCTAAAATATTTGCCGCCTGACCCTGTATGGAAAAAGTGTTCTGATTCCTGTTCTGAGTTACTCCTGGCATCAGCCTGTGGAGTTGGCATTCCTATGCAATTTTACTGATAAGGAAAAAGAGAATCAAAGAAAAATTATCCCCCAAATTACACACACCATGGAGATGGGATTCAAATTAGACTCTGGCAGCCTCCAAAATTTATGTTCCCTGGACTTTTTTGTACTACCCCTGATGAGTTGAGCTAATTGTATGGATGATATCTTATTGTATAATATAGTGAATTATAACACAATGACCTTTTTTTCCTCCCTTGTACAAAATAAAGCCGCGTTTTAAAAACAAATAATGAGAACTGGGCCCCACAGGATAATCACATCACCTTGACATATTTACCTTTAAAAGTAAATCATGTTTTATGGTGATTGCTAAGTTGATGAAATTGTTATACTGGCAACTGAATGGATTTTATTATCCCTGGCTTTTTGCAGGGCACCTGAGCCTTGACTGGTGGGCAATGAAATAATTGATTGCCTAGTGGGAATTTGAGCTCGGAGGTCTGACTCTTCTCAGCAGTTGGGTGTGTGTACGTGGATGGCTCTTATATACTCCAGCCGCTGTTCTGGTGCTGTTTTTATAATTTCTAGCTTTATCTTTTAATTCAGTGAATCACAACCTTTTTTTTTCTTTCTTTCATTTTTTTATTGTTAAATCATAGCTGTGTACATTAGTGCAATCGCCTGAACCCATTCTAAGATGCATACATGTGGCCCCACCCATTACCCTCCCTCCATCAAAACCTCCCCCCTCCCTTCCCCTTCCTTGGCCCTTTCCCCATAGTCTTGTGCTATAGTTGGGTTATAGCCTTCATGTGAAAGCTATAATTTAGCTTCATAGTAGGGCTGAGTACATTGGATACTTTTTCCTCCCTTCCTGAGATACTTTGCTAAGAAGAATATGTTCCAGCTCCATCCATGTAAACTTGTAAAGTCTCCAACTTTCTTTAAGGCTGCATAGTATTCCATGGTATACATGTACCACAATTTGCTAGTCCATTCGTGGGTTGATGGGCACTTGGGCTTCTTCCATGACTTAGCAGTTATGAATTGGGCTGCAATAAACATTCTGGTACAGATGTCTTTGTTATATTGTGACTTTTGGTCTTCTGGGTATAAACCTAGTAAAGGAATTATAGGATCGAATAGCAGGTCTATTTTTAGGTCTCTAAGTGTTCTCCAAACATCCTTCCAGAAGGAATGTATTAGTGGGCATTCCCACCAGCAGTGTAGAAGTGTGCCCCTTCCTCCACATCCACACCAACATTTCTGGTTTTGGGATTTTGTTATGTGGGCTACTCTTACTGGGGTTAGGTGATATCTCAGAGTAGTTTTGATTTGCATTTCTCTGATGATTAAGGATGATGAGCTTTTTTTCATGTGTTTGTAGATTTGCGTCTGTCTTCTTTAGAGAAGTTTCTCTTCAAGTCCCTTGCCCACTCTGAGATGGGGTCACATGTTCTTTTCTTGTTAATATGTTTGAGTTCTCTGTGGATTCTGGTTATTAGACATTTATCAGAGGTATAACCTGCAAATATTTTCTCCCATTCTGAGGGCTGTCTGCTTCCTTTATTCACTATGTTCTTGGCTGTGCAGAAGCTTTTTAGTTTGATCAGGTCCCAGTAGTGTATTTTTGATACTGCTTCAATTGCCTGGGGAGTCCTCCTCATAAAATATTCACCCAGGCCGATTCCTTAAAGAGTTTTCCCTTCTCTTTCTTCAAGTATTTTTATAGTTTCATGTCTAAAGTTTAAATCTTTTATCCAGTGAGAGTCTATCTTAGTTAATGGTGAAAGGTGTGGGTCCGGTTTCAGTCTTCTACAGATGGCCAGGCAGTTTACCCAGCACCATTTGTTAAATAGGGAATCTTTTCCCCACTGAATGTTTTTAATTGGCTTGTCAAAGATCAAATAATGGTAAGTAGCTGGATCCATCTCTTGGTTCTCTATTCTGTTCCAGACATCTACTTCTCTGCTTTTGTGCCAATACCATGCTGTTTTGATCACTATGGATTTATAGTACAGTCTCAGGTCTGGTAGCGTGATTCCTCCTGCTGTGTTTTTATTGCTCAGTAATGTTTTGGCTATTTGAGGTTTTTTCTGATTCCTTATAACGAAGTATTATTTTTTCAAGATCTTTAAAGTATGACAAGGGAGCTTTAATAGGAATTGTATTAAAATTATATATTGCTTTGGGTAGTATGGACATTTTAACAATGTTGATTCTTCCCAGCCATGAGCATGGTATGTTTTTCCATCTGTTAACATCTTAGGCTATTTCTTTTCTTAGAGTTTCATAGTTCTCTTTGTAGAGATCTTTCACATCCTTTGTTAGGTATACTCCCAAATATTTCATCTTCTTTGGCACTACTGTGAAATAGAGTCCTTGACTATTTGTTCTGCTTGCTTATTGTTGGTATATATAAAGGCTACAGATTTATGGGTGTTGATTTTGTAGCCTGAGACATTGCTATATTCCTTGATCACTTCTAAAAGTTTTGTAGTAGAATCCCTAGTGTTTTCCAGATATACGATCATATCATCTGCGAAGAGTGAAAGTTTGATCTCTTCTGACCCTATGTGGATACCCTTGATCGCCTTTTCTTCCCTAATTGCAATGGCTAAAACTTCCATTACAATATTAAAGAGCAGTGGAGACAATGGGCAACCTTGCCTGGTTCCTGCTAAGTGGAAATGATTTCAATTTAACTCCATTCAATATGATATTGTCTGTGGGTTTGCTGTAGATGGCCTCTATTAGTTTAAGAAATGTGCCTTCTATACCAATTTTCTTAAGTGCTCTGATCATGAAGGGATGCTGGATATTATCAAAAGCTTTTTCTGCATCAATTGAAAGAATCATATGGTCTTTATTTTTAAGTTTGTTTATGTGTTGAATTACATTTATAGAGTTACGTATATTGAACCAGACTTGAGACCCTGGGATAAATCCGACTTGGTCATGGGGTATAATTTTTTTGATGTGTTGTTGGATTCTGTTTGTTAGGATCTTGTTGAGTATTTTAGCATCTATATTCATTAGTGATATTGGTCTATAATTTTCTTTTCTTGTTGGGTCTTTCTCTGGTTTGGGGATCAAGGTGATGTTTGCTTTGTAGAATGTGCTGGGTAATATTCCTTCTTTTTCTGTATTTTGGAAGAGGTTTAGTAGTATAGATACTAGTTCTTCTTTAAATGTTTGGTAGAATTCTGACGTAAAGCCATCTGGTCCTGGCCTTTTCTTTTTAGGGAGATTTTGTATAGTTGATGCTATTTCAGAACTTGATATAGGCCTGTTCAACATTTCCACTTCGTTCTGGCTAAGTCTTGGTAGGTGGCGTGCTTCCAGGTATTGGTCAATTTCTTTCAGATTTTCATATTTGTGAGAGTAGAGTTTCTTATAGTATTCGTTAAGGATTTTTTGAATTTCTGAGTGGTCTGTTGTTATTTCATCATTACCATTTCTGGTTGATGAAATTAGAGATTTTACTCTTTTTTTTCTGGTTAGGTTGGCCAAAGGTTTATCTATTTTATTGATCTTTTCAAAAAACCGGCTTTTGGATTTATTGATCTGTTGTAAAATTCTTTTGTTTTCAATTTCATTTAATTCTGCTCTGATTTTGGTTATTTCTTTTCTGCTGCTGCGTTTGGGGTTGAAGTGTTCTTCTTTCTCCAGTTGCTTGAGATGTTCCATTAAGTTATTGACTTCCTCTCTTTCCGTTTTCTTGAGGAAGGCTTGCAGTGCTATAAATTTCCCTCTTAGGACTGCCTTTACAGATTCCCAGAGGTTCTGGTAATTCATGTCTTGATTGTTGTTTTGTTCCAAAAATATGGTGATTTCCTTCTTATTCTCATCTATAACCCATGTTTCCTTCAGCATAAGGTTGTTTAGCTTCCATGTTTTTGTATGGGCATGCAGGTTCCTGTTGTTATTTAGTTCAACTTTTATTCCATGATGGTCTGAGAAGATGCAAGGAATAATTTCTATTTTTTTAAATTTGCTGAGGTTAGATTTGTGGCCTAGGATGTGGTCAATTTTGGAGTATGTTCCGTGGGCTAATGAGAAGAATGTGTATTCAGTTTTGTTAGGATGAAATGTTCTGTAGATGTCTGTTAAGTCCAGATGTTGAATGGTTGAGTTTAAATCTAAAATTTCTTTGCTTAGCTTCTTTTTGGAGGATCTATCCAGGACTGCTAAAGGGATGTTAAAATCTCCAACTACTGTGGATGTGGAGGAAATCGAGTTGCTCATGTCTGTTAGAATTTCTCGTATAAATTGAGGTGCGTTGTGGTTGGGTGCATAAATATTAATAATTGAGATATCATCATATTGAGTATTACCTTTAACAAATATGAAGTGTCCATCCTTATCCTTAATTATTTTGGTTGGTTTAAAGCCTATTGCATCTGTGAACATGATTGCAATGCCTGCTTTTTTCTGCTTTCCATTTGCCTGGAATATAGATGACCATCCCTTCATCTTGAGTCTATATCTGTCTTTTAATGTAAGATGCGATTCTTGGAAGTAGCAGATATCTGGCTTGAGTTTTTGTATGCAGTCCACCAACCTATGCCTCTTTAGAGGACAATTTAAACCATTCACATTAATTGAGAGTATTGATAAGCCTTTCAAGAGACCGGTGGACGTTTTTAATCTTTTTGAGACTGTGGAAGTTGGAATTTGATCAAAAATTTTTTGGGTGGGTTTACTTTTGTGTTGGAGAATTACACTGGTCTTTATGGAGGATAGGTCTAAGAATGTCCTGGAGAGCTGGTTTAGTTGTGGCAATTTTCTTCAACATGTGAATGTCAAAGTATTTAATTTCTCCATCATAAATGAAGCTCAGTTTAGCTGGGTACAGGATCCTGGGTTGAAAGCTATTTTGTTTTAGGAGATTAAAAGTCGATGACCATTCTCTTCTAGCTTGAAAGGTTTCAGCAGAGAGATCTGCAGTTATTCAGATATTCTTCCCCTTGTAGGTAATGGTTTTCTTTCATCTGGCAGCTTTCAGAATTTTCTCCTTCATATTAACTTTAGTGAAATTGATTATGATGTGTCTGGGGGATGTCTTATTTGGGTTGAGTCGTGCTGGAGTTCTGAAACTGTCTGCTATCTGAATTTCGGAATCTCTTGGCATGTCTGGAACGTTCTCCTTGATAATCTCATGGAGAAAAGACTCTGTGCCTTGTGATGCCACTTTGTCACTTTCAGGGATCCCTATAAGACGAATATTGGTTTTCTTCAAATTATCCGAGCCCTCCCTGCCTCTGCGCAGAGCTCTTCTCCTGGCCAGAGACTGCTGGAGCCTTGGGCTCTCTGTGCCAAAGTACTGGGTGCCTGGAACTCCCAGAACCGTGCGCACCACCTCCTGCCCTGTTGCTGGATCCGGATGTGTCTCAAACCAGAGCTGCTTCCACAACCAGAACTCCCTAGCTAGAGTAGTCCCAGAGGAACTACACAGGGTCACTCCCTACAAAGATCTAGCAACAATAGAGTGATCCCGCTGGGGTCTAATCTTGGAGAGACACCTCCCCAACTCTGAGGACAGCCAGAGGCAATGGTGAAAAACAATCAAGAGGCGAAATCAACAGAAAAACTCTGGCAATATAAATAATAAGAGTAGATCAACTCTCTCTCTGAGAGAGTGGTCTGTTTTTGCTCTCCATTTCTCTTCTTCTTTGAGGGTTTGGGAGCATTCAAAAGCTTTGTCTTCAATGTCAGAAATCCTTTCTTCTGCTTGCTCCATTCTGTTACTGAGGGATTCTACTGTGTTTCTCAGATCTTTGAGGGATGCAACTTCTTGTCTCAATGTGTCGAACTCTTTGGTCATTTGGTCTTTGAATCCGTTGAATTCTTGAGATAACTTTTGGAATTCTAATTCGATCTTATTTGCTATCCAGATCCTGAATTCAATTTCTGACATCTCAGCTATTTGTTTGTGCATGGGGTCTTGTGCTGTTTCTGCCCCATTGATCCTTGGGGGAGTTGATCTACTCTTATTATTTATATTGCCAGAGTTTTTCTGTTGATTTCGCCTCTTGATTGTTTTTCACCATTGCCTCTGGCTGTCCTCAGAGTTGGGGAGGTGTCTCTCCAAGATTAGACCCCAGCGGGATCACTCTATTGTTGCTAGATCTTTGTAGGGAGTGACCCTGTGTAGTTCCTCTGGGACTACTCTAGCTAGGGAGTTCTGGTTGTGGAAGCAGCTCTGGTTTGAGACACATCCGGATCCAGCAACAGGGCAGGAGGTGGTGCGCACGGTTCTGGGAGTTCCAGGCACCCAGTACTTTGGCACAGAGAGCCCAAGGCTCCAGCAGTCTCTGGCCAGGAGAAGAGCTCTGCGCAGAGGCAGGGAGGGCTCCAAAGGGCACGCAGCTACAAGAGTCCCTGTCCAGATGAACGAGCTAGTGTGGAAGCTAGTGTGGAAGCTGGACACAGGAGGGAGGATGCAGGGTTGTGTGGCTCCCGCAGTTCCTGGTCAGGGAATGTGGAGGCCCTGTGGGTGCGGGTCACTGGTCGGGGGTCACTGCACAGCTCTTATGGATGTCTGGGCGGCACCAAGCCCAGGAGTTTGAGATTGCTATGAGCTGTGATGTCACGGCACTCTACCCAGGGCAACAGCCCAAGGCTCCAGTGTGCCAAAACCGTCTCACTCTGCCCCTAAGGATTAAAGCTGTAAGGCAGCTCAGTCCTCGCCTTTAGGCTGCTCAGTCAGTAGGTTACTTTGACCTGCCCAATCCTTGCTCTGAGACCCTGAGGGCAGAGCTTGCCGGGGCAGTTTTTTCACAGTGGCTTCCTGCGCCCAGCTCAGTGGCTCAGTCTGAGGCTCCAGACAATGCCCAAAGTTCTCCACACTCCTGCTCAAGCTCTCCCCAAGGGAGTTCAACTGAGTGCCAAGTCCAAGAACACCGAAACAGTTCACAGGTAAGGCCTTTCCGGTTTGCAGTCTCACTGCTGCTTGTACTTACAGTTGCTGGCGTGATTAGGTCAATCGCACACACGCAACCTCTTGCCATTTTTCCACTGTTTTTGTCCTCCTCTTGGTGTCCAGAAGTCCCTTGCTGGCTTCCTGTATCCTTAAAGGGATGATTATAGGCAGATCCCACCGGCCAGAGATGCCTGGAGTCTTGTCTCCCCAGACTCACTGTTCCCAGTGGCAGGGAAGCTGTTACTCCCTTTCTTTTTTTTAAACAAGTATTCCAGTGTGCAGCCAGTGCTGAGAAACTCTGTCAAGAATGCTTTTGGCAATGACTTAATATTGAAGTCGTGCACCCTAGGTTATGGCTCCCTCAGCAGCAGGCAAAGTTTGCAGGTAATGAGCAACAGGGGAATTGCACTTGTTACCCTGAGGTTTTTATTTCCCATTCTGCACCCATCGCTAGTTTTTTCTTTATCAGCTGGTTCATGTTTACTTGATTTTCTTTAGGCAAAAGGATTAGATAGTATAGAGCAGTGATTTTTCAACTGGTGTGCCATGAAAAATTTTAAAGATCATTAATTAAATTATTTTTAAAAGAAGTTCAAAGCACAGTGAGTATATTCTTTCTTTTTTATTATTCTTTTCTTCCTTTGATCAGCATAATTTAAATGTGTGGTGGAAGTTTGACTATAGGTTCAAGTGCGCCTTGTGATAAAAAAAAAAAAGGTTGAAAAATAGTGGTATAGATTGAGATTTGGTTTTGTAAATTAGACAAAACTAGTTTTCTGGGAAGGGAGAAGGTAGGAATAATCCAAAACCAAATAAAAGGTAAAACACTGTTTCTTTGGGTTTTTTTTATTTCTTCTGTTTTGTTTTGTTTTTCAGATGAATATGAGAGTACAAACGTTCAGGTTACATTGTTTTTGTTTTTAAGGTAAAGTTCAAGTTGTAGTTGAGCCCTCCACCCAGGGGAGTGCTGAACACGCTCACATTGTAGCCTTCAGTGAAGTCCCACCTTTCACCCTCCCTCCTCCCCCTTCCTAGACTATACTTGTGTGTGTGTGTGTGTTTTTTTTCCTTCTGGTCTTGTAGTTGTTTTTATACTGGTTCCATATTAGTATGGAGTATATAGGATAGTTTTTTCCCTACTCTTGTGATACTTTACTAAGAAGAATGAAAACAATGTGTTAAACACAGAACAGCTGCTTCCAAATCACTAGAGACCCTTGCTGAATTTCAGATTCCCAGGTCTCCTCCAGATCTACTGAACTTGAATTTCTACTTGGGGGAAGCAGGATATTATGAACATTTTCAATGCTGGAAAGGCACTTTTTTTTTTTTTTTTTTGCAGTTTTTGGCCAGGGCTGGGTTTGAACCCGCCACCTCTGGCATATAGGGCTGGCACCCTATTCCTTTGAGCCACAGGTGCTGCCCGGAAAGTCACTTCGTATGTACACTAGATGAGAAAGGAATATGTTAAGTCACAGCTTTCTATTGCTGTGTGAAAAGGTCATGTCTGTCCTTCCACCTCTTGGGTCTGGGCTGGCCTGTAAATTCTCTGACTGACAAAATAGGATGAGTTTGGACTTCACCATGAAGACACTGGAGTTTTTACTACGGTCTTTTGTAATTGTGAGTGACCATGTGAGGGATTCAGCCACCCTCCTGGAGAGATCTTGGGGATTGCCCTTAAGACTAGTTAGATAAGAACAACTAAAATATACTTATTTAACAAAAATCCCCAATATGGTACAATTTCATTAACTTTAATCCTCATGTCATAAAATTAAATCTCCAAATGTGTTCCTCGTGCGCAGCTATTTGTACCTTTTGACCTACATTTCCCCATTTCCTCTCCCTGTTCCCAACCCATGGTAACACACTGTTTCATTCTGAGTATCTGAGCTCTTTTTTAGACTCTTGTTACAAAAAATGTAACTACATGCGATGATGAATCTATTGATCCGTTTCACTATAGTAACCATTTCACTATCAATATGTATCCCAAAATACACTGGGTAAACCTCAAATATACATGCTAAAACTTATAAAAAAAAAGACAGAAAAGAAAAATTAAAGAAAAGAAAGGAAGAATACTCGGAGAGGGAGAGTAGCCCAGCTGGGCACAGCCTTTCAGCCATTCCCATCAAAAGACCAGGTGTGTTGGTAGAACCAATGGAGACCTTCAATACCAGCTCAGATGCTGACCGTTGCTGCCCAGGTGATCCCATGTGGTCAGCCCTCCATGATTCATGAAGTGTAATAATAGAATTGGCATTTTAAGTTAGGGAGTCACACGGCAATAGACGAAGCAGGCCACTGCTCGGCTCACTGTACGATCGTCTTCATCAGTGTTCTGCAAATCCTCTGCAGGGCTGATGCCCCACCCCACTCCCTGAGCAAACCTGATTTTGAGAGTGTAACGGTGAGTTAACAATTTACTGTTTTTATTAATTTACGAATATTATACAACAAATGGTCTAACTTAGTGAGGTTTAACCTAGTAATAGTGATTTTATCTAATACCATCGTAGGTAAGGGACTAGGTCCAGTATAACACATCTGCAGAAATAAGATAGCAGCCCAAACCTCTGAGCCCCTTAATCTCATATCTCCAACCTGTACTCTGCCCCTAAGAGGAAAGGATTTCAAAAAGTTAAACCTTGACTGTCTAGCTATAGCAAAAT
The DNA here is from genome assembly GCF_027406575.1 of Nycticebus coucang. Classification (NCBI taxonomy): domain Eukaryota; kingdom Metazoa; phylum Chordata; class Mammalia; order Primates; family Lorisidae; genus Nycticebus; species Nycticebus coucang. Next base: position 12,320,717 of record NC_069787.1, read on the forward strand.
CTCTTTAGAGAGTATAAGATCTTAACATCGTGAGAAAAGTATCTCTATATATACACCAAAGCCCAGCCCATATCACCCAGCTCAGTGATAGTATCACATGGGTGTTAATTTCAAATTCAGGAGGGCATCACTGGTTCGCTCCTAGATGGCTGATATTTTCTCCCTCTTGTTGAGGATTCTGCTACATAAGTCCTGGATAAGCAACAGGGAACCGTGATGGCTTGCTTTAGCTTGTCACGCTCTGATTACAAGTCTTTAGCATTCCACCGTTGAAGAACCTCTCATTTCTCCAGCTGTGCACATGTACTCTTCCACAATCTAACCCCAGCTTATTTCCCCATCTGCTGCCTGCAACTTAATGTCATTGAATTTTTTTGTTGTTCCTGAAATGTGCTTTGTCCTCCCATAACCCCATAATTTTGCCATGTGGTTCCCTGTTCCTTGCATGCATGTCCCAGCTTCTCATCTAATCCATGTCTTCTCACCATGGCACCTCCAGCTCCCACTAAGTATTTCAGCCTCTGGTATACCTCTGTCACAGTTTACCATGTTTGGTTAACATTTCTCTTCCAGACTTAAGTTTTACTTAAGTTGCAACTGGACTTGTTGCAAAGATTAAACAGACACAGTGTAGCACAGTTTAGCACCGGGGACCTCTGTAAATCTCTGCTGTCTTCACTTTCTGTTTATGAAGACAGTTTCCTCCTTCCCCACCTCCTTTATCATATTCCGAGATGCTCAGGGACAGGCAGGACACCTCTGCTGTTGTCCTGTCCCTGGTGCCAAGCACAGGCCACCTGCCTGGTACGTAGGTGTTGAATATATCTTTCTGCCTCCTTTCCTTACTTATCCTGACTAGTTAGTGTTTTTTAAACAGTTGCAAAAGTCCTTTTTAAAGTTTTGAGACTTTATAATATGGAGAAAACACCACGGTAAATATGGTCACTTGTCTACCCCCGATGGAGACAACCATGAAAGAGCCATTTCTGCTATGAATTATGTTTTTCTGGTAAAGGGCCAGAGACAAATCTGGGACCAGTCCCAGCGTTCCCCCCAAATTAACTCGGCATTTTCCTGGCAATGAAGGTAACCTGGGGACATACTGGGCTCTTATAGTTTGCTAGGTGTCTGAAGAATCTTCATCTTGATTTATCCTTTCTTATTGCATAACCCCCACCCACATGGTTATATACTAAAACAGTGGATTGACACTCAGCTTCGTGTAGATGTTCTTGCCTTCCCTGCTCATTGATTTTGAAGTACTATGTCTTTTTCCTTTTTTTTTAGGGCTGGGTTTGAATCTGCCACCTCCAGCAAATGGGACTGGTGCTCTACCCCTTTGAGCTACAAATGTAATTTTTTGCAAACTCAGCTGAGGTTCTATTTATGACATTTTGTTATTTATTGTCTTGCAAAATGACTTGGTGTGAACACCCATAAGAGTCATGTGTGGGGAGAGATGATCAGTTCATATGATCCCTCAGCATCCTTCAGAGAGGGGTGGTGGGGCCAGAGTGTAGCCTGGTGAGTTGTGTGGCTGTGCAAAAAAGCAGAAGGAACAGATCCTTGCTGGGTTGTTTTTTTGTTTTGTTTTTTCTTTCTCATTGGGCTAGAGACAACCAAATTGTTTGCACTTCAGGCAGCCTAAGCTAGGTGGCAGATGTGTGAGGGAGTGCTAGGAGACACCAGCTGCAAAGCACCTGGAGACCTGGGCCAAATTATCTTACAGCCGAGAGGGCTGTTAAAGAAAGATGGCTGTTGGAGGGGCTGCAGTCCCTTGGGAAGTTGACCTTGGCCATGACCCCAGGCTCGGTAGGGGATAGCATCCCAGAGACTTGGCTGCCAAGCAACTGAGAGAAAGGACGTGGGGTCATTCGTTGGACAATCCAGCCTGTCTCGCTATGCTCTTCTGTTTTGTTCTTGCATGCCACCATTTGTATCTATAAATCCAAAGTAAGTGAGTTTCTAAAACTCTGATCTTGTAAATACATATCATAAAAATAAGAGCCCAAGTGGCTTGTACACAGAAGAACAAAATGAGTAATTTAATATTTCATAGCTCAGCAGGTAGCACGAAGCATAGGTGAAAGAGACATGAAGTCGCAGGAAAAATCCCAACCTCTGAAGCCCTCTCTTAGGCTTTCTTTTTAGTTTTACAGAGCATGACCATTGTGCTGCCTTCAATTTCTGTGATGCTGGAACAATCATTTATCAGTATGGGTTGTTGAATGTACATATTATAAAGCAGGGTGTTATTTGTAGTGGTAAAGTATAAAGAGTTGTAGCACATACTCACCTCCACAAACAAGCTAAGGTGATGTCAAGAAAGAGCATTAACTTACCTGTGGCACTCTGTAGCAGAAGGGATTGATGCTCGGTCCATAATCTCTGAGCCCTGCCAATGCAATGTATTTTGACTGACTGAGAAAGCCACCACCTGCTTCTAGGCACAAGGGATTGTTCTAATGGCCAAGCCCATTCTGCTTCTGTGCATTGAAGAGAGAAATATCGGAAAATTAATGCCTCCTGAGACCAGCCTGACAAATGAGTGATGGGGCGCCCTTGCCTCTACTGGGATAATTTTGAGGCTCCATTTTATTCTGGTTCTCAGAGGTTCCTAGTAAGATTATCCTCCAGGTACTCCCAGTGGTAATTTTCTTGATGACAACACCCTCTTTTGTTTGCCTGTTCTGTTTTCCTTCTCCACCTGCTGCGGAGGTTTCATGAGATTCTCTCTCAAATAAACTACTAGTCTTATTATTTTCTCTTGGTCTGGCTCTGAGAGAAACCAAGTCAAGACATGGTCAATGAAAAATTATATCAAAGACCACATGTGTCTTGAAAGAGGCCCATAATATCAAGCAACTGAGTGAAGAGATTCCACAAAAGGAAGTGACTAAAATATCAACCTATAGAGGAAATCCAGGAACTTGGACTGATGGTCCCAATACACCCCCAATATGCCCGATTGCAAGTAGGAGAACTTTTATGGAATTGCTCCCCTGAAGTGGCTTTGCATATGGCTTCCTCTTTAGGATCTGGTTCTGCACCTATAAAATCTCCCTGATCCATCATGGCCCCTGTAGTTGGGAGCAGATAAGACAGAGTACCACCTTCCCAGTGCTGAGAGGGCTCAGCGGTAGCCCAGGGTTTATCCATCCCACCCTGCCTCTTTCCATTTTTCCTTTTTGTTTCCAAGGTTCCTATGTAGTAGAAGAGATACACAGCAAACACCTTTTGAAGATACTACATGCCCACTATTGCAGGAAGTTAAAGAAACTTAATTGCATTTTGTGTCTTCCTTCACCCCAAAATAGGGATAGGAATTACAAAAACTCTGTTTTAGGAAGGACCCCAAGGATCTCTAGCCCAGAACTCAATCTCATACCATCCTTCCCATGCTGATCTACTATTCCTTAGTAGGTAATCAGCAAATATTCTCTGAGTATCTATTGGAATTAGTTAAGTGTCCTTCTGACAAGCTTGAGTGCAGCTCACCATGGAGAGATGGCTCCCTTCCAGGACAAGCTTCTCCATCTTGTGTAACCTTTCTTATAGCAACCCTTCCCTCTACCCTTTTGTGGCTTCAACTAGGTAATCTTAATTCTATTACTTAAAATTCTGAAAAAGGGAACTCAGACAGCTTCACCCCTTAGCTACCCTTCTTTCAATCTGTTTTCCAGGAAACACATCCACTACCAAGGTGTCCAACATTTTGGCTTCTCTGCACCACAGTGGAAGAAGAGTTGTCTTGAGCCACACATTAAATGCACAAACACTAACAAAAGACGATGAGCATACGTGCCAAAAATCGTCTGTGTATAATTTTTGTGATATCTAACACCACAGATAAGCAAAAAAGTCTTCATGTCATCCGTGTGCGGCCCACATGCCGTAGGTTGGACACCCGTGCGTGACTAGTCTTTCCAGTGTTCTTCAGGAGACCTGCTGGTGAGACTTTCTTGCCATATCCCTCTGAACAGGCTGACTCATAATTAATTTCCCTTAAGTGTAGCTCTACGTGTGGAGTGAAAGATGCCCAGGATGATGGTGAGGGTCTGGTCTGTAGATGGTGGAACCCTTCACAGGAAAAGAGAACATTGGCAGAGGACCACTTTCAGGTGTGATGTTGACAAGTGTGGCTTTGCATGTGTTGAATTTGAGCTATCTCTGAGAGATTCAAGAAGAAATACAATATATATGGCTATATTGGGTCTGAACTTCAGAGGTATCCATTGGAGAGAAACGTATACATCATAAGAGACATGACAATAAAGAAATTGGTCTGTATGTAAGAGTGAGGAAGGACTTCAGAGGCCCTTAGACTAAGTCTTGATGAAATCGTACATGTATTGTCCGAGTGAGGGAAAATTAGTTTACAAAAACGCTAGAGAAGGATCAACTAGAGGGAGTACATCCAGGAGATGACTGGATCACAGAAACTAAAAGAAAAGAATATTTTGAAACTAAGGGGCTGGTAAGTATTGATGACTATCACTGGACAGCCAAGCTGGAGCCCCAGAGAAAATCCCTAGTACAGAGGTCTTTGATAAGCTAAGCAAGGTCATCTTAGGAGGTGAATGGGAAATCCCAAACTTTGGTGTCTGTGTATGTAAACTACTGAAGTTCTAAAGCTGGCTCTAAAATCAGATCCCTCCGAGAAAGTTCCTGTATATTTAGATCATAGCAACACCATTTGAATCAAAATGTAAACCACTGTGATTATTTTGGAGGCAGGAAGGCTTTAGGCTTATGAATTCTGGTGTACGTAGGACTGTATTACTGTGTAGTCAACTTTCCCAAATCATGGCTGGTATTGCTCTGCATGGATGCCTCCCAGGCTTCCTCCCAGCACGATACCTCGTGTGCAGCTTTTCCAGGCAGCTCCTCACTTTCTTGCCTTTTCCCCAGGAGCTGCCTGTGTGCTCACCCAGCATGGATTCCCACCATCCTCTCCCCTGACTCCACACATTGTGTGTATTAGTTTTTGCATTGCTGCTGTAAACAAAAACTGCTACAAATTCAGTTCTTAAGACTACAAACATTTGTCACCTCACAGTTCTATAGATCAGAAGGCCAGGTAGCAGGGGACCACCACTGGGTCCTTGTAGGGGTCCTCAAACTACAGCCCATGGGCCACATGAGGCGGTGTGATTGTATTTGTTCCCGTTTTGTTTTTTACTTCAAAATAAGATACGTGCAGTGTGCATAGGAATTTCTTCATAGTTTTTTTTTAAACTATAGTCCGGCCCTCCAACGGTCTGAGGGACAGTGAACTGGCCCCCTGTTTAAAAAGTTTGAGGACCCCTGCCAAGGAGTTGAAGAGGATTCACTGCTTTCTGAAGATTATGGGAGTGAATCACTTCCATGCTCATTTCAGCCACTGGCCAAGTTCAAGTCTCTGGCAGCTGTAGGACTGTCTTCCTTCCCTCGCTGGCTTGCAGCTGGGACCCGTCTTTGCTCCTGGAGGCTGTTGCTTTCCATGTTCATCCCACCGTCACCAGAGGTGGCAGCTCTCCCTCCCTTCAGTTCTGTCCAACTTCCTCTTCTCCCACGCCTCTTGAAGTCCAACCAGAGAAAATTTCTCTGCTTTTAAGGGACTTTGTGATTAAATTGAGTCAACTCAGATAATCTAAAATCATCTATCTGAAGATCTGTAACTTTAATCAAATTCATAACATCTTTTTGCCAAGTTGGGTGACATTTCTGGGTCCTGTGGATTACAGCATGGGCCGATGGGTGGGGGGATTTTTCTGCCTCCCTTAGCACGACTTTCTCTTTCCACGACTGTGTCCCCACTTAGGGTTCAAGTTCCAGCACCAGTGTCATCTCCTCTCTGGATACGGCTATCCTCACCCTCAGGAAGAACCACCAACGCCCTACCCGTGGCTCCACAAGCCACACTTGAGGGAGGAGAGTAAGTTTTATCACCTTCTCTCTGTGGGTGCATTTGCCTCCATCCCTCAGTGATGTTTTGTGGAGAGAGGTGACAACATACAGGTCCACATCTTTCTCCTGCCAACTGAAACCCTGGCACGTTGCAGGGGCCCTCAACTCATTTCCCTGAACATGTATGCGCCGCCTGTGTTCTAGAATATCCCACTTCAATGACCTCTTGTCCCTTCATCTCGCCAACTTGCCCTCCCTTTTCTGTCTCTCTCCTTTCCACAGCCCAGATTCATCAGGGGTGTGAAAACGCCTCTGTTCACCCTCATGGAGGATGTGAATCTGAGGACTGAGTTTCCATCTTAGGTTTTCTTCATCCCAATGTTTCATTCCGTCCCGGATTTCCTACATCAAGTGACAGAGAATCGGAACCTGCACACCCCGTGGAGTAAGCTGTGCCTGTCCTTCCCTGAGAGTTTGACTTAATCCTCCAACAGCCTCTAACGATGTACAGGGACTTTGCCCGCTCCCTTCCCCCCATTTCAGATGCAAACATGGGCTCATGGAGAGATGAGGGGTTGTCTGAACTGTTCACACACACGGGAAAGCAGCCCTCGGAACCCAGGCTCCAGCTGTTTGCTTGCACACCTCTTTTTCTCTTTCTGTTGCCTCAACTTACAGTTTTTTCATGTTTCTCTGCCTCCAGAGGTCCCACGGATGTATCTCCTGTCATCTTTGTCACTGTGCCAGGCAAATGTGAAGCTCAGAGGTGCCCGCCGCCCTCCTTGGTGTGCCTCAGGCCTCCCGGGGTCACTGGCTCCGCTTCTAGCTCCCCATCCCAGCGGGGACTCTCAGATCTCTGGTTGGTCGTGGTCTCCACAGCTCAGTGCCTCAGACTGGTTTCTGTGAGATGCGTGAAGGATGTCACACGTCAGGGCAGAGCTCACCAGACAGGCAAGGCGCACACGGAACCCAAGTGGGAGCTGCTTGGCCTCCTCAGAGAAGCCCTGGATAGGACCCAGAGCATTTTGTGCACAGAAAGGAGCTGTCCAAGGGAGAAGGGAAAGGGACAGGCAGAGAAGGGAGCAGGTTTTTCTTAACCTTTTAGGCAGCAAGCTCCTGTTTGGGTCTGGAAGGAAACTGATACCTCAGCTCTATTCTAAACCATTTCTTTTCATTTAAATTCTAAGCCTCCGTTATTACAGGAAATTTGAGAAAGGTTTTCGTTTGCAGTTTTTTTTTTTTTTTTACTTATTTAAATATAGGTAACAAATTTTCAGTTTTTTAAAAACTATTATTTTAAAATTTGGTTAAATTGTCCTTGAACTTACTTGCAAATTGAGTCATCTACATAGTTTATTATATCTTCACGGAATTTCGTGATCTGCTGGGCGCCCTTCACCCCATTTGGGGATGTGCTAATGTAATAATATTGCTTATTCTCTCTCACTCTCACGGCCTGGTGGTATTTCTCATGTCAAGGTATACAGGATGTAACACTTAAAAATTGCCTCTGAAATTGCATTAACTGGTGTTTATGGCATAAAAGACACAGATCAAATCATTTTGTTTAAAAAAAAAAAAAAACAACTTTGAGTCTAACTTTGCAGTCCCTGCAGTTAAAGAAACACAGTTTTCAGGAGAACAACGCCATGGCCTACACTGGGGTGAAGGGCAGACAGGGCCTGGGTGTCCATAAATTGGTGCTCACAATTCGTACCGTTTCCTTTCTGCTGTGTATATTCCTTTTTGTATGTAGTCCTCCACTGTGGAAGATCCGGCGTATATGAAAGGGGAGGCGGATGATGGATGCTTAGATCTGGTGTGTCACTAACTAATTGTGCAAGGCCTGGGGCCTGCAGTCCAGTAGTGACAGAAGCAGAATTAGGTTCTGTCCAAGCCTCACTATCCTCATATAGAAAATGCCTAGAAGTTCTGGGATACTTAATTGTAGCAATCTTTTTGTTTCCCTGTTTTAGACTCTTTTTCTTTTAATCCACCCCATCTTCAAAATATAAAATCCAGAATCTATGAGGCGGTATTCCTGGGACTCTATCAGCTAGCCCTTTACACATTTTTTACATCATATTCAGATTTTATATTATTGCCCCGGTGTGACTGGTGTTTTTGGCTCAGGAACCCAGGCAGCTTTTGTTTGTGACGTGAAGTTGACTGTGGATTAAGGGAGTGAGACTGGACCTGCAGACTCGCTTGGCACTGTGAGTCTCCGGTCATGCTGCCCAGGGCACCGCTACAGGCAGGGACCATGTGCCTGTGGATGAAAAGAAGCCAGCCTGCTGGGCTACCCACGGACTTGGAAAGCTTTTGTGCCTGTGGCTGCCTTTAAGGAACTTGGTCATATTGAAAGGATGAAGCATCATCTCCTGAAAGAAACAGCAGCTGTTAACATGGACTGGGGTTGGGCGGCTGAGGGAGGAGCCAGAGCTGGTTGAGCAAAGCTGTGACCATAGCATTCCTGCATCGTCTGGCTGCCTTACGAACACCCCCACCCAGGTATCACCTTGTATATATACTATAACTCCATTTCTTTTCTTCCCTCACTTTTATTTTTTATTTTTTTTTTTTGTAGAGACAGAGTCTCACTGTACCGCCCTTGGTAGAGTGCCGTGGCGTCACACAGCTCACAGCAACCTCTAACCTTTGGGCTTAAGCGATTCTCTTGCCTAAGCCTCCCGAGCAGCTGGGACTACAGGCACCCACCACAACGCCCAGCTATTTTTTTGTTGCAGTTTGGCCAGGGCTGGGTTTGAACCCGCCATCCTCGGCATATGGGGCCGGCGCCCTACTCACTGAGCCATAGGCGCTGCCCTTCTTCCCTCACTTTTAAGACTTTACGTCTTGCCCTCCAGCTTCTCTGAATAGCCCAAAATTCTTGAGCAAACACCGTCTCTCTCCTAATGGCTAAGTTAGAATCTGACGATCTATTTGGAGTCCTGCAGACTAGACCTCGTTTTGAATCTCCAGCTCTACCACACCTGTGGGCATGGTTTTATCCTATTTTCTAGTTTCTTCCTTCACCAGAAGGGCAGAAACAATGATCATAACAATGATCATCGTAGGAGGTACCATTTAGTGAATGTTACTTGATGCAAGACATCGTGGCAAGCAGAGCACAGAGATTTCCATTTGGTTCATTAAAAAATATCTACCTCGTAGTAGAACTGTTATCTGTATCTTACAAGTGCAAAAACTAACATTTTTCTTATCGTGAAGTAATTTACACAAAGTTGGCCAAGTCATGGCAAAGCAAGGTTCAAAGCTGAGTCTCAGCTCCTGGTTATTCCACAAGTTTCCATAGTACCACTGACTCAGGGGCTTACACAGTAGAAATGAATTACGTCACAGTTCTGGAGGCTATGAGTTCAAAATCAAGATATCAGCAGGGCTACTCTCCCTTTGAAATAAATACGTGTGGGAGAATCCTTTTACCTCTCTCGTAATTCCCGAGCCTGGCAGGCAGGCACTGAGTTCCTTGGCTTGTAGAAACATCACTCCTTTCTATGACACCACCTGTTCACCTTCATCTTCTCCTTGTGTCTCTGTCCAAACATCCATCTATAAGGACATCAACCATACTGGATCAAAGGCCGGTGTTACTCCGGTATCACTTCATTTTAGCTAATTTTATTATCTGCAATAACCCTGTTTCCAAGTTGGGGCCCATTCTGAAGTCCTGGAACTTAAGATTTTAATATATATTTTTTCGGGGCGGGGGTGGGGAGAGAAGACAACTGAAGCCATAACATTTATGACAGTTTACAGCCTCTTGAGACCAATGCTGGTGGGGTTTTCATGAGGAAGAAATGAAATAATGAATGTGAAGTCTCTGGCAGGAAGAAGACCCCAGGAAGTGCTAATTTTCTAGTAAGATACTTTTTAAGAGATCATGCCTTAACCCAAAATATAGATGCAAAAGGTGGGAGTTGCAGGCAGATGGCTGGCCAATAGAGGAACGTTTTTGGACAGGGAGACTTTGGATACCTTTAAAATGTGATTGCACCAGGAAGACAATTCCCTGTTTGGTCTCTCTTTCATTTGATGAGGTTAAGACAGTGCTGCTCATGAACTGTGGCCCATTTCTTCCTATTGTCTTACCAATTCTCTTTGAACAGTTTAAAAGAGGAAATATAAGCATGTGAACGGACACCGGAAGGCATTCCAACCAGGGAGGTGCGTCAAAGCCAGGGGCACATGCTACGGTCCAGTTAAGTGGGAGGCCCAGAAATGTGGTCCAGCACAGAAAGGCCCATTCAGAACAAGTTCTTCTCCTGGTGTCTAAATTACCACAAAGCAGGGAAATAGCCCATTGCATTATTTCCTAGAATCCCTTCAACTTTCTATTCATTCCCCTTGTTCCTTTCTCATCCAAACTCCCTAATTGCCTCCTCCCTGGGGTTGGCCTCATGCCTGCAGTCGCCTCTTCCTGCCTCTCCAGTTTTGAAACTTGCTTTTCCTTCTTCCTATTCTGCATTCCAGACTCCAACCTCCAACAAGGACAGAAGCCTGAACAAAAGACCTGGATAGTAGAAAACAAATGAGGTGAAATCCTCAGGCCTCCAGAGTCAGCAGAAGGAAAGGATGCATTGGGGAGAATCACACTTGGCCTCTTGTCCTATGATAGGAAATTATCCTTGGCAGGAGATGATGTCCAGCTTGAATCACAAATCAGTCCCACTCATTTGCCAGGAGGCTGGAAATAAAGGGATCTGTGGAGCATCAGTTGTGTGGCTGTTGGGCTGTTTTCTCCCCAAGGCACTGTGCTGGTCACTGAGGAAGCACAGAGGCGTTATCCACCAGCATTGTCATGGTAAAACCTGGGCTGGAATGCCCAGTGAATTTTCTGAGCCTCCTGAGTGTGGCAGCCCTCAGAACAAGATCAGAGCCACGTGAGATCAGAGGTGAATATTGAGGTCAGCTGTGTCATTTTACCTGAACTTCAATATTTCCCTTGAAGAGATATCTTTTAGCTTTATGCCACAGGATCTTAAGTAAAGTCAGAGATTTCATGAATCACAAATTTACAGATGACATAAGTTTTGAAGGACTTGTAAGATGCTAGTATCAGGTTCTGACATGATTTAAATTGGCTGAATAATGAATCTCCTCTAAGAAGATTAAATTAAAAAGACATGAGTGTAATTTCTTGAGTATAAGACCAAAGAAAATTCTGCCAAGTCTGAGAATCAGAGGAGGAGATGTCATTAGAAGCAGCGCACAGAACCACGATGGACATCCAATTAGCTATTAGCCCATCAATGTCCCTCCTTTGATGTGATGTAGCACACTCTGAGCTGTCCTTGGTACTCACAGAACTGACCAGCTGCTTCTGGAATATTTTTTTCAATTCTCTCTGTTGCATTTGAAGAGAAACATTTAAAAAGCAGAGCATGTTTAGTGGAGAGCATGCCAAGTGCCAGAGGCAAAACTGAGTCTGGGCTGAGAGAGGATGGCTTGGCTTGAGGAATGAAAGACCATCGGATAGGTGGTCACGAGTGACGGGTCCAAGTCTGGCTTGGTGTGGGTCCAAAGGGAAGAAGTAAGACCAATAGTAGATGATACAAAAGGGTAGATTTAGTTTAGAAGTTAACTTTGAAATCAGCTAACATTTTCTTGCCAATTTGGTTTGTCAGTGATGTATTCCTCAGCTGGTGAAGATAGAAGGTTGTCCTAGAATGTGAGGACTCCCTCCTGCACCATCCAGACAATTCACACACAAGGCATTGTGTTCATAAAAGACTGCACTGAAGACCTGGAAAGATGAAGATATTGAAATCACAGCGTGTAAAGAAATACACAAAGTGCAGGGGTCTACTTTCCATTCTAACAATTCCTTCCTCACTTCCCCGGAGTCAGGACCCAGCACCGCACCTGCTGGCTCAGCAATCCTCCCTTCCCTCATTCCCTTCCTCCCTGGCCCCTCTCTCTTCTGCATCCAGATGTCCGGCTGTGTCTTTTCTTGTCTTGTGTCCTACCAACCACTGCCCATAGGCCCCCCTCAGGATTTGCCTGAGTGGACAGTTACTGCACTAGCCCTGAGGCCGCTCCATTGTCTTACCCCATTACATTTATGGGGCGAATTCTGTGGGAATGAAATAGACTGATTTAGGAAGGACCGGCTCTCTCAAGCTGGGGCTGAGGGGACGTGCTCCTGCGTCATCTGAAGACCACCCAGCTGGAATCTGGTAGTTGTGCTTCAAGCTTCTCTTGCAGGATGGGACCTGGGCCTGCTCTTAAATGACCATTTGAGTCCTGACCTCCCCTGATTCCCTCTTTAGTACTAAGTTCCCAGCGGCTGGTAGTTGCTCTGTATGCCCATAATGCAACTTGGTGGAGGCCATTGTTATGCTGATTTAAATTATTCACTCAGTAAGTATTTGTCAGCCTCCCTGTGTGCCTTTTATAGCTCTGAGCAGGAGGGATTCAGGTGGGTCTCTGCGGAATATTTGGAAGGAAAGAAACTTAGTAGTACCTGGACATACGCCGTGGAAGAAGCTGGGCTTATGTGGCGTTAGGCACATGCGTGTCCCAAACTCGTCTTCTGCCCTCATGGGACATGGAGCTGAGACCATACTGGCTAACATTTCCTCTGTGTTTGTCATCTCTGTACTGTGCTCTGTGGTGATTTAGGGAAAGCCTCCAGCCCGATAGAGTTGACATGGTCACATTGGTTAGGAATTACAAACACGTTAATGGAGTAGAGAAAGACAGAATGCCTTGGGGAGAAATCTCGTCTCCTTCCCGTAGGAACATGGCGTCTGTGGGGTATGGGCAACCCAGTTCCCAGAAGAAGGTTTTGGAGCATTTTGTAGTGAGGGAGTGTGGTGAGGGAAAATAACAAACTAGATGGAAAGTATCCTCTTTGTCTCAGGTAAGCAAGATGCAACAAATGCTTAATTGTTATGTTTCTAGAATATAAGAATGGCAATGTTCTCTGCCTGAAAGAAAGAGAGGCTGTGGCCTGGAGGGGAGGTGGCTTTTTACAGGTGTATTAGTCAAGGCTTGGTGCAAAAATCCCTCTAGATATTTCATCAGGAAAAGATGTAATCCAGGGGCTTCTGGACTCACCTGCTGGGCAGAGTGGGGGTTCTAGGCTGCGCCCCAGGAGCGATGCCCTCACCGCGAGCTGATGAGTACAGGTGAGGGGCCCCTCACTTCCCCGGGCCACTTCTTCAGCTCTGGGAGGACCCTTTGCGATTTTGTGTTGAAAACGTATATTCCTCTGCTTAAAGAGCCCTTTGAATTTTAAAAGTAAGCATCGGCCCAGCAAAGTGCAGGTCCCGGCATCCAGGACAAGAAACAGCCAGTCACCTCGCAACTATCTCTGGGGCCACCACTGGAGTTAGAAGTTAGGATCTTGCCCCCACCACAACTGAGATGCAGACAGAAGTCACTAGAATTGGGCAATGTCCTCTGTCCCCGTTAAGCCTGGCTGTTAGCCCCCATGAAGGAGAGGAACGGACACTGAAATGCTGCCTCCTGGAGACTTCACGGCCTTAGGACTTTGCTTCCCAGGAAAAAACACAAACAGAGCAGAAGGTTTGCTGCACCTTCTTTTCCTTTTTTCATGATGAAATATCCCCTGCCGAGGCAGGAAGAGGTATCAGAGGTACTGACTAGCACATGGTCAGGCTTCTTTGGTTGGTTTGGCAAGGGGTGTCATGTTCCGTCTGCCTCAGTTTCCTAGGGCTGCTGGAAGCCTTCCTGCAAACTTGGTGGCTTAGTGCAGCAAATTTGTCCCATCACAGGTTTGGAGTCAGAGAAGGCTCAAGTCACAGGGGCTAAAAATCAAGGTGTGGGCAGGGCCACGCTCCCCGCAGAGGCTCTAGACAGCTCTTCCTTGCTTCTTCCATCTCCTGGAGGGGCCGGCCTTCCCAGACCATGGCACATCACTCCAGTCTCTGCCTCCACTGTGACACTGCTGCCTCCCCGTCCATGTGGGTGCAGCAACTGTCCCTCAGCCACCCTCTTATAAAGATATATGAGATGGCATTTATGGACCACATTGATAATCCAGGATAATCTCTCCATCTCGAGAGCTTCGATTGACTCACATTTATAAAGACAACTTTTGCAAATAAGGTAATGCATATTTACAGGATTACTACTTATCTACATGGCCCTTGTTTGGCCTACTAGAACATTCTCTCCCTTCTGTGCCCTGTTTTTAAGGAGTGTCTCTTTTGTAAGAAACTTAAAGTTGTGTTTCTTTTTTAAAAGAATCTGGCAGTCTTTACCTTTTAATTGGAATACTTATTTACATTTACCGAAATTACTAATTCACTTAGCTTTAAACTAACCAGCTGTCAGATTCTTTGCTTTTTTTTTTTTTTTTTTTGGTTTCTTTCTTTCTTTTGGATAAATAAAATATTTTTCTTATCCATCACACTTGCCTAGATTCTATGTGTGGGCTTTTAAATCATGAAAGCTAATTTACATCCAGAATCCTAGGTTGCAGAGATACGTGGAAAATGTATCCTTTTCTTTTCCCAGCCCACCATTTTGAAGAAGTATAAAAAGTGGCTGAGAGAGGCCGTTCATAGTCTCCAGCACACACGGAGAGTTCACAGTGCTGTGACTTTCCCCACTTTCTCTTGCTATTGTCACACAACATCAGCCCCAATGCGTGTTGACAGGCTTTCCAGGACAGAACACAGCTTAGAGGCCTGCATGGATCCATATGATCCCAGGAATGGAACAACACAAATGTAAGCATTGTGACACCTTTGTATTTTTATAATACTGCAGTAGTTTGAGACTAGGCTGAGCTGGGGAAATGACTGCATGGCTTCTGTTTTGATTCTGAAGGACTGTCAGTCTAGTGAGGTGATTAATAAATGGGAATGGAGAACACAGATCACTGGGAAAAAATGTAACAATCTTTAAATCAGTAGACGATCTGTCCAGACGGGTGAGGTACAGGTATCTCCTATCTGCTCCAACGAGGATGGAAATAACGCTTTCTTTGTCATATCTTGGATTAGTCCTGCCTCCATTTCAGATGAAAACATATCACCACCATTTCGCATCGTACCTAATTTCAGTTTTGGCCATAAAGTAGATGAGAGGGGACTGCAGCAGGGACGGGGCAGGATCCAGGCTCAGTTTTGCCCCAAGACAGTCTGGCATAGAAACACAGCCTGGAGCGGAGCAGCTTGTGCTGGCCATAGTGGCTGAGTAGACAATTTGCCTTAAAATGCAATCCAGAATGAGAGTGAATGTGGGGACAGTGGCTGCTACCCAGAGAGCAAACAGATTCTGCAACGGCCTAATGATCTGTGCAAAATGGGTCAGAGCTGGCCTTGCCAGCCCTGATATTTTCCTGTGGTGAGTTTTAGTTAAGCAACTCTGGGAATGATCTACATTTTCTGTAGCCTTCCGAAGACAGTTCTGTGGATTACAGATTACATGAGCCTCCACTGCGTGACATTCCCCATGAGGAGATTCCCCTCAGAGTCCATGTGGACTCTCTCCACACTCACCATTTGAACACTTGGGGCAGGTTTTCCAGAATTTAATACGTTATTAGGAGATCTTCTTGATTTGTCTTACTGATATTAGGGATTGTGTCCTAAATAGTTGTCACCTGCCAGTTGTAAAGAAGTTGCTAGTTGTAAGAAAAGTTTATCTGGCATCTCCTGGGACGTTAGTTTGAAGGTTTTCTCAGCTAACATGTATTCCCAGTAACCTACTTCTATACTCTAGATTCAGAAGCATGGGAGGTGCTGTTGCCTTGCTGTCTGCTCCCGGTGCACTTTTGGCTGGTCAGTTTCATGGATGGCCCTTGCTGGCTCCTCCACCTGCTGATTGGTGGATTTCATGTAATTTTCGGAGGCCTGAGAGTTCACTAGACAGCTGGCTGTAACTGACAAGACTCAGGCCCTAAAAGTCAATGTTGGGTTCCAGCAAAACAACCCCCCTGCCATTATATAAACCCCTGAGCAGAGAGCCTCAGGACAGACCCTGAAGAGGGAGTGGGAGAAATTGTTCCCCTTCTGGGTTCTCTCTGCCAGGAGGTTTGGTTTTTGTAGTTGTGCTAAGTTTTGTTTCTGTAAATACATCCATGGATTCATTCTTCAAATCGTGGAGACCAGGTATCAGTAGTACATGCTGGGAACAGGTAGAAGCTGGGACTCTGATGGGTGGAAGTGGCTCTTGGTTATAATTTCCAGCGTTCTTGCGGTTCTTTGGCCTGGGTGACCATGTGTCTCTCAAGAACATACCCTGGGCAAAATACATCAATGCTTGGGTCTTCCCCCAAAGTTTCTGTTTTAGTTTGTCTAGCATGAAACCTGTGTATCAGTAGTTTTCAAAGGCCCTTGGGTGATTTTAATATAGCAGCTGCTCTCAAGTTTGTGTCCAGAAATGATTTTGGTTTGGAAGCCACATCCTGTACTATTTTTCTCAGCACAAATCCATAGGATGATTTTGAAAGTTTAGTTACTTTTTTTTCCCTCTGAGCATAAATATAGCACATCCTCATTGCGAAGGAAACGGAAAGCATAGGGAAAAAAATCAAGAGTAAATAATAATTGATACTTGCGTAACTCATTTTGTATACTTAAAGCTTTTTCTTGGCATACTTATGTGTATTTATGTCATAGAGATCATCTTGAAAATAACTGTGTGATCACTTCTCTGTAATATTCATTCCGAATCACTTTGAATGCTGTTTAATAGTATCTTAGGATAATTATTATTATGCACGGTCCATACATACACTTCTCTTGTAAAAACCTTATTTCATTCTGAGGATTTATTATATATGGTGATTGTGATTGTTGTGCTTGGGCAAATAAGATATCCTCGGGCACCTGCTGCTGATGGGGGTCAGATGTATGAGATCATGGAGGACACAGCCAGGGGTGGGCCTGTGCCAATGGACGTCTCTCTGTACCCTTCAGAGGGCCTGGTTTAGAGACCCCTGGCAGAAAAGGCACAGGAGCCACACAGAAGGAAAGCCCAGTGGTTTCGTTCCAGAGGACAGTGATAAACTTATAGACTCTGGAGAAATCAATGTGGGGAAACATTGAATGTTCTGGGCATTCTAATTTAATGTGTAATAGTATAGGAGCTGGTAAGAAGTGAGTTCAAATCCCAGCTTTTTGCCACTTCCCAGCTGTGTGACATTAGGGAAATTGTCATGCCACTGTTGTTCCTTTTACTACTCTTCACAATGAGGATTGTATCAGTTCTCCCCACACAGAGCTGTTTTCAGGTTTGAATGGGGTCATGCATGTGAGTTGATCAGCATGGTGCTGAGCGCTTTTCTTTCTACTCTGTCTCTATGCACTGAACATCTGGGGAGCAGCAAAGGCTTTCCTGCCCCTTGGCTCTTGGTCCAGTGTGATTTGCCTGTCCCAGTTTCTCTGAGTTGTCACGATGGCAGTTCCCAAGATGGACTCTGTCATGGTGCAGCTCAGTTGCCAGATGTAGAGTGTGCAGGAAAGCTTTGTTTGTTAGAAAGAGAAGGTAAAAAAATATATATGCCAATTACTCTAGCAATAGATGCCACTAGCTAGTTGGCTGGCTCACAGTTAGAATAATTGTTCTCTGGGAAATACTACTTTCCTTTCTCCTCGTGAATAGTTTTCTGCAGTTGAGAGGAAAAGAGAGGAAAAGTAATTTCTCAACTATGGAACCCAACATGTGGCAGCTGGGGACCTGCCTGCCTGGGTCTCCATGTCCTTTTGGAGCCCACAAAATGGTAAAGCATACAATAACAGCAAACCAAATAAAGCATAAGCATGTTCAAGTTTTCTTCGTGGAAGTGGGGGGGGGACAGTAGAGGAACAGATGTCCAGTGAGCAAAGGACCGCTCTGGGTTGAAGTGTTCTGTGGAGAACCTGACTTGGCATCTCACAGAGGCTCTCTCCGGATACAAGCAGAACGTCTGAGAAACACTGGACACATCCTATAGACCAGCAGCTGCTCCAGGGAAGGATTTGGCTGCTGAGTCCAAGGCTTTAGAATGGTGCCTGTTATGTTATAAGTGCTCAAAACATCTGTGGAATGAATTTTCTTCTACTGCCCATTGTTACTCCTGAGGGCCAGTTAAAAAATTGCTTTTCAAAATCTAATTGGACCAGCAAAAGGGCCTAGTGAGGAGGTGTCATGTAGGAAAAGACCAGTGTCACCAGAGTTCCCGAGCCTGAGGGTAGCAGTCTGGACAGAGCCAAGTGGACAGATGAGGCTTAGGAGAGGCAGATTTCAAAAAACTCCATATAACCATGGTAACAAACTTGGGACCAGAGGCAGGAAGGTGGCAGAGCCAAGGTGAGGGGGAAGCACTTAGAAGTGGAATTCGGAATCTCTAATCAGGACCCCAGGGAAGAAGAGCCAAGAAGTGAGTTAGAGAGACAAATGTGGGTACACAGCAGACTTCCCAGGAGTCCAGATTTCAACTACATCCTTTAAAGCTTCAGGAAGGGGGAAAATGCAGATAACTGTGAAACAGTGACAAGGACCACAGGATAGTGTCAGGAAGCCTAAAGTCAGAAGGAGAGGAGATTTGCAAAATGTGTGGTAGCCAACATGAATGTTTTTTGCATGTTTTAATCTCTTGTTATGTAAAAGGGCAAAGGTGGGAAGAGCAGTTTAGTTGCTTGGGTCTGACCAAAGTGTGGTCTATGGGCCATCCCTTGGGCAATTATTAGAAATGCAAAATAACATCTCAGATCCCAGGCCTATTGAGTTCAACCTTGGGTGGGGCTCAGCATTCTGTATTTTTCATGAACCTTCTAGGAAATTCTGGTGCTCCCTAGACATCCTCTAATTGGAATATTAGTCTTCCAACCCTCTACACGTTAAAGTGGGAAGCTTACCAAAAGAAAAAAAAATGATGTCTAGGTCTTACTCCAGAGCCAGGGGTGGCCAACATTTTTGTAGGAGACGGAGCACCAGGCTTATAGAAGTGGCCACGGGTTTTTGAGGGAGGTGCTCCCAGCACCACCCTCTAGAGATAATTTCCTAACTAGCATGGAGATGTTTTGCAGCCCAGAGACAAGCCCTTAAGCAACTACATATATTAATAAGATAAGATCAGTCACTGGTGGTCAAGCAGGTGTTGAACTTTGGACATTTATGGTACAACAGGGTGGGAGTTGAGCCCATGGGGAAAGAGCACGTAGGGATCATTAAGCATGTAGCTCTCGTACATGGGCCCCCACACCTATTGTATAATGCTTCAATAAAAGGCCATGACAGAGGTTATTTGGGGCTCTCCCTGCACCTAGTGGAAGCCCACCTCTTGCAAGCATCTACTTCTGATCCGTATCCTGGCTGTTTTTATTCACATGGTGATGGGGTGCCACAGCAGGCACCGACACCTTTTTTTTCTGTTGCACGTTGTGAGAGGAATTGTCTTGGGCCACACATAAAATACACAAACAGTGAAAGCTGATGAACAAAAGAAAAGGTTTGTGCATACTTTTCTTCATATGGAACACCGCAAATAAGCAAAATATGCCTCAAATAATTTGCATGTAACCCAAAGGCTTCAGGTTGGACAAGACCAATTAAAACATTCTCTGTAGTGACACCTGGCAGTGAATCTGATATGCTAACAGGGGCAAGAACCGAACCCAGTACAAGGTGTAGAAATGTGATCATCCCCAGGGCGCATATTAGAAATGCAGACTCCTGCCCCATGGCTGCATCAGAATTTGTGTTTTTGACAAGATCCTCAGGTAATTCATTTAACATTTGAGATGCATTTGTATGAGACAAAAGTTACAGCAAAAAATCAGAATTTTGCATTTTTCCTTCACCTTCTCTTTATTGATTAACTTACTTTTTCTGAAGAGAACAGGTATAAAAGGAAAGGCAGGATAAATTCAACAGCGTGTGAGTCAGGAAGCTGTGAAAGTTCAGAGGCTAAGAAAGGCCATGTGAGTGAGAGAACTGGGTGCTTCCTACAGCTTATGTCCAGTTATTGATATCTCTTTGACCGTTATTCACACTACTAGACGGCCCAGTAAAATGACTGAACAAAATCTATGGTGCATCTTAGAATGGGTACAGGCGATTGCACTAATGTACACAGCTATGATTTAACAATAAAAAAAAAAGAAAAAAAGAAAAGAATAAAATATATATATATATATATATGGAACAACAACCAATCTGTGATTTCAGGCCTTGGTGCCCATTCTGCGGGTGTGGAGGTAGGTCTGTGTGGGAGGCAGACATACTCTGTCTTCTCACCTTGGAAGTCTTGGAGAGTAGAAGCAGTGGTCAGAGTCTGGAGGTTCCCAGAACGTCAAAGTAAAAAGACTTGGGAATAAAGTATGAACTTGATTTGATTCCCTGGCAGGATTCTAGGGAAGACTGTCAGGCCGATATCTTATCAGCACTTGGACAGAAAAAAAAAAAAAAAAAGTCCTGGAAGCCACTCAAGGTTAATCAAGTGATAAGGTCTGATTTCCTCCCTTTTATGATGGACGGTAAGAGAAATGCTATAGATACAAGTATTTTAATGTTTACAAGGCATGACAGACAGGAGTCCCTTGCTTTGGTGCATCTAGCATTATTATTATTTGCCAGAGAAAATAGTATAGACTGATTGTTCCTGCAGTATTTTGGGGATTTAAACTGGCGAAGAGACCACACATATACCCATTAATGCTGATAAATAATGCTGACGAATATCAATACCTTGAGCTTGGCAAAGCAGGCTTATCACCAGCTCAGACATTGGAGTAGAGAATAGATATTGAGTATCAGGACCTCAACAGACACTGAAGTCAGGATATGATAAAGCAAATTTTATAAGGGGAATAAAGTATAGAACAATAATGTCCAATAGGAAGTAATACAGCACCAGCCATTGGGAGAGGGATTTTAGTGCATGGGAGCCCAATTGTGTTGTTTATGCCACTGCCAGCTGCCTTAGGCCTGCCCTTAAAAGCTGTTTTAAATTATTTTGTGCAGTCTTGATAAACACATTTTGAAAGTGAAGTTAGTATTCAGTTACAAGTTCATATAGAGTCAGCTGGTTAATGAAAAGACCTGAATTCACGGGCTAGTCCCACTGGGAAGATGAAGATTCAGAGGATCATTGGGATGTATGGATTGCCTGAGACTGCTGAGCCCAGTAGGTGGTGAAGCTCAGGGCTCTGAGGCATTGGTACTGCTGTCTTGTCTCTTCCTCCTTCAGATGGAAATGTTTCTGATTCAGAATCAGTAACAGGTGTCTGTATTGAATTCCCTCCTCGTTTCCCAAAAAGACAGGTTCCTCTTCTGATGAAAAGAAACACCATCTACCAGAAGCAGCCCAGCCCCTGACCCTGCTGCTCAGGCGTAGTGTGAAATGTGCATGCACTGTTCTCCTCCTCCTGACGACTGGAGGGTTTGCACTTAAAATTCCCAGCCCTGGTCCCTCTTGAGATGAAGTCCAAAACCACTCAGTAGCACAAATTACCAAGCCCTCCTTTGATACTCTCAAGCTCCCTCCTTTGATACTCTCAAGCTCTTTCCCTTCATCTATTCATTCTCGCTTGCACTGACTCACAAATATTCATGGCATGCCTCTTACTTGTCCAACATTGTTGTAAATGCTATAATATGACAGGGAGCAAAACCAAGTCTGTCTGATCTCCTGGATCCCACCACAGAAGGAAAATGACAAAAATGAGAAAGCAAGTCTAAAGGGCTGTATAATCTCAAGTGTTGTAAAGGAAAGAAAGCAGGTTCATGGATTCATTGGGCTGCTGCGTAGAGGACTGCCCTTTTTCAAATGGTCAGGAAAGACCTCAGACTTGATAATATTTAAGAAGAACATGGAAATAAATGAGGAAATTGAGTCATGTGGGTATTTGTGGGAAGAATGTGTTAGGGAAGAGCATTGCAACATTCTAAGATTTTGAAGTGGGGTATGCTCTATTTGGATGGAGACGAGCAGGAGACCTGGGTGACTGGAGGGGAGTGGGCACTCACTCCGCTGCTGGGCATTTGATAATGTTTTCTATTAATACAGATTTTCCATTATATATCTTCTCTATGACTGTAGAAACACTGTACCTCCACTACTGAGTTGGAAACTAGGGTTGTTGATGATGATTAGAACTCCATTTTGGGAACTAAATAAACTGATATATATTTATACAAAGCATAAATTGTAATGTATATAATATTAAGCAAGAATATTATATATAAATATAAATAATTTCTTGTAGTGTTATAGAGGTTTTAATTTTCATCATCACTGTGATTATTGTGATCATTATCTGGGTACCCAGAGGCAGAGCCAAGGTCTTTTCAGGTAGCTACTTCCAATCCTAAATGGAATTGCTTTCACTACTCTCCCATTCTTTGTTGTGTGTTTAGTTGGGAAAGCTCTTAATTAACTCTTCTGTGAAGGAAATTATTTCTACCACATGGCCAGAACACAGCCTGGCTTATTCATATACTACATCCTGCCTTATGGGTTTTGCTTCCATGAACATGAAAGCACAAAACACATTTTTTTTTTTTTTTTTTTTGTCAAATCAGAGTCTCACCCTATGCCCTGAGCTGAGTGCAATGGCGTCATAGCTCACTGCAACTTTAGACTCGGGCTGTGGGCATCCTGCTGCCTCAGCCTCCAAGGCCACTGGGATTATAGGTGCTTAGCATGGCGCCTGGCTGGGTTGTTCAATTTTTTTCATGAGTCAGGGTCTCACTCTCAGTCAGACAAGCCTCAAACTTCTGAGCTCAAGCAATCCTCCAGCCTGAGCCTCCTACAGTGTTGGGATGACAGGTGTGAGCCCCTGTGCCTGGCCACAAAACACATTTTTATTAAAACAAAATACAACAGCCACCATGATGCTGATTCTAGTGGTGGTAGCAGTGGTGGCCATAATGGGTAATGTGTAAGAAGAGGTAACCTCGTGTTGAGCACTGTGGTAAGTCCTTTGCAAGGGTTTCGTCTTGGAACCTTCATAATCCTATCAGGTATGTAGTAGTAATAGCTCATTTTCTAACTAAGAAATGGAGGATTCAGAATGTTCATGTAATTCCCCCAAGGACAGTTAGCAGGGAGGGGAGCCAGGTTTTACACTAGTTTATATGGCTCTACAATTTAAAAACGTGGATAACCCCTAAGTCATTTCTTCTAGATTTGCATTTCCAAGGTTTGTTGGTGAAGGGTATTTAAAGGACAGGGAAAACTGGGCAAGACATTGCATTTTCTTCAGTCTGATATTAGATGAGTCTTCTGGTCTCTGTAAACACATTGCTTAAGCCAAGGGAGCTGAGGGACAGTAGGAAGAGTTCAGCATGTGGCAAAGGTGGGAGTCACAGCAGAAAATCAGTTGTTAGATCCAAATGGATCGCTTAAATACACTATGGGTTTGGGGCTCAGATCTGAGTGCTAAGAACCAAGGTTCCCTTCTGTAAATAATCGTTTGTCTTTCCTGATGCTCAAGATGTTGTGAATTAATTCATGAGTATATTCCCTACTGTTGAGTTTTGAGAATCCTAAGTCTTAATCTTGCCATTGACACCATGACCACCATTCTATTTGACAAATGCATTAAATACAGCAGCTCACCTTACTTGTGTACTTTAGTTAAATTTTTCAAAGATGTTTATCTTTTCGCTAAATTGCCCCTATAACACTATTTAAGTGAAAACTTATTCTTTACTTTCTCCTTCCTTTCACAACTTTTCTGTTTTTGATAGATAACTTACTGAGTAAATATCTCAGAGTTGTCAGGACTCAACTTCCATTATGAAGAAAAAAAATGCGTGAACACTGTGATAATTCCTTTTCTATGAGACAGCGTAGCATCTCCTGGTTTTTAGTATGCATTCCAGATACAGCTATAGCTGTAAACTGGAGCATGTTACTCTAACAAGTGGGGCTGTCTGCATCTTTCTCTAACTTAGAACTTTATGAAATAAACTGTAACTAAAGGGGAAAAACAACTAAAAATATTTATTGCAGAAAATAAAAAAGTTAACCAAAGTATTTTATTGATACATTCTTGGACAATATCACAGAATCGAAATAGAATGGAAAGAGGGAATTTTTCAGCAAGGGTTTTTTTTGTTTTTGTATTTTTCCCACTAAATTGGCACATAAGCAGCAAGATTAACGAAAGTACTTATTACAAACAGTAGAAAACATACATGCTTTTTTTTTTTTTAAGTCCTTATCACACTGGTCAGTCAAAGAGGGGCATGAACAAAACCTCAGACGTGAAAAAGCCATTATTCCTTCCTTCAAACAGCTTAATAATTATTGAAATTATTGCAAAATATCCATATACCCTAATTAAAGAAACAAAAAGAACACAAATACAAATATTGAACAAAATAAACAGGTACTGTAAAACGCATTACTGGCATGCATTCCAAGGATCAAGACCTCTGTTCAGTTCAGCCAATATCTTCCTTTCCTGTAACCTATCCTATCCCAAAGATAGGTGGGGCATTCTTTCTCAGCACAGTTTTTGGTCTTTAAATATCTTTTTTGTCTTAAAAAAAATAGCATGGTTTGCAGTGGTACTATAATTATAATTATACAGTCATGTGCAGATGTATATTTTGTTCAGTCTGCTGAGATCTTTCAACTATTTTAATTGTTTTCTGAATATTCCACTGTCTGAGAGAATAGGGTTCTATGAAAACAGGGCATTTGAAAACAAACAGTGAACCGAGGTACGACATCAGATGGCAAAGTGCAAAAGTCCTCACAAACTGTACAGAAAATTTCAAAACCTTGCAACCCGGAAGTACATACGTAGAAAGACAGGTCAGCCCCAAAAAGGTCCTGTGGCTCTCAGGGGTTCATCTGAAAGAGCCCGGGTGGGACTTGAGTCTCAACACTCCCTTTGGTAGGGAAGTTCCAAAATTGCAGCCGAGTTGGCAGTGCTGATGCCAGTGACTTATTAAGCCAAGATAAAGTAAGGATATCTCATAAAGCAGCTGTTTAGGACACTTGGATCCTCTAACATTGGTCTTCCGGTGGGGAAGCTCCTCCGGTGATGGGAAGCGAGTAGGACCAAAAAAGTCCTGTGCCAGGTTGGATGATGCAATAACTAAGGTCTTCATCCTCCATGGTTCCATGGAATGGAACAGGTTAGATAACCAGGTTATTATAACTGACATACTTCTTTTTTGCAGCAGGGCCTGAAAGAAAAATGTGAAAAGGTCAGTTGCATCAATAACCCATTTACCCTGGATAAGGTAGAATTAGAACTTTGCTCTTGAGGTGCAAAATCAAGGTAAGACGACACAGCTTTGAGGAATACACGCACAAATTTGGATTCCTCTGACTCCTTCTAAGCTTTTGTTCACTAAAACCTGAAGTTCCTGGTGGTTCTAGACCATCTAAGTTCTCCTTCCTGACATGTATCCAGGCTCCCAGTTTATAGTCTGTAAGGCTAGTAAATTGTCAGAGGTTGCCACGCTTTCTAATTACAACTCTAAACTTAAAGGACCCATCTACATTTCAGTAGAGTTTACTATATTACCTTCTCTAAGACTTTTTCATTAGAAAAGGTCTTTGCTTGGGAAAGGTCTGTCCTTAGCCATTGGAATTGAGTTTGACCACAGATTAGGTCAACCGGATTAGCGTCTTCTCCACTGCTGATTTCACACAATCAAAGGACTAAAGATTGACTTGGATAATGTTAGCGTCAACAGGTTGTAAATGGTAACTTGCAGAACTATTTCTAGTAAGATTTGAAACTCACTTAAATCTGCCAGGAGTCTCAAGAGTCTGCATGTGTTTTCTTTAAATGTAGTAATTACATTTTCCTTGTGGTACAGTGGTTCCAGGACTCACCTACATTCATGCGCTCAATCAGTACATCTGTGTCAGCTGCCTCCCACATGGCAGACACAGGGCTGGTACAGGCCAGCCAGTGAGCACGGTAGATGTTTTCCTGTCCTCATGCAAGAAACAAAGACACCAAGGTCCCAAAGTATGACTCTGCGTTAGGTTCCAGTTCTCAACACAAGTCGTAGGGTTGAAGTGATCTGATAACATTCTTTATTCACTGAATCTTACTTAATAGTTTTGCATCAGCTTCTGTTGGTCACAGAGTAACTGTCATGTAGTATTTACTGATGGCTTATTTTATTTCCAGTTCTTAAGTTCTAAATAGAATTGTTCATTCAACATAGAGAAGTAGCAAGAATTCTTTCAAAACTCTTATGTGTTGGCTCATATGTGATTTTAGAGGAACTGAATGGCTGTATTAACATACCGGGAGAGAGTTTATATTTGAACTTTGAATAATACATCGTTTGTTACAGATTCTTACATGATCATAAACAGCACACAACATATTCTACATGATATAAAAATATGGATCTTATTTTCTGGAATAAAAATTAGAACACTGCCTTCTGACGAATTTTGATTTGAAGATTTATTGCTCCATTAAATCATTTGCATTTATTCACTACAATTAAAGGCAAAAATAGAATTTTATGAAATTCAGGGTCTCCTGAAAAAGCTAGTTATGAGAACTCAATCACAATGCATCCTCCCTTCACGAACACATGGCTTCATTAATGCCCAAGTCTTCCAACAAGTTTCCCATTGTTATCACAGTATTTATTCATCATCTTCAACAATATACTTAGCTTGGCTACAAGAAGGAAAACTTTCTGAAGATATTTCTTGACTCTGAAGCTTGTTTACAGTGTTATAGCTACAAAACCTCAGCTGACAGTTGCAAGTAATAGTCATGACATGCCTTGTCAAAGGCCAGCACACTAATTATCCTCAGGACAAAGGTGCAGGGAAGAGCGGGGAAACAAAAAACAGAAGCTTGCTCTGACCTCAAGATCTGAGGCCCTCTATTATGTCATTAAGACTGTTTTCTGTATAAGGATAACTGTCCAGTGGGGGGAAAAATTAAATTTCCTCAAATCGGCTACTGTCAAATACCAATTACTCAGGAAAAGTTTTTATTGAAAGAATAAGTAGGTTAGAAAATACTATATCTGCATGGTATAAACCCAACTGTTGGTTCAGATTAAGTTAAAATCAAGATGAAGTTATGCTTTAAAAATTAGAAATGATTATAATGGCATTTCACTGATGCTTTGCCTGGATAATCCATCTTCTTATGTTCTCACATAGCCTTGAGATGGCTACCATTTATGATCTGCATTTTACATAGAAAGAGTCTAAGACTTAGCGAGACCAATTTTCTAAAAGTAGGATGTCTGAGTCTGCACTTTCCTCTCCTTGCTCTGGGAGGAAGACACCATTGCAGGTGGTGTCTTCCTGCCCCGGCTTCTGATTCAGTTCTATCACTTACCTGAGGTGTGACCTAGCCCAGGATCGTGATGCTGAACATCTCATTTTCTTTGTAAAATGAGAGTAATTCTCACTCTGTGCCCTGTCGATAGCACCAATGTATGTAAGATCCAGGGGGGAGACAAGATGGCGGACTGAAGCCAGCTTTCAACAAAGGCTCCCGTCCAGAAGGAGAGTTAAGGGACAGGAATTTAGTAAGTATCCTGGTGGACTTGAGCCTCACCAAGAGAGAAGGCTGAAGAACGCACATCAACACCGCTGAGGCAAGCTGTGATCACAAGGACGCAAACAAAAGGTACAAAATCCACCACCAAGCGGACGGGAGTCCCCCTCCCCCATGAGAC
Organism: Nycticebus coucang; assembly: GCF_027406575.1. Taxonomy (NCBI): domain Eukaryota; kingdom Metazoa; phylum Chordata; class Mammalia; order Primates; family Lorisidae; genus Nycticebus; species Nycticebus coucang. The sequence goes on from NC_069787.1 coordinate 12,348,224, forward strand.
CGGCTCAAGAGCCCCAAAATTGAACAAGCGGGCAGAAATTAAAGGCCCTCCCACTACACTCCACAGGAGAGACCTTCTAAAAACTGGACCTACCTCCCCTACTGGGGTGCCGTGGTGTTCTCCTGCCGGACATAGGGCTGAATAAAACTTTGGGAATCCTTTGCCGGCAACCCTGAATCCCCGGCGCTCCCCTCCCGCCCACTGAGGTCTGGAGGCCTGTCCCCCAGGACTTCGGATCCTTGGGTGATTTCTCAAGGGGAGTGGACAGTCCCCGAGTTGCGACTGGTCAGCATTGACTCTGAGGCGCGCGAGTGAGGAGAGGGCACCGGGCTGAGGGGGAGTCACACCTCACGGCACTTCCCTGCGGTGCAGTGCAGCAACCCTCCCCGGGCACAAGACTGAATAAGACTCTAGCCTCCCCACTGAGAGCTGAGAGCCCCTACTCTCACTCGGGGTCTGAGGGCCTATCCCCCAGGAGTTCGGCTCCTTGGGTGATTTCTCGAGGGGAGTGCACAGTGCCTGAGCTGCGTCAGGTCAGCGCTGACTCTGGGACACGTGAGCGAGGAGAGGGCACTCTGCTGAGGGGAAATCAAGCCTTGGCGGCACTTCCCTGCGGTGCAGGGCAGGAGCCCTCCCCGGACCGTAGTATTGCGTAAAACTGAATGAAACTCTAGCTTCCCCCCGCCCCACTCCCAATCGGGGTCTGGGGGCCCACCCCCCAAGAGTTCTGATTCTTGGGGGATCTCTTAAGGGGTGTGAACCCAGCACAAACTGCGGCCGCTCAGTGCTGACTCTGGGGCGCGGGACAGAGAAGAAAAGGGTCGCCTGAGTGCCCACACCAGAGCAGCAGTTCCCTGGAGGTAGATCAACAGCCGTTTTTTCTTTAACGGCAGAACGCCCACTTCTGGATATTCTGAGGCCACACCCCCTGTCTCCCTGGGCAACCAGAGGAGGCCACCGGTGACACGGCTCACAAACCCGGAAGCCTCCAGGGTGGGGCCGACCCAGAGAGGTGTTCAGACGCAATTCTCCAGCAGCAAAGACGTTTGAACTCAAAACAGCCCGTCTTCTGTAGGCGACGACAGGAACAGAGACAGAACCTCACAAAGTTGTCTGTTCTGTTCTGTTCTGTTAGCAGCATCCATCAGGGACGGGGCTAAGCCTGAGTGAACACCTCCTTCCCATCACCTGTATCAAACACTCAAAGATGTCAGGCCCCATCTCCTCCTGCTAGATAGCGGCAGTCTGCGGGGGCCTGGCAGACTTCCTTGCGATTCAGGCAGGTGCAAATCCCTGGAGTGTCTGTTCACTGCAGGCAACTGGGTTAGCCATCTGCAGACATACCAGTGACTGGGTCCGACGGAGGGGCAAAGTGGGGAAGGAGACGTCAACCTTCCTAGACTGCTCTATTTGCTGGGTGGCTCCTCCTGACTCCACGCTGCATTGGGGTGAACTGTGTCAGAGGAGTAACCAGGCCGCTGTGATCCAGTTCCCAGAGACCTCTTGAACCCTTCCACCCGAGACAAGTGCCGATTGAGACAGTTGATTCGGACCTTTTGAACTGGGCTAATAGACTGAGGACTCTTCAGGCGGTGCCCTGGGTGTGCGATTGTAGGAAGGTTTGATTCTCCTTTTCCAACTGGGGCCAGAGGTGGGCAGGCGGGGTGACTTAATTGCTGATTTTTCCACACAGCTGAGACTTCAAGCCAGAGTAGAAGTTGCAATAGGATCGAACAAAACCAGCTGAAAACAAGACAGAACCACTTTGCTCCACCACACCAGACAGGGCCCCAGTTTCTCAGGCCACAACACTGTACGGGCCCTCGATAAAACCCCAGGGGAAAAACCAAAGGGAGTAAACCATGGGGCGGAATCAGTGGAAAAACTCTGGTAACATGAATAACCAGAATAGATCAACCCCCCCAAGAAAAGATACGGCAGATGTGATTGAAGATCCCATTCATAAACAACTGGCTGAGATGTCAGAAGTCGAATTCAGAATTTGGTTTGCAGACAAGATCAATAAAATGGAATTAGGAATTCGAGGAGAAATTCAAAAATTGTCTCAAGAATTTAACGAATTTAAAGACAAAACCACCAAAGACTTAGACACACTGAAACAAGAACTTACAGCCCTCAAAGATATGAAAAATACAGTAGAATCCCTCAGAAACAGAATGGAGCAAGCAGAAGAAAGGATTTCTGACATTGAAGATAAAGTCTTCGAACGCTCCCAATCTCTCAAAGAGGAAGAGAAATGGAGAGCAAAAACGGATCACTCACTCAGAGAACTCTCAGATAATTCGAAAAAAAACAATGTAAGGGTTATAGGAATTCCGGAGAACGATGAAGTGGCTGCCAAGGGCACAGAGGCCCTTCTACATGAAATTATGAAAGAAAATTTTCCAGACATGCCCAGAGAATCTGAAATTCAGATAGCAGACAGCTTCAGAACCCCAGCACGATTCAACCCCAATAAGCCATCTCCCAGACATATCATAATTAGCTTCACTAAAGTTAACATGAAAGAGAAGATCTCAAAGCAACCCGGCGAAAGAAAACTATAACGTACAAAGGTAAGAATATTAGAATAACTGCAGATCTCTCTGCTGAAACTTTTCAAGCAAGAAGAGGCTGGTCATCAACTTTTAATCTCCTAAAGCAAAAAAACTTTCAACCCAGGATCTTGTATCCAGCTAAATTGAGTTTCATCTATGATGGAGAAATTAAATACTTCAATGACATTCATATGTTGAAAAAATTTGCCATAAGTAAACCAGCTCTTCAGGATGTTCTCAGACCTATCCTCCACAATGACCAACCCAATCCTATACCACAAAAGTAAAATCACCCAGAAACTTCGGATCAAACTCCAACTTCCACACTGGCGAAAGGATTAAAAATGTCCACTGGACCTTTGAAAAACTCGACACCCAAAATTCCACCAGACTTATCAATACTCTCCATCAATGTGAATGGCTTAAACTGTCCTCTAAAGAGGCATAGGTTAGCTGACTGGATACAAAAACTCAAGCCAGATATTTGTTGCATACAAGAGTCACATCTCAACTTAAAAGACAAATACAGACTCAGGGTGAAAGGATGGTCATCCATATTTCAGGCAAATGGTAATCAGAAAAAAGCAGGTGTTGCAATTTTATTTGCAGATACAATAGGCTTTAAACCATCAAAAGCAAGGAAGGACAAGAATGGTCACTTCATATTTGTTAAGGGTAATACTCAGTATGACGAGATCTCAATTATTAATATCTATGCACCCAACCAGAATGCACCTCAATTTATAAGAGAAACTCTAACAGACATGAGTAACTTGATTTCCTCCAGCTCCATAATCATTGGAGATTTCAACACTCCCTTGGCAGTGTTGGATCGATCCTCCAGAAAGAAGCTGAGCAAAGAAATCTTAGATTTAAACCTAACCATCCAATATTTAGATTTAGCAGACATCTACAGAACATTTCATCCCAACAAAACTGAATACACATACTTCTCATCAGCCCACGGAACTTACTCCAAAATTGATCACATTTTAGGTCACAAGTCTAACCTCAGTAAATTTAAAGGAATAGAAATTATTCCATGCATCTTCTCAGACCATCATGGAATAAAACTTGAATTGAGTAACAACAGGAATCTGCATACCCATACAAAAACATGGAAGTTAAATAACCTTATGCTGAATGATAGCTGGGTCAGAGATGAGATTAAGAAAGAAATCACCAATTTTTTGGAACAAAATGACAATGAAGACACAAACTATCAGAACCTCTGGGACACTGCAAAGGCAGTTCTAAGAGGGAAATTTATAGCACTGCAAGCCTTCCTCAAGAGAACGGAAAGAGAGGAAGTTAACAACTTAATGGGACATCTCACGCAACTGGAAAAGGAAGAACATTCCAACCCCAAACCCAGTAGAAGAAAAGAAATAACCAAAATTAGAGCAGAATTAAATGAAATTGAAAACAAAAGAATAATACAACAGATCAATAAATCAAAAAGCTGGTCTTTTGAAAAGGTCAATAAAATAGATAAACCTCTGGCCAATCTAATCAGGAAAAAAAGAGTAAAATCCCTAATATCATCAATCAGAAACAACAAAGACGAAATAACCACAGACTCATCAGAAATCCAAAAAATCCTTAATGAATATTACAAGAAACTTTATTCTCAGAAATATGAAAATCTGAAGGAAATAGACCGATACTTGGAAGCACGCCACCTTCCAAGACTTAACCAGAATCAAGTGGAAATGTTGAACAGACCCATATCAAGTTCAGAAATAGCATCAACTATACAAAACCTCCCTAAAAAGAAAAGCCCGGGACCAGATGGTTTCACGTCAGAATTCTACCAAACCTTTAAAGAGGAATTAGTACCTATATTACTCAACCTGTTCCAAAATGTAGAAAAAGAAGGAAGACTACCCAACACGTTCTATGAAGCAAACATCACCCTGATCCCCAAACCAGGAAAAGACCCAACAAGAAAAGAAAATTATAGACCAATATCACTAATGAATATAGATGCAAAAATATTCAACAAGATCCTAACAAACAGAATCCAGCAACACATCAAACAAATTATACATCATGACCAAGTTGGTTTTATCCCAGGGTCTCAAGGCTGGTTCAATATACGTAAATCTATAAATGTAATTCAGCACATAAACAAATTAAAAAACAAAGACCATATGATTCTCTCAATTGATGCAGAAAAAGCTTTTGATAATATCCAGCATCCCTTCATGATCAGAACACTCAAGAAAATTGGTCTAGAAGGGACTTTTCTTAAACTGATAGAGGCTATCTACAGCAAACCCACAGCCAATATCATATTGAATGGAGTTAAATTGGAATTATTTCCACTCAGATCAGGAACCAGACAAGGCTGCCCATTGTCTCCATTGCTTTTCAACATTGTAATGGAAGTTTTAGCCACCGCAATTAGGGAAGAAAAGGCGATCAAGGGTATCCATATAGGGTCAGAAGAGATCAAACTCTCGCTCTTCCCAGATGATATGATTGTGTATCTGGAAAACACTAGGGACTCTACTACAAAACTCCTAGAAGTGATCAAGGAATACAGCAGCGTCTCAGGTTACAAAATCAACATTCATAAATCGGTAGCCTTTATATACACCAACAACAGTCAAATTGAAAAAGCAGTTAAGGACTCTATCCCATTCACAGTTGCGCCAAAGAAGATGAAATATTTGGGAATTTACCTAACAAAAGACGTGAAAGATCTCTATAAAGAGAACTATGAAACTCTAAGAAAAGAAATAGCTGAAAATGTTAACAAATGGAAAAACATACCATGCTCATGGCTAGGAAGAATCAACATTATCAAAATGTCCATACTACCCAAAGCAATATATAATTTCAACGCACTCCCTATTAAAGCTCCACTGTCATATTTTAAAGATCTTGAAAAAACATTACTTCGTTTTATATGGAATCAGAAAAAACCTCGAATAGCCAAGACATTACTCAGAAATAAAAACAAAACAGGAGGAATCACACTACCAGACCTCAGACTTTACTACAAATCGATAGTGATCAAAACAGCATGGTATTGGCACAAAAACAGAGAAGTAGATATCTGGAACAGAATAGAGAACCAAGAGATGAATCCAGCTACTTACCGCTATTTGATTTTTGACAAGCCAATTAAAAACATTCAGTGGGGAAAAGATTCCCTATTTAACAAATGGTGCTGGGTGAACTGGCTGGCAACCTGCAGAAGACTGAAATTGGACCCACACCTTTCACCATTAACGAAGATAGACTCTCATTGGATTAAAGATTTAAACTTAAGACATGAAACTATAAAAATACTAGAGGAGAATGCAGGGAAAACCCTTGAAGAAATTGGTCTGGGTGAGTATTTCATGAGGAGAACCCCCCGGGCAATTGAAGCAGCTTCAAAAATACACTACTGGGACCTGATCAAACTAAAAAGCTTCTGCACAGCTAAGAACACAGTAAGCAGAGCAAGCAGACAGCCCTCAGAAAGATATTTGCAGGGTATATCTCTGACAAAGGTTTAATAACCAGAATCCACAGAGAACTCAAACGCATCAGCAAGAAAAAAACAAGGGATCCCATCGCAGGCTGGGCAAGGGATTTGAAGAGAAACTTCTCTGAAGAAGACAGGCGCACGGCCTTCAGACATATGAAAAAATGCTCATCATCTTTAATCATCAGAGAAATGCAAATCAAAACTACTTTGAGATATCATCTAACTCCAATGAGACTAGCCTATATCACAAAATCTCAAGACCAGAGATGTTGGCGTGGATGCGGAGAAAAGGGAACACTTCTACACTGCTGGTGGGAATGCAAATTAATTCATTCCTTTTGGAAAGATATATGGAGAACACTCAGAGATCTAAAAATAGATCTGCCATTCAATCCTGTAATTCCTCTGCTGGGCATATACCCAGAAGACCAAAAATCACAACATAACAAAGATATTTGTACCAGAATGTTTATTGCAGCCCAATTCATAATAGCTAAGTCATGGAAAAAGCCCAAGTGCCCATCGATCCACGAATGGATTAATAAATTGTGGTATATGTACACCATGGAATATTATGCAGCCTTAAAGAAAGATGGAGACTTTACCTCTTTCATGTTTACATGGATGGAGCTGGAACATATTCTTCTTAGTAAAGTATCCCAAGAATGGAAGAAAAAATACCCAATGTACACAGCCCTACTATGAAACTAATTTGGGACTCTCACATGAAAGCTATAACCCAGCTACAACTTAACAATAGGGAGAAGTGGGAAAGGGGGGGGTGGGTAGAGGGAGGGGAATCGGAGGGATCACACCTGTGGTGCATATTACAGGGGTATTTGCGAAACTTGGTAAATGTAGAATGTAAATGTTTTGGCACAGTAACTGAGATAACGCCGGAAAGGCTATGTTAACCACTGTGATAAAAATGTGTCAAATGGTTTATGAAGTGAGTGTATGATGCCCCATAATCATATCATTGTATACAGTTATGATTTAATAAAAAAAAAAATGTATGTAAGATCCCAGTTTCTCATCAGAGAATATAATGTATAAGTTTATGTTTAAATTATAAAATTCTCTATAAAGGATAAGCCATAGTGCGTGCTTTCTTTGCAAAATTGCGTAGGAACATTGCCTGAAAATTATAATGAAGTTTGTGCAGGTTATAAAAGGGCAATTTACGTATGTTTCACAGCGATGTCCAATTTGTTATAATGTTTATTTTTAAACCATTCTAGGTGTAGGAGTAAATAAAATAAGTGCCTATGGCTTCTAATAATTCCATTTATTTAAATAGCAATGTAGTTTCTGATCCAGGAAAGGAAATTGCTTACCTCAAAACAGTTGTGCAATGAAATACTTGTTAAAGAAATACACTTTTTTTTTTTTTTTAAATAGCTAGTCTGTTTTTCCCTTATAAAGGTACTGGTTTTAAGGAAGAATAACACGGTATGACATTGTCCTTACTGACTTTTTAAGAGCTATTTATGTAAGTAGTTCTCAAAACAAATTCGCTTGCTCTGAGAACTACGCAAAGAGTTGATTTTTGTCCTGAGGTAGCATTAAGGACACCGGTTTTTGAAATGAAATACTAAAGCACCTTTGCTGTTTAAGAAAGGTCAGGCATTCCAACTCATTCTTGATGTCTTGTCAAAGTCAACACTCAATTTGACCTTAACTTCATTGAGCTCGTTAAGTATGATTTGTCTTTGATTTTCTCTGAGCCTTGAGAAACAAAAATAAAACCTTAAGACACCCCCCCCACCCACGCGCCCCCGGTCCCTGAAAAATGACTGAATTAACCACTTCTTGGCCAAAAGGACCCCAGAGAAACCTGAAAAACTGAGTTCCCAGCCATGACTAGATGGGAGGGCGGACTTTCCTCATTATTTCCCTCCTCACTAACCACCATTAGAATCCTTTCCTAAGGGTTAAACAGAAACCAGCCCTTCTGAAAGACTTGCCAGTCTCCCTTTCCTTTTTGTGGTTTCAGTACAATAACTAAACGGCATTCCTTCCTGGACAGAGACCACTGACCACTCACTGGCCCTGGCCAGTCCACAGAGGCTGTGCAGAGGAGACATCTGTGTCCTCCATTTCACCTTTAGATGTATGCAGCTTAATGTTAATGCATTTACATGTTAAGTCTCCAGCCCAAAGTGGACATGGGACTTAGCTAACATGCATGTTCGGTGACTATGCCTGTGTGTGCCCCATGGTGTGAATATCCACAGCTCCTCCTCCAACCTGTGCAATGTGTGCTCTCAGCCGGCCCACGCAGCATAACGTCCTGTCTCGCCCTTTCTCCTTCCATGTGTCTGCTTTGATTTCTGTTGGCGGCTTCCCAGCCTGGGGGATGACCAGCATGCAAAATGAAACTCTTTCAAAAGAAATCTCCCCTTTCTCAATTGATGAACCTCAGGATTTTTGATAGGCAGCTTTTCAGACTCACAAAAATTTCATTTCTTAGATATGTTCTCTGGAACACTCGTAAGCCAGAATAAAGGAAGTGAAGAAAAGAAAACAAAATGTAAAAGAGAAAGTTCCATGGAGGTTATATTGGGGAAACACTGAGTAAGTATAATTAAGCATTATATAATAATAATTAAGCATCAATCCCCCCCACCCCATATTTAGCTAATTAATTTTTTAAATAATAAGAAATATTGTAGTTTATTAGGTATAAACCATTTGTTTTGTTTTCTTGAGAGCATTTTGAAAAAGTAAACGTGGGCGGTGCCTGTGGCTCAGTGAGTAGGGCGCCGGCCCCATATGCCGAGGGTGGTGGGTTCAAACCTCAGCCCCGGCCAATACTGCAACCAAAAAATAGCCGGGCGTTGTGGCGGGCGCCTGTAGTCCCAGCTACTCGGGAGGCTGAGGCAAGAGAATTGCTTAGCTCCAGGAGTTGGAGGTTGCTGTGAGCGTGTGACGCCACGGGACTCTACCCGAGGGCGGTACAGTGAGACTCTGTCTCTACAAAAAAAAAAAAAAGAAAGAAAAAGTAAATGTACATATGGATGTATATAGGTACCATAGCACATATGAAGCAATTAAAACAGCCACAAAAGGTAAAAACAAAATATAATATAAGTCCTGAATATAACACATGTTAATATCTTGACATCTTTGCTTCAGGTGGGACCAAATCTTTCAAAGGAAATAGAACACAGTTAAAGCTCTCCTCACTCCCCTATTTGGCAAAATGGGGCAAGTGTTAAGATGTGAGGAAAGAGCAAGTGGTGAATTAGAAAAAAGAAAGTAACTGCCCCATCCAAAAGGCACAATCATTGTGAGATGTTACTCCGACAGGCAGAAATATTTTGAGAGGAGGAATATGACTTGCATAATTTTACATAAAAGTCTACTTTTTTCACTCAGCTATCTAACAAATATTTATTGAATATCATTGGGTTCCATTCTAGGCATTGGAAATACCTCCGTTTTTAGTAGACAGTTAAAAACACATAGAAACATTTGGCAAGTCGAAAGAAAAGAGGCCAGAGGGTACAGAGAGTCCCCAGGCTGAGAGTTTGCAATTTTGAGATTCTTTCTACACTCAGGTCCCCGATTTGATTTGCTTATTCAGTACTCTCACCACCCCTTTTTTAGTGGATCACATTGCACTATACAAGAGCGGACTTTCAGAAACATATTGAGATACCTCTTAAGTCTTGATTGTGCAAATCATTCCAGTCATTTGTAAAACTCACCAGACTTTGATCTAATCCTCTTTTTTTTTTTTTTTTTTGTACAGACAGAGTTTCACTTTATGGCCCTAGGTAGAGTGCCGTGGCCTCACACAGAAAACTCACCAGACTTTGATCTAATCCTCTTTTTTTTTTGTACAGACAGAGTTTTACTTTATGGCCCTAGGTAGAGTGCCGTGGCGTCACACAGAAAACTCACCAGACTTTGAAATATTGGTATATTGCTTGATGAAATTTTTTCCAAACTAACTTCTCTGTGACTCCATTCTAAGTACTCTGTGGGCACCTCCTTACCCCTGGCTCCTGCTTCCCTATCAACTGTGATTCACAATTGTTGTTTACATATAAATATTTCAGGTGAGAGAGATTCTTCATATTATGGTTCGCACTTAACTGAAACGAAAAGTGGTATTTTTTAGTAATTATTTCTTTGGTCAATGACCTGTTTCCTACCTGTTCATTTCATTAGTAAACTGACCTTGGCCGATCACTTGATGGCACAAAAGTAGCTGTTACCATGAATTCTTAGTTCTCATGCAAAATTTCAAAACAGCTAGTAAACTTCCCATAGTTTATTTATTTATTTATTTTTATTTATTTATTTATTATTTTTTATTGTTGGGGATTCATTGAGGGTACAATAAGCCGGTTACACTGATTGCATTTGTTAGGTAAAGTCGCTCTTGCAATCATGTCTTGCCCCCAGAAGGTGTGGCACACACCAAGGCCCCACCCGCCCTCCTTCCCTCTCTCTGCTTTATTTTGCAATGATTTCCTTGAAATTCTTTTGTTAACTGACTGTTAATAGTAGCACACTACTCTGCCAAAAAGATGCAAAACTAAACAAGAATGGGGCAACGCCCATAACTCAGTGGGTAGGGTGCTGGCCACATACACCAAGGCTGGCGGGTTCAAACCCAGCCTGGGCCAGCTCAAGCAACAATGACAACTGCAACAACAAAAAAATAACCAGGCGTTGTGGTGGGCTCCTGTAGTCTCAGCTACTTGGGAGGCTGAGGCAAGAGAATCACTGAAGCCCAAGAGTTTGAGGTTACTGTGAGCTGTGATGTCACAACATTCTACTGAGGGCAACATAGTGAGACTCTGTCTCAAAAAAAAAAGCACATGAATGATTATATGATTACCAAGAAGTGATGCATTTCCAATCATGCCAGATCAACTCTAAACTGACAAGTTAAGACTTTCTATATTTCCCCTACCCTCCACCCCTAGCTCCCAGCAATAATTTCCCAGAAAGATGCTACACTGTTTGTTGCTAACTTTGTTACCTGGATTTCTTGACACAGGGAATACGGCAGGAGTGAAAATGCAATCAATTGGAAAAAGAATTCAGTGTTCCGAAATCACCGTTAATTCTGTAATAGACCACCAGCCCCCCAAAAGACCTGTGTCTGTCTCAGCCTGTCTCAGCCTTAGTCCCCTGCATGTCCCCCGCTTGGGTAAATTCTGAGAACAGGTTTCAGAACAAGGAAGTTCCCGAAAACCCCCTATCCATGACCAAACAGTGGAAACTTACCCAAGCTGAGTTTCCCAAGCTACCAAGCTGAGTTCCCCAAGCTGTCCCTGTGCCAACCACCACACTGAACCCCCTGAGCCAACCACCACACTGTAACCCGCCCCACGCTAGCCGCCATGTTCTGCTTCTCTGCTTGCTTGCTTGCCACACAGCACAAAAAGAGTATAAAAATCAGCCTTCTCCTCACTTTGGGGCCGCCTGCTTTTTGGAGCAGTGGTCCCCTGCACAGGTGTAATAAATCACTATCTGATTTATACCTGAAGAGAGAGGTCCAAGTCTTCTTTACAGGCCGCAATGGGTACAACAATTCTAGTCCAGTTGCAAAAACTCTAAACCTTGAACTTTTGTCCATCTTTTTAGCACTCTAACAAGACATTATTGAACAACTATCAAATCCCAGTAACATTAATACATGCTAATGTACGTCTAGAATGTAAGTGTGAGGATGCAAGCTCTGTCTTTTCACTTCTTTTTCACTATATATTCAGATCATTTAACAAACATCAATATAAAGCTAACATGTGCCATCAGCAAGGAGTTGGCCTTTCTTTTTTTGTGTGATACCAATAAGGCAGGAAATTGTAAACCAGACTTATATTGAGAGAGGAAACCCCCAAAGCAAACTGGCACTCCTCTGTAACCTGAACATAGATGCAGCACAGGGAATGATGATGCCAGAAGCTACTGAAATGAGTCAATTGTATTTTCAGACAATAGTAGTCCAGTTCAAGAGAATGGAGGGGTAGCTGGGAAAACCATAGGAAAAAAAAAATCGCTAAGTGCTTGCCCCATTTTTTTCTTTTTTGAGGCAGAGTCTCACTTTGTCCCCCTTTGTAGGCACCATGGCGTCACAGCTCACAGCAACCTCAAACTCTTGGGCTCAAGGGATTCTCTTGCCTCAGCCTCCTGAGTAGCTGGGACTACAGGCACATGCCACAACACCTGGCTATTTTTAGAGATAATGTCTAGGTCTGGCTCAGGCTGATATCGAACTGTGAGCTCAGGCAATCCACCCACCTCGGCCTCCCAAGTGCTAGGATTATAGGCATGAGCTGCCGTACCCCTCCTGTCTTGCCCCATTTTTACAAATAACAGATGTGAATCAGATAGAGGCCCTGTTATGGATCTTGTATGATAATGCTGGAAATGATTACACACCAGGAGTCAGTACTTGAAGACATTTCACAAGGACTCATGAATACACTTTGTCTTAGATGGGGATGTAGGGTACCAAGCCTGGGAGGGCTTTTCAGGGAGAGAGACATTTGCTTTGGACCATGAAAAATCAGAAAATATTTTTAAACCATTAAATGCGATTAAAAGAGAAATCAGTTCTCAATACTGAAGCTCAACTGAATTAAGTTTTCCCCCAACATACAGAGACTGTCAACAAAAAGGTATACACATTTTAAGAAAGGGGAATAAACTATGTTAAAATTATAATTCTCAGTGTTTGCAATAACATTTGTTATCTTGTATGTTGTATCTTGAATTACAGCAGTCAAATATGACTTGAGTATTACAATTTTAATACAGTTTTTTCCTTTCTTAAAATGTGTATATGTATGTATATATATATTTATTTAGAGAGAGAGAGGGAGAGCACCCTCTGTACAGGGCCATTGACTCTCTGGGAGTCTGGCTATAGCATTTAGGCCTTAGACAACAACAATGAAAAAAAAAAGAGAGAGAAGGGCGGTGCCTGTGGCTCAGTTAGTAAGGTGCTGGCCCCATATACCGAGGGTGGTGGGTTCAAACCCAGCCCCGGCCAAACTGCAACCAAAAAAATAGCTGGGCGTTATGGTGGGTGCCTGTAGTCCCAGCTACTCGGAAGGCTGAGGCAAGAGAATCACTTAAGGCCAGTGAGCTGTGTGAGGCCACGGCACTCTAGCGAGGGCCATAAAGTGAGACTCTGTCTCTACAAAAAAAAAGAGAGAGAGAGAGAAAAATAAAAGCAGGAGAAGGATGCAGAGCAATAGAGACGACTACTGTGTTTCCAATAAGGTACTTGGGAAGTGGGGTCAGAACGTGGTGGACCTCAAAGCTGGAAGAGTAGGCAGGCCCACATGAATTACTTCAATAAATATGCCTGCCACCAGATCAAACTCAGGGCTGTAGAAATAGAAGAATGAACAATTCAAAATTCCTACAGTTATTTAACTTCCTCATGGAGGTTCTCCTAAAAGGCCTTTAATGCTAAGCTAAAGCAATGGTACTTGAAAAGTCATGGTGGGTGGAGGGCAGACCATTCTTGGTTTGGAAGAAGATCCTCACTCTACTTTCCCCCCTAATTGATTTTACCTGCTCATTGCTCTGGTTCTAGCTTCAAAATCACTTACTCGAGGTGGCCTTGTCTATGGCCCCGGAAAAGTGAGACTTCCCTCCCGTCCTCTGTTATGGCTTCTCCACTGTTCCCCAGTCAGGGTGAAGCATTGCTTTCTCATGGGCCGCTCCAGCACTACAATATAAGAGTCAGAGTGGCAGAGACGACTTTTCCTAGTGATTAGGAAGTGCTCAGCATTTTCCTAGTGCACAGTTGCTGCTCAATGTGTATTGAATGTATGACTATAGAGGGGCCTTTCCTCTCTGAGGTCACGGTGAACTTTAAGAGGATCCCCGCCCTATTCACTGCCCTCTTTGGCCTTATTGTGTATAAAGCTGTTATTAGAACGCCTCAAATTTAATTTGTAACTTTTAAACCACAGCATTCTTGTTTTCCTCTTTTTGCATCTAAACAGAGCCAAAACAGCATGGCAAAAATCAAGAAATCAATTTTCAATTCCACCATGAAAAGAGTAAATGAACATTCCAGTGTTTCTTAAAAAAAACAAACAAACAAAAGAAAAAAACCTAATTTATACTTTCAGATGTAAAGCATGGCGCAGAGGTTTATATGGTTCTTGGAAGATGCATTTAAAACAAATAGACAAAGTCCTTGTCTTGAAACATCTTTAAGCTTGGCCAAGTTAAAAATCTGTGTTATTTGAATGAGGTTGTGTGTATTTTGCTTTGGGAAGAGAAAAAAAAGATATATCCTAAATTACTACATCAGAGATTTCTACTTTTTCTTGTTATACACTTTGCCTGGGCTTAGGAAAGCTTTTGCTCATTTTGCAATTTCAATAAATTATCGACGTGAGTACTCCAGAGCATATTATGGATCCACTGCAAAAACGCACCAGAGGTCCGGGCTACGCACCATATCTGTTTTAAGGCTAATGTTACAAATAAGACAATAGTGGTAAAAGAGAGGCAGAGTAGTACTTAGTGCTGCTGGATAGAAAGCTCTTGCTAAAATCCAGGCCTTGCTATTTTGGCATGGGGAGTCACAATCCATCCGTTCATTCCTTTATACATTTATCCAAGTTTTACCCATACGAAGAGCTCTTGGTGAGCTGATAACTTGTCTATAAGCAAGTGGGGCAAAGGTAGGGAAAATAGCCTGTATCTGTGAACACTTTCTGGTTGTCAGATACTATTTTAGGCAGTGGGGATGTAGACGTGTTACAGCATAGGTCACCTGCTATAGTAGAGTTCAAATTCAACTTGGGGAGTTGCAACACTAAAAAAAGGTAGTTGTACTTACTGCCCTTTATCCGTGGCAGTAACACTGTGTAAAGTCACGAACTCTGGAGTTAGTGAATACTGAACCACTGCAAATAAATACACGGTTAAGTACAGGAGGCCACCAGGTTAAGTACAGGCTCCCTATGAGCCTCTAGTCACAGTATGACTTTATTTTATACCTGTGTTTGTTTAAAAGCATTTTTACTATTTAAATTGCACATGAACTTTGTGTCCACCCTGTATTGCTGAATCACTGATACTGAACTCAGAGCCTGTGCGTGCCTAATTGAAGTTTCCCTCACGTGGACTTTCTCCATCAGACACATCACAAGCTTCTCGCACTTACGAACACCACCCAAGCACATCGGCACTGCACTCTGGGCGGGGGCATTTTAAACAGCAAAACCAACAACAAAAAGCACAAGTATTAAATAGACTGAGGAAAGGACGCTTGGATGTACAGAGGGGCAGAGCATCACCTGTGTTGGCCTCAGCTGGGACTGTGTCCATCGCTGACTCCTATTTTGCTCCTTTGCACATGTTTGTAAATGACGCACACCCACAAAACCGCTGGAAGTATTGATTTTCAAGTTACAAATCGAGTTAGCGTGTGGGCAAATTCTTAAATACAGAATCCATGAACAATGAGAATAAACTGTATTTTTATGTCAGAGAATCCCAAATGCCTTTATAATAAAGCAACCTAAAGATCTGGGGGGCGGATTAGGCTGAGACTTCCCTTCCCAGTGGGGAGGTAGTTAAGGCTCAGAGAGGATAACATCTGAGCAGAGATGGAAGCGGGAGAGACAAGTCGCACACATACACAGACAACAGAGGGAACAGCAGATGGACAGCCCTGAAGCTTGGCACCAGAAAGACCAGAATAACTAGAACAGAGGAGAGAGAGCAGAAATGGGCTGCGGGCATGAAAAATACCAACCCTAGGACGACATGCCATAGTAAATTTGTGCATGTAAAAAATATTGCCTGGGGAAGTCAGGAAAGGTCTAGAAGAGATAATATTGAATTATTTTTTGAGCAGTGAATTATAGACCTTTTCCAGGCAGGCCAAAGTGTTGGGGGCACCTGGCATGGAGGAATATTCCAGGTGAGGAACCTTGGAGAGGCAAAGACGTATTCTGTGAAAAAGCTTCAGATTGAGAGAAAATTACAAAATGTTTGAAGAATTTGACAAGCACAGGTTTCATGCTAAGAAAAACTGCTAGAAAAGAGATTTCTAGAGAGATTAACTTCAAATTTGCTACGAGTTCTGGTTATTAGGATGAACAGTGAGAAGTTCACCAATATTTAAAAGAAGGAGAGAGTTCTCCAGAGGTAGCTTGGAGGATGGATTGGGAATGGGGGTGATGTCAGACGTAGCGATCACAGGGAGGGAACCTGACCAGGAGTTGGTGGAATATTTGGGGCTATGTTTACAGTAAGTAGAATCCTGAGTCAGTGCTACAATGGGGTTCTAACATGAACAAAGATCTCACAGAGTTGCTTTCACAAGCACCATGTTCTCTTATGGAAGTATCTTTGAGGCTAGATCTATTTTTGTTTGTTTGTTTGTATTTTTTTTTTTTTAATTTTGTTTGCAGTTTTAGCCCTGGCTGGGCTTGAACCTTCCACCCTTGGTATATGGGGCCGGCGCCCTACTCCTTGAGGCACAGGCACCGTCCCCCTGTTTGTCTGTATTTTTAATTTGAGAAGGGTATGTGGGTGTCAACTTGATAATCAAGTTCTGGCAAATTCAGTTCAGTTGCTTCTAATTTTGACTTCACCTTTGAGCATACCAGGAGCGCTCAAAGGAAAGGAAATCAGACAAGCCTGTTGGCCCAGGGAAAGAGATGAAGGGAAGCTTACCTTTTCCTTCCTTTCTTGGAATCCAAATCAGCTTTGCCTGGCAGGCAAAAGACAGAACCTTAGAGCTATAGCTTTGCTCACGAGTAGAGATGGCTGCAGTATCCCAATGACTGTATATTTTGGGATCTTGCCCATGGCTACAAGGGTGTGCACATTTACCAAAGCTCATCAAATTGTGCACTTAGAATGAATTCATTTTACTGCATGTAAATTACATATCAATAAAGTTGATGAAAAACTATATTAAAAAGTTAAAAAAAAAAAGCAAGAAAGAAACGCCAGAAAATGCTCTACCAACATAAAGAAAATGTCTACCAAGTTTTAAATACAGATTTCTGGGGATAAGAAAGAAGGAGACAGAGCTCTCAGTGTAATAGACCAGGTTCCTCTGAGGCTGTATTGGTCACTGAGTGTGACCCTGAGAATGTAAGTCCCATCTCAAACATAGGCTTCTACTGTGTGTGAAATTGACCAGCTCGTGCTTGGACTTGGGCTTACATGTCAGTCTCCAGGCAGGAACTTTGTGATGATGGAGAGTTCCTTTTGTTCTTGTATTCGTGTATTAATTTGTCAATTTATTTAACAACACCAACCTCTTTTAATCAAATAAAAGTAAACAGCAATGACTATCAGGGTGCTTTACTTTTGAGTGCTTTACTTTTTTGTGTCTTTAAGTGAACAATGAATTTTTTTAAACTCAGATGGTAAATCTACAATTTAGTACTATACCTCATACGTGGAAAAGTTAAGAATTTTAGAAAAATCATGAGGACGAAGCTATATATATTAAGATATACATGGTGATGTACATATTATTTAAAATTTAAAAAACTTGAATGCTTATCAGAAGGTTATTATATAAATTCTAATGAATTCTTTTGATGGGCATTCTAAACTTATTGACTATGGAACAACACGAAAAATGCTTATACAATAGAATTAAGATTTAGTACAAAAGGACAGGTTATAAAAATATAAGTGCTCTATGATTAAAACTGCACCAAAATCACAAGAGAAAATGAGTCAAGCTATTCACAGCCACAAGAAAACTTGCAGACTTTTCAAATATGTTAATATCATAAAAGACGAAAAGAAAAAAATCTGTGGGACTATTTTAGATAAAATGAAACTAAATACACAAAAACACTAAATGAAATGCAGGATCCTTAATTATGTCACAGATTTTAAAAAAGAAAACATCTATATTGGGAAAATCACATTTGACTTTGTATTAATTAATATTGCATCAATATTAAATTTATTCGGTGTAAAATGATATTGAGGTTTTCTAGGACAGAGTTGTTCTTAGGAGACACAGGCTGAAATATTTGAAGGTGTTGGTGTCATTATGCCTGCAACTTGCTTAAAAACAGTTCACGGGGAAAACATGCCTATATATAGAAAGAGAAAATAATTGTGGTAAAATGTTAGTGAATAGGATTATATTTGGATGTTCCTCACTTGAACGCATTTGTAGGTTTTAAACTTTTCAAGATAAGAAGTTGGGAGAAATGATTTATAAAGCTGTATTAGGGTAGTTGAATTACAGTCATTTTACTTTTTAAACTGAATTTCCTATACTGTTATATTTTTATGTTGAAGGTAAATTAACTTACAGTTTTGTTTTTTGTTTTGTTTTGTTTTTTGTTGTTGTTGTTTTTGACCAGCTACTTGACAAGATATAAAGAGAAATCAAGACCATCTCTTAGGCCTGAGTATCTACATCCCTTTCCTTTCCCCCAGGGTTTCTTTTAGGCTGGAGGGAACCTCTTACTGTATGAATTTTGCCCTATGTGCACCTGCAAAGGAATCCCCAAAGAGGCCTCTCCGGGTGACTCTTGCACATGATCTACCACCGCCATTTTGTCTTCTTTTATTTTTTTCTTGTTAGTATGACCAAGAACTTAAAAACACCATTATAGATTCTGACCCATTATTAATTATAAAATGGCCCTTTCTTCTAGGCTTTTCAGAAAGAAAAGGCCTAGAAAAAAAGCCCTAAGAACTTCGTCTAGACCTTCATTGTTTTCCACTCAAGGTAAATTCACATCATAAAATAAGTGGCCTAAAATGTTTCCTAACGCATTCATAGATTGGATTGCCCTGAGATACTTTTTTTCCTCTAGCGTTAGGGCAGAAATATTGCTAAAATGGCTGAAGGGAAATATTTAATTTTTATGAATTTGGCTTTTAAACTATGTAAATCATTACATCAGGTTCCAGAGGGAGAAAGTGGAGGATTGGACAGGTAATGTCCGCTGAGTATAGGAAGTGGATGGTGCCTGCCAGGTAACTGACTAATTTGTATGGGTGGTCTAAGTCACACTTCTCTTGACACACTTGATCTTGTCTGCTGAGCAGCCTGCTGAATCCCTGGGGGGAAGCCAGCCAGGCACACCTGTCTACAGACGCTTTGGCTTCCTTCAGAGAAGTATCATTGATATACACTTGATTATTAGAAGTGAAAATGTAAATACCCTCACCTGGGGCAGAAAGATAATCGGTATGGCCTGTCCTGTCTCTTCTAACCCAAGTCCTTTACTGTGTGTTCCGTGCGCACCCAACTGCATGCCCATGTGATGCCTCAGGAGTTGGTTTATCCAAATGAACAATACCAAAGGTTGAGAAATCATAGAGATGGAAGGAAGAAGCGGGGACAGAATTCTGAGTCGGGCTCCAAATGTCATTCAGAGAACATTACTTCTCCATAACACCCCTACCAGAAGGGCAGGAAAAGAGACTGCAGGGGCAGAGAAACCTTCTGGTTGTATGTTGCCTGTGTTCTGGAATGTTCTTCCCACAGAAATTCCCAAAGATGGCTTCTTCTCTTTCTCTAGGTTTAAATTTGAATGTCACCTCCTTGCAGAGGCCTTTCTTGATTCCTTCTATAAAATAGCACTTGCCTACAGCCAACTGCTCCTTACCTTCCAGCATTTTATTTTTTATCCTATGTCATTACCACTCTCTAAAGTGTTCTAACTTGTATATGTTTCACTGTATTTTCTTGTCTCCCTTCTGGAACATAAAGTTTTCATGTTTTGGTTACCTGCTATATCTGCAGGATTTACAGTGGTGTCTCACAGGCAATACAGAAATAAGTGAGTGAGTAAAAGGTAATAGGTCTTTGGTTTGGGATTAGTGGGAACTGATGACAAGGAAATAGGACCCAAGTCACTTCTCTGTCAGATATTCCTTAAAAAATCCTGCCTTTGGCTTTAAGCTTTGGCCTGGGATTTTTCCCGCTGAGGGGAAAGATATAAAGTGGTGAGAAAAGTGATGGGCTTGCTCTAGTCTGCTTCCTTGAGTAGGAACATCCTCTGGTCCTTCTGGCTATTGGATAGTTCTAGTCGCCCAGACAAGGAAAACAGAAAATTTGCATATCACCGTGCATGATCAGGAATGACCACAACTATTTGCTGAGAGAAATAGAAAAGTGACTGTGTGCTGGTAAAGTATAAATGCTACAGATCCTTCACGATTCTGTGCCTGAGTGAGGAGAGTAGCTTCTACTAGAGAAATGGAAACGTGAACTGGGAATCGGATATGGACTGTCCACACACGGTACCATGGGGCAAGAAATTGAAGGCATCTGTGGCTTGGGTCTCACTTGCCAAAATATGTCTTTGCTTCTATTGTTTTTACACTCATAGAGAAAGCAGCTGAGTGATTAAGTTTAGCAAGTGTGGTTCTATAGCTTGGGGCTCCCAGGAGCAATTGGAGCAGCCTGTGCCCAACCATATTGGGCTCACAATGACTCCATATGTTCCATTTCTGGGGTTCTCTAGACACTTAGTTCATGTCCTCTTCATTTCTTATACTCACTGCTGGTCTATTGCTTTAAGTGAGCTTAAAATCCAGGTGGGATATGGTGGATTGATATTAGCCCTTTAATAAATGTATTGGGTCCAAGTAGTTTAAGACTACTTAATAGAGATTTCTACCAAATTCCTGATTTTAAAACAACAGTATATAATCTTTTTTTGAACATAGGGTGTTTGCTGAGATAACGTCTCCTGGATCTGTCCACATTGTCCATCGTTCTTTGCACTTAGGGCCAGATTACTTGGGATATAACTTGAAGGATTCCACCAAGAACCTGGAATTGTCATCACTAGAATTTGATAGGGGTCTTGTGGAAATGTACTCTTAGCAGGATCAAGGGCATTGAGTCTGGAGAGACTGGACTGATGAAGCAGAGGGGTTTCTTTCTATCAGGAGAAAGAGAAAGATCCTGAAAATATGAGACCATGGACTGAGTGTTAAATGATACTAGAGAATTTCTGTTTAGTTGTGTAGTTGTGATAATGGTACAATGGTTATGTTGGGAAAGCACTGTACTTGGTGATGAGATTAAATAATTTGAAGTGAAGTATCGTGGTGTGTGTAGTTTAAACTGGTTCATGACAAAAATACATAGACATAGATGAAGCAAAGATGGCAAAATATTTAACAGATGTTAAATCTTCGTGGATTGTATATCACTCATTCTACATTTTTGAATGTTTCAAAATTTTCATTATTAAAAAGTAGGAAGCACTCTGTCTCCAAAGCAAAAGTCACGCTCTGCAAGTTTTTTTTTTTTTTTATCTTGTCTTAACTTTGTCTCACAATAATTTACCACCAAAAGGGAGTATTGTCAAGGCAGTCTCTTCTGTGTATCACAGAGAAGAAAGGAAAGTTGTGTTTTTGTGGCTTGATAAAGAATCTTGATGTTCCTAATTCAAGAGTGATCATCAAAATAGCCACCACAGTGAAAGGCTGAGCTGTGGAACAAGGTGGAAAGAGCATGCAAGGATTCCCACCATTCAGCTACACGGTGGGGGGCAAGTCACTTGATCTTTTTACACCTCAGTTTTCCTCATCGGAAAACAGACATGGGAATAGGACTAAATTCCAAGGTGGCTGTAAGGATTAAAGGAGTTAATGTATGTGAAGAAATTAAGAGAGGGTTTGACAAAATTTGTACTCAATATATATATATTTTGTACTCAGTATATTTTAGCTCTAGATGCATTTGGAGAGTTTCTTTCTCATACGCAACACTGATACCTCGTGTTTGTATATACATTTCCCTTGACAGAAAAAGGTCCTTCCAAGCAGGTCAGCTTGCTTATAAAATGGAACTCAATTATAATAGTTGTTTGTTTTTTTGGACACTGGTAGTGTGCCAGCAACTGTCTTTGAGAAGGCTTAGGGGATGTCACAGCAACCAGTCCATTTCATCTGTTCATTGAAAAAGGAATCTGTCAAATCATTGGCAACATGGTTCCACCGTCACCGCCCTCGTTAGTTCCATTCTACTTCTGTGAAATTGTGATATCAAAATCTTGTTCTTTGAGAGGTTGTATTATTAGTCAACTGGACTCAGAGGGGCAAGCAGGGGACTGACAGTTTCTATTATGGCACAAATTCTTTCTCTGTGTAGAATACACATAACCAATGGCTACTGCTACTCTTACACATGATACATGTCAACTTTATGCAATACTGGAATGGGTGATCATTGATTTTAGGACCCTCATCGTACTATTGTTCTTTGCAAAATCAATTGCTGGAGATTGTAAATGTGCATTTATTTATACATCGCTTTTATACATTTTGGTTTAATAAATTAGATAACCTACGAATTACTGCCAGAGGAACGTCAGTTAGATTAGCTGAAGTGAGTTATCGCCTATGTATCCACTACTCAATTTTGTAGTTAAGAATTGATTTGTGTCTACACTAATAAAGCAAAATGAAGATCAAGACAGCTACCAAGCTGATTCCATCAAAAACTCTGTGCTGAAGCTATACATGAGTGTCTGTGGTATATTAATGTATCTGTCTATTGGGTCCATGTTACCCAGGTTGCTTATCAAACAAACTTTGCAAATCAGTTCACAAAATTCTTTATGTTCCAGGAAATGTTATGTATCTAATGCCCAAAACAACCTGTTACATCTCAAAGAGGAGTCTGCCTTATACAATTTGACCAAAAACCATAAGGTGAACCTTTATAAAGGCAATTAACATTGATAAGATAATGAAATACTAGAAACTAAAAACCAAAAAGTTTATCTTGATAGTTATTGTTTCCTAGAAATTAAGAAGTTAAATGGATTATGTCAAGCATTTGAATGTGTATTCCAGATAATGCATTAATCAGTACACACATGTGTTCTGAATGTAGTAGCATTTGTCGAACACTTAAAATGTGCTAGACATTGTGTTAAGCATTTTATATTCATGAATCCCATTAATCCCTACTGCAAGCTCTGTGAGGTAGGTACCAAAACTATCCTGGTTTTACCAAAGAAGATCTGAGGTTTAGAGAGGTTAAGGAATATATCAATTATTGTCATTTCAGGCGGAGGTGCAGACACCAGGGTCCAAAGATAATTCTCATTCTACTAATTTTCTAACTGTCTGCTATGTCCCAGGCAGGGCTAGCTAGCAAGTTCTAAGAAGTCATGAACAACATCTCTGTTGCTCACATCTTTTTATCTTTGGCTCCTACAGCCCTTTGATTTCTTCCGTGAAACTCCATCTGCCCAACTCCTATACATATTCCTACAACCCATGGTAGGAAGGGACGATTCTGTGATGTGCTTAGCAACTGAAATGGACACGGATATTTAGATTCCAGGAGACTGAGAAACACTCCTACTCGCAGTGATGACCCCACCACCCCTCAACAACAAAGCCTGCAGGTGGGATCCTGCTGTCTGCATCCTCCTCATCCTGCCCCAGGGGACCAGCATAGGACACACAAGTTGAATAAGAAGCACAGTGTGTGTTTGAGCTTGGGAGACCTGAAATAAAGTTATTTTTTAAATTCAGAGAAAAACCAATAGTTGCGAGGGGGTGGGGTGGGAAACAGTTGGAGATTGTCCAATCTTTACTCTTCCCAAAAGATGAGATAGTATTTCCTATGTCACTGATGAGAGAGCCTGTGATCTTGTTAGAAGTAGTCTTTACACTGGCAATGCTGCTAGTGATGTTGGGAGGATCCAGTGTGACAGTATTTAGCACAGTGCTGGATACATAAGAAGATACGATCATCACCATCACCTTCACTGCCTTCGCCAGTCAACCATTATAATTTTCATTATTGAAAGTGAGTTTATCTACACAAAGCAGTGAATTCAGATGAATGACCACACCAGTACCAGCTGGCAGCTCTTGTCATAGTATAACCCCCTTTCACAGGTTGTCATTTCAACATGAAATCCATGTGAGATTTAGAATCACCTGTTTTACCACTATGTACTAGAGAGGTCTAAAGTCTGACATTGATCTTCATTACAATTCCTTAGGACTTTGGGGAAGAGATTTTCAAGACTGTTACGTTGTGTAAGGAGACTATATTTTTGCAAAGGAAATATCAAAGCACAGTCAGATGGTAGATTTTCCTATCACTTCAGACAGTAATAGTAGCCATCTATCTCTAGATGATAGCATTTGGCTAAAGAAATATTTTGCTTTGGGGAAAATTTTCATGGTTTTTGGTGACAGCAACACACACAATTCTAAATATCAAGGCTGTCCTGGCATATCAGACTTGCCGTGTTGCTGAGAAAGCCACACTCTCTTTTCTAAATACTTCCAAACAGGTGCTATTCCCTGAGAGGTATCCCTTAAAACCATCATAAAGTTCACTTCTCCAAACACCATGACCACCCATCTCATTGGCAGAGAGGGGTGAGACAGTAATCAGTCCATGACTATTTTACCAAAACCCTAATATGAGCCGTACATTACTCCACATTCCAGATTTATAACAGATTCACGAACATATAAAGCATTACCCTGGCCTCCAGAAGCTTCTAACTTGGTAGAAGACCTGGATTTAATGAACACACCGAGACTGACAATGTTAGCAAGATCATCACCAAACACCCTGCTACTCGAGAGGAGTGGCCTGTGACATGTCAGTCCTACATGACCCCCTGTCCAAGATTTTCTTTCCTGGAACCAATGTCGATGCTCACTTGCCACCACCTCTCAACTGGGAAGTCTAGACTTGGTTGAGAGGTGGACTTGGCACATGGTCTTTGGACAAATTTGCTTCCTTTCTTCTGCCTGGTCTTCTTGTGGCACTTTTCATTTCCATTCTCCTAATCCAATCTCAGGTTGATACACTACAGTGAGCTATCTCGAATTCCAGCTCCCTGGTGTCTAAGTGAGTAAATTTTGTTCTTTGTTGGCTGTGTTCCATTAAGGACATATTTTCAGGTCTGAGCTCTCCCAAAAGCTTGGGATAATTTTTCTCTACTTTTTTTAGTGTTGCCTTGATCTGAGGACTTCTCTTTGGTTACTCTCAGCCCCCTTAGGATCAATGAGTTAGTTATAAAGTTCTTTTGTCTAGTGTGAAAAAATATACAGAGATAGAAAGTGTGGAATGAACTTGAGCAGGCCTCATGGGCAGTTAGAAGTAGAAAGTGAGGGGACTCTGTGAAATGGTTGAAGAGAGATTGCTTACAATGGTTAACATAGCCTTCCTGGCATTATCTCAGTTACTGTGCCAAAACATTTACATTCTACATTGTGATGAAAATGTGTCAAATGGTCTATGAAGCGAGTGTATGATACCCCATGATAAAAAAATAAAAAATAAATAAATAAATAAATAAATAAAAGCTCATCCACTTTGGGGGCAAGACATGATTGCAAGAGGGACTTTACCTAACAATTGCAATCAGTGTAACCTGGCTTATTGTACCCTCAATGAATCCCCAACAATAAAAGAAAAAAGAGAGATTGCTTAATAATAGCAATGATTGCCATCTATGGAGTGCTTCCTATGCCCAGGTACTACCAAGTGTGGAGGGCCCTTATACAATGTATCGATCAGGCACAAAAACAGGATGGCGGAGGCGTACTTTAGGAAACCTGCTTGCAGGCTGCACCCTGGCAACAACCTTGCCGCCCGTGCCCTTTGCGCTCATTGGAGAGATATCTAGGTCAAGAAACCGCAATAACAGGATGTGTTCCTAAAACTGTAGTCAGCAAGAGGGTTGTGCTATGGTTCTATCTACTGACAAAGAAACATGTCTGATTTTCTTTTTTCATTTTCTTCTCTTTTTTTTTTTTTGATAAAAGTTTTAGAAGTATTATCCATTTTTTTTGTGATTTCAAAATGAAAACTCAAATTGATCCATCTATAATTCATCCTATTTAAATGGGAAAGAAGAAAATGGGTCCAAATCACCATTCTGAAAAGAGGGGAGGGAAAATATGATCCAGAAATGAAGACCATCCCAGGAGGACGTACAGTGTTACAGCTTTCCACAGTTGGCACAACGGTCAGAGAAATGAACCTGAGGCCCTTTAGAATTCCCACCGGAACAAGAAAAGATTACATAAGGCTCAGCATGCTTCTCCAAGTAAACAGAGTGAAGTAACATATTTTTGAAAATAAGAATTTCAACTATGTGCAATGAAACAAAGAGAGGTTCTCAGGTAACCTCAAGTCAACCAGAAAATTCAATAAACCTCGAGCCCCCGGTTTCCCTTGCTCGCCACTTAGTCAGTGTTATTGGCATTGGTTTGAATGAATCCACTTGCTTTTCAACTGGCTATTCTGATGTTCCCAAATACCAGTTTTTGTAACTGAGCCAACTGTAAAAATAAAGTCAAATCAGCAGCATCATTCAACCCACGGGATTAGCATATCCAAATATTATGTATTCAAGTTGGACTGGGGCTATTGAATTCATTCCATTTCTGTGTCCTCTGTGACAGTCACTTTGTCTGTGCCATAGTTCCTTTTTCACGAAAGCCTACAGACACTTTCTCGCTTCTTACTTTATGCTCCAGGCTCCGAGATGTTGGCGAGGAAAGTACCAAACATTAGTATCACTTTTGCTGGAAACAGTATTAGATAATGTTCAATTTATAGACTGTAATGCACATTCTGTAAAGTACTGTTCTTCCCGGAAAGCGGAAAGAAATGAAAATGAGGGCAATGAGTGTATCCCAACCCCCAGGTAGTTATGGAATGAGAGTGTGGACTTGCTGGCCGGAGGAGCAGGCGTCTTAGAATGGATCTTAAGGAGGAGACAGCTTGTGTGCCATTAGCAGGATGAAACTAGGCAGGATGCATCCATCTCACATGTTTCTGAACTAAGAAAACACCCCCTCCCCAGGCACAATTACAAAGCTATCTATTGGTCAAAGCTCCAGACCTTTGACACAGACCTTGGGTTTCCTCAGATACCCCCTGCACCCAGGATTCATGATGGGTTCCTTGGAAGAGGAGGGTCTGGTGCTGCTGGGACCCAGGCTAGTTGGGGGTCAGAAGGAGGAAAACGTCACTAGGAAGGAGACCTGACTTGGTGCAGGGGCTGCTGAATTCCTGCAACTTTTTTGTAGGAAGAGGTAGAAATGAGCAAAGCAGGAAAGGAGGCAAAAACCTGTAGTTGGAAGTAAAAAAAGGAATAGGAAAGAGACATGATTCAAAAAATAAACAAAGTCAAATTTACAACCTTTAAGTTGCATCCTGTTTCTCTTTGTATGCACAGAACATCTGAACATAGGAGTGGAGTATTCCTGTGTGAGATCTAGGAGGCTGAGCGTAAGAGTCTGCAGCCCTGTTCTGCCATTTACTGTGTGACCTCAGGCAGGCTGATGAACCTCTCTGTTCTTTAGTTTACTTAGCTTTTCAATAAGAATAACAGTAGAACTTATTCACTTGTCTGGGGATTCTATACGTACAGCACTTACTAAACACTGGCACGTAGCAACATTTAGTAAGGACTCGCTGTTATTCTTATGTCAATCCTGATACATGTTTATGTGTTTCCTTCTCTGCTCTCCGTTGCTTCACTTTGGTCGGTGACAATGCAGGAGAGATGGTACCCATAATTCCCCACTGGGCCATGCAGTGAAAATTCCGTAAATCCACTACAGCAGAAGGTGAGAGAAATGGGCCATTTATCTCCCAAAACGAAAGGTATGTTTGTGGTCCTGCGAGAGCCTTGCATGCCATGTGTTTGGCAAGAAAAAAACCTAAGTTCAGCCATCACTTTGGCTGGGAAGAGAAGCTACCAGCTGTGTGACTGTTCATTGCCTTGGGCCTGGAAACAAGGTTGATTTTGCACCTGCAAACCTTGATAGGTAGAAACAACGGAGCCCTCCAGGTCAGGGGCTCCTCACCATTGTCACCAACAGACCACTGGTTTGTGAGGGTGTCTCCTTGGCCTCAGATTGTAGCCTGTGAGTACCAAACTGTTTTGAGATGGAGAATTTCTCCCCAGTAGAGTTCATGTGTGGCCCGACTATAGGCGGGTACAACCAGGCTGCTGAATGTGCCTACCCGAGAGTCAGCCTTAGGCAGTCAGGGAGGGTGGACTCCTGCCAAACAGGACTTTTTTTTTTTTGCAGTTTTTGGCCAGGGCCAGGTTTGAACCCGCCACCTCCAGTGTATGGGGCCAGCGCCCTACTCCTTTTGAGCCACAGGTGCCGCCCCAAATGGGACTTTTCAAACTCTAAGGTACCTAGGTGTCACCTGGGGAGGATGTAGAATGTATTTTCTACTATTGATCTGGGATGGAGCCTAACCATACGCCTTCCTAACACAGTCCTGGTGATGCAGAGACTTCTGGGCCACAGACCAAGCATTGACTATAGCGAGGTGGTAGGGATATTTCTAGAAGCTGACATCACTGTCAGGTTCTGTTTATCACTCTTGGCCTTGTTACACAAACAATTCGGGGGAGAAGCAACTTCCTGTGAGGCTATTTCAATCTGAAAAGTTGAGATAACTGAAACAGACCCAGTTTTGATTTCATTCTTTGGTTTGAGAGACTGACACATCTGCTTCAATTGTCTCTGCTCTTTACTACACACACGTGTGTGGAGACCCCATGGGAAGATCTTCTCCCCAAGTTTAATTTGTTTAATAAAACATTCAAGGTTAACTCCAAGCCTTCTGGATGGTACAGATCTATAGAGTATTTTGTTTTGCATCCCAGCTTCTTTCACTAGCTCACCTTGGCAAAACATACTCATTGAAATAGGATTAAAAAAGAAAAAAAGACAATGAACGAAAATGTATGCTTAGGCAAGATTGGTTTTGTCTTCCAATTTGCATCACAACAGACAGCAGGGGCTCCCTCTTTGCTCCCAGGAAGGGACACTGCGGATGGTTTTTGGAGATGCTCCTCTTTTGGTCCAAATCAATTTCTGAACAAAATGTGTACTTCTGTTCCCTAGGGATCAGGCAATGGGTGGAGGTGGCTCAAAGGACACTCAGGCAGCCCAGGACAAATGCCATTTTATATACCTTTCTTTCTTTTACAGTTTTTATAATTTTTATTATGTTTTTAACATTTATTATTCTAAGAACTTCATTTGGCACTAATTTCTAAACTCCACTATTAGCTAGGTATTATTTTCCCTATTTACAGATAAAAAGCTCATTCAAGGCTACAGTAGAAAGAAACTGAATGTATGTTTGCCTCTGCCCCATAACTCTGAACTTTCACTACTACTTGAATTTGTACAGAGGCCATGTCACGAGTTGGGTGGTATCTGTGAATATGACTGTACTTGGAAATAACATCTTTGCAGATACATTCATTACCAAGTGAAGAGGAAGTTGTATTGGATTAGTGTGGGCCCTTATCCAGTGCCTGATGTTTTTATCAGAAGAGGAAAATTTAGACCTAGGCAAACACAGAGGAAAGAGAGTTTATGTACAGAAGTGAAGATTGGAATGATGCGGCCATAAGCTATGAATCACCTGGGACTACCATATGTTGAAAGAAGCAAGGGAGGACACCCCCCTAGAGGCTTCAGGAGGAGCCTGGCCTTGCTGATGCCTGATTTCAGACTTCTGCCCTTCAGCACTGGATCCAGTTTACTGTACTTTGTTAATGTCCTAAAGAAACTGCTATAGACCAGGGTCGCATACGTAATGCTCTGTGAAGAGAGTAGATCTCATGTTCAGTGTTCTTACCAAAATAAAATTTAAAAACTAAAACTAAAACAAATATTTAACTAATGCTATTATTAAGTGAAAGAGCATTTGGCTCTGCTGTAATTCAAGAGAGAGGGGGCTTGGTGTGGTGGCTCACACCTGTAATCCTAGCACTGAGGGAGGCCAAGGCAGGTGGATTGCTTGAGCTCAGGGATTGGAGACCAGCCTGAGCAAGAGTGAGACCATGTCTCTACTAAAAATAGAAAACCTAGCCAGGCGTCGTGGTGGGCACCTGTGGTCTCAGCTACTTGGGAGGCTGAGGCAGAAGGATTGCTCAAGTTCAAGAGTTCAAGGTTGCTATGAGCTATGGCGCCATGGCACTCTATAGGGCAATGGAATGAGACTCTGTCTAAAACAAAACAAAACAAAAAAGAAAAGAGCAAAGAAAAAAAAAGAAAGAGAGGGAAGAAAAGTAGAGTGAGAAAGAGGGGTGAACCACAAAGAAAGGGTGGGGAGACAGAGACAGACGCTCAGGCTGGGATCTTCACACAATAGGACTTTATGCTGAGTTCAGCCTAGAGGGCAACCAGTTCAGGACTTGAGCACAATCTCACATGCCCTACATGTTAACAACGTACCCCATCAAAGGTATATACTTCGTAGGTATTATTTTGTATAATACACATACACTATGAGAAAGATGTGTTCCATTTTCATTCATTTTTATAGATGTGAAGATTGAGGAATGAATAGAGAGGCTAACTTGCCGCCAAACTCCCCAGATGGCAAAATGCAAAGCCGCAGTTCTTTTTGCCAGACCTTCCCCCTGCCAGGAGCCCAGGCACGGTGAGCAGGAAGGCTTGTCCCCCTCGAAGAGACTAAATTTGCCTCCAGAGTGCCTTCTGTGTTCTAGCCTGTGAGGAATTCTACAAAGGGAGTCAGAGGTGGCTTAGGTCACATCACACTTTCAATTGTAAGACTTTCATGGCCTCCTCTTTAGACTGCAGGCTGAAATCTTCTTGCTGCCACAGGCGCTGACGCCTCCCACAGCTTAGATCTCATCTCCTTTCACTTTCCTGCTCACTCATCACACTAGTCTCCTAAGTGGCACCTGCCTCAGGCCCTTTGCACTGGCTGCACACGCACTGTACACTCACTGTCTTGAATGCCTTACATCTCGTTTTTCAGTCTCAGCTCAAATATCAACTGCTCGGGGACATCTCAACTAAAATAGCCACTCCCAGCCACACTATCCCCATGTACTACCCTTATAATTTTCTGCAAACATATTCTTGATTTGCCAGCCTTTCCCACTAAAACATGAACTCAGCTTTACCATAGACGCTATAGTGTCTAATGCTTAGGAATCACTCACCAACGGTGTAGACAAAACAGGACAACCACAAGCAAAGTGTGAGAGGCAAGTTCGGGGTGATGGCAACTTACAGGAGGAGAATTCCTGTCTTAGGCAGTTGAGATAACAATTACGCGGAGTGCTGAAGTTAACGTAAATTTGAGACAGGCAAGGAAGAGGGAAAGGTTCTTGAGAGAGAGAATGGAATGGAGGGGATAAATACTATTTAGCATGAACTTGGTATGGATTGTGGCATTGGAAGTTGGGGAGAGATGAGCACAGGGCAAGATCTTCCCAAGGCTTTGTTTCCCCCAGGCTGATGAGTCTGGTAAAGTATCTACCACATAGTGGACTAGAAGCCCAAGCCTAGTGAAGGAAAGAGCCTAGACCTTCTGGAATGTGCAGCTTGCCCTGGCAGGACCAAGCCTCACCTTTCCTCCACCCTGTCATTCCTAAGTTAGAAACTATCTGGCCTAGAATAGTCAGTGAAGTCTGATTTATCCTCTGGATCTGGGTCTCTGAATGTCTTTTCAATTTAGTTCTTGTGGCACCATCTGGTAAGATCCCAGAAATGTGAGTGACAAGGCAAAGCAAGGTACCCTGAAATTACCTATAATGAAAATGACCGGTAATCTCTAGTGATTACTGTGTTTGTGAGTGACAGGGTTGCCGTCTGTGCACTTTTGCTGCAGAAAAAAATGTGTCCTCTGAGATTTTCAAGTTGGACAGATTTTTCTTTTTTGGTTTTGTTTCATTGTATGGAAATCAGGTTCAGCTCTTTAGGATCATGTATTCTATGCCCCAATAATGAAGCTGATCGTAGATAGATAACAGGCTTTTTAAGGAGATATGCTGAAAGTCTTCAGAAATGTAAGCCAAGATTAGGATGAAAACAGTAGTATAATTCTTATACTGTAAGAGTATGATTTTATACTATAGTGCTGTGTTTATGTATACTTTCTATATAGGTATAATTATGGTATATATAGTAGTGTATATTATACTATATAGCAGTGATTTTCAACCAGTGTACTACAGTGCCACGAGAGGAACTTAGGTGTGCTGCGAAAAATTTTAAAGATCATTAACTGAATTATTTTTGAAAGAAGTTCAAAGCATAGTAAATATATTCTTAATTCTTTTTTGATCAACGTAATTTAAATGTGCTGTAGAAATTGAACTATAGGTTGAAGTGTGCTGTGAGACAAAACAGATTACAAACATTGCTAGATAATGTCTGTAGTATACTGTAGTGTATGTATACTGACATATATATTATAATATAATGTACACATACATTCTATCCTAAGCAGTGGGTAAGCATTTAGATTGCACAGGTCCCATTCATGGTCTGTCTGCATTCTTGCAGCACCCCACAGGTCACAGGACAGAAGGAGCTGGGGTTAGACGGGTCCAATTTGCATCCCAAGGCTGGACTATGGGAGTGATGGGAGGACCTTGGTCACCCAATCGCCTGTCTCCATGGATAGATTTTCTGTCATCTGTGGAAGCTGGCTCTTTATTGTAGAGAAAAGGGATCTAGAAATCATGCTGGGAATCCCCTTCACCCATCTCTGGCGAACTAAATTCTTTCAAATCAACACAAGGAGTTGGAAGCAGGGTTTATTTTCCTTGAGTTTTGAGAACACTGAGTTGCTTGTTGAAAGCAGAAGTTTTCAAACTTGATTGGAAGCTTGACTCAAATCCTACTCTAGAACCCAAATATACAACAGATGTGGTGGATACGGAGGGCAGGGGCCACCCTGCCACCTGTAACCCCTTCTTTCCTGGTTCACTTTCAGATGGCCCTATGCATGTACGTGCGCGCACACATAAAATTAAAAAAATATGTATTATTATATATGCACATGTACATACACACACATAGAGGGGATGCCAGAACATTTTAAGAAAGGAAAAAACTGCATTCAAATTTTAATAATACATACTGATAACAGGAGGTGAATACAAGTCACTTTGAGCATTTCTTGTAAATGCAGAAATCAAACATGACTTGAGTATTACAAACACTGAATTACAGTTTTTCCTTTCTTAAAATGTATATATATTTTTGGCACCCTCTGTATACTTACATACTATTTATATATTTATATTTATATGCAAATTATATTTAAACTTTTTCTGAGAAAGAAATTCCACCCTAATCCTAAACTAACCCCCCTCATCCAAGGTACTTTCCTGGGTCCATCCCAGGCAGCTGAGTGCAGAGGGGAATATTATGCAACCATAAGGTTTTAAGATGTTTTGCTATTACAAATGAGAGGTTGCCAATGTCCACTAGTGCCCTCATAGTCACCATCCCAATTAGTGTCTGCCCTTCTTCCAGGAAAATTCCTCTTCTTTTATGAAAGAAAGCTCATGCTAACTCCCCAATCTCTTAACTTCCTCTTTCTGTATCTATACACATACCTTTCTAAGCTCTTTTGCCTTTGTCTTATTCAACAGCCCATACCCGTCCTCTCTCTCTGTCCAATCCTAGTCACCCTCTGTGGCTTTTCTCAAGAAATCTTCCTTGACTTCCTCAGGCAGAATTAGGTCCTTTTCCCCCTCTATTTTTACAGCACTCTGTGCTTTTTATGCAGCCAGCTAATCTACCACCTTTTTGATTTTTTGCCATATCTGCTTACTGTCTATGTTATTTTTTCATTGTTTTCTATATATTCACCTTAAATCAATCCGAATTGTAAAGAAAGCAGGCCCCATTTATGTAACAATATGTGTGAAAGCATGTGTTTGAAAATACATAAGACATCGCACAATCTAACACAACCAGAAACTAGATATGTGTTGTTGGGATTGAAAGTTGAAGGAAAGAAATAAATACAAAACAAAACAAAATAAAATAAAAATTGGGCGGACAAATAAAATGACAGAAAAGAAATTTGCTATGTCCTGTAAAGTCCTATAACTATGCGAAATTAACCAAGATAAGTGTTCCATGAGATTTCCAATATTATAAGATCCCCCAATCAAGGAATTGATTGATTCATTTATGAATTGGGAAGTCAATTAAAAGCTTACTTTCTAGAGAATGGGAAATAAGGAAAATGGAAACTAACAGTGCTATATTTTATTGTTGTGCCACAAAAAATGAACTCAGCTAAGAATGAATTTAAATGACAAATGGGGAAATCCATGTGCACACAGGAAAGGAGGGCATAGTAAGTGGCAGGTTTACAAAGTTTTACAAAGAGCCCAGAGGAGTTGCAAAGATAAAGGAGCTGGGGGTGTCTGTGGCTGAGACAGCAAGTATTAGATCAGTTCCTGGGAATGTGTCACAGGCATCTGATCTAAGTGATTGTGGGAATTTCTGGCCACCCTAAAGACTCCACCATCTGCTCATGTTTTGTAAATATTATCTTCATTTTCCTTTACAATGGGCAGTTTCAATTATTAAAAAAAAAAAAAAAATAGACACCATACCAGAGACTACGCCAACTTAACATGGGGCTCTTGATTACAGTATCATCATTTGGGCATTATTTCAAGTGTCAGTCTCCATGGAAACTGCTCAATTTTATTGAATGGCAAAGCATATGCGGTAGTCATGCTGAATAGGAAACCATCCTGCCTCTCAGTTCCCTTGTGACTTTTCCTCAGACGCAGGAAGGGAAGACCTTCGGATCTGGCCCATTACCTGATTCACTAGGCAAGAAATGACTGAACTAAGAAACTTAAAAACATAGAGAAAGGTTAAAATGCTGAAATGTAGCCCAACTTCCTTCTCCAGCAGTCTTTTCCAAAATAATGCACTTTTTCCTCCTAAGTTGGCCACAGGAAGTAGGATTTTTTTTTTTTTGGCCAGGGCCGGGTTTGAACCTGCCACCTCCAACATATGGGGCTGGCGCCCTACTCCTTTGAGCTACAGGCACCACCCAACAGGAAGTAGAATTTTTGAGGCTAGCAAAGAAGAAAAGATAGAGAAATCCTTAGAAGAAGTTTTCTGTCTAAGAGGTCCAAAAAATAGTTTTGCTCTAGCCTTGGTGAATTTAAGCTGATTATTGTAAGAAAAATAGCACATTTTTACAAGTCTATACTCTCGTTTCAATGCATATTGGCTTTAAATTCATTTATATTGTTGATTATATCAACAATTTTAGATGTCATTGGCACATTATACATAAAGAATTTAACCTCACCCCAAAAGAGGTCTAGCTGAGAGATGATCTTTGTTAGCCTGAGCGCCTTCTTGCTAGCAAGATAGAAACAATTAGAAACTTCTTTCTATCTGTGACTGATGCACCCTTTCGATTCTGGGTGGAGGGCGATCATGCAAGAAAGCCCACAACATATTTTGTAGGGGCAATTTTATACATATAAGTTGTTATAAAATATCCATTTATGAAAGCAAGCTGGATTTTTCATTAATTTTTTTTAAAATGGTAGGTCTTGAAGTTTGATAAAATTAAATATTTGATCTCTTCTTGTCTGAAACTTTTCAACTTGGTATCATACTTATAAGTAGGATGTGATTTTTTTGGGGGGGTGTTCATTAAGCCCTGTATAGATTCCCATAAATCCGCTCCAGTTTACTCAGTCTGTTTACCAATGTTATCATTTTCTACATGAATTAAGACATGACAAAGCACTGTTTTAGTGGATGGGTGGAATTCATAATAATCTATTAGCATTCCATATCATGTGCTGATCAACATAGAGATAGTGAAGGGCCTCAAAATTGGCCATGAGGAACAAGGGCTACTTATTTTGAAGACAAGAGAATATAAAATTATACTCTATTTTTCTTAACAATAGCTTATAGGTAACCATTTCTGAAAATGAATTCACCATGCAGCCTCAAGACACAGAACTTGGTGTAAATTTTATAAAAAGTCATGTTACCTTGGTAAGTTATGAAACCTCTCTAAGCCTTTATTTCCACAGCGTCAAATGCAGACTATGACATCTACTTTAACAGTCATTATCACGCATAAATGATTTGTCTTTATAAAACATTTAGTATAGTGTCTGGACCTTGTAAGTGTCTGAAGATGGGAAAGACTGGGCCAAATGGTGGTAGATCCTCATCACTCAAGGTACTCAAGAATATTATGGAAGATCACATTTTAGGAATGGCATAGTTACCCTTAAATCTTTAATTAAATGAAATGACCCTAAGATCTCTTTTATCACCAGGACTCCCATACTGAAAGCACAAATGCCTGTAGAAATCTTTCAGTAGGACTCCCCTAAAGGTAAAAACATTGACTATGCCCCTTCGCCTTCTTAGGAAAGAACTTCCAGTAGCATCAGACTTACTTGGAGGCCTTGTTAAAACATGGATGGATAGATTCCAACTCCAGGGTTTCTAATTCAGCAGGCAGGACCCATGAATTTTTCTTTTTAATAAGTTTCTAGGCACTGCTGATGCTCCCGGTGCTGGGATCAGAGTCAAGAATCTCCTCTTCAGATCAATGTTTCTCAGCTCTTGCTGCCTGGGGAGATATTTTAACTATAGCTGCTTGGAACCTTGTCCTAAACCAATTACGTAGAATCCTGGGTGGGGGGCCCCGGGTATGTTAAAAGGTGTCCAAGTGGCTATGAAACCCCTCTAATCCTTTATTTCCACAGGGTCAAATGAAGACTGTGACATCTATTTTAACGGTCATTATCAAGCATAAATGGGCAGTTAGCGCTGAGCACCACAGAGGTCAAACACACATATTTCAGCTGGTGACCATCTTGCTGCTAGATGCTAATATTGAATTAATTTTCACATAATTCTTTCCTTTTTACTACTATCTTTCTCTTTTGTATTTTTTTATATATTTTTTTAAATGTCACAGTGACATTTGAAAAACAAAAGTGTTTTTGTACTTGAGACTGTTCCAAGGATGATAAGTTGCATCCTCTTCTCCTAATTATTCAGAAGCTGACTTACTGGTAGTAATTAGTTGAAAATCTGTAGTCTATAATTAAGATCAGTACATATGACAGTGCAAATGGGGTTTGAATATTTAATTATTTATGCTCTTCTTACTTTAGGTGTTTTAAACCATTGCACTTAGAAGAACAGCTTAAAACGTCTCATAAGTAAAATCGTAACTTGCCGTATTTCTTACGTTTTTCTGTTGAGAAAGACAGAAGCGCCTTTAGATAATAATAGCCGATTGAATTACACCGAATTTTCACATTTAATATTTAATTGAATTATACAGTAACTATAAGAGTATTATTAAAATGAGTCTGGTAGACTCACATTTTTCATAGGGATTGGGTTTTAAGTTACTGTGCATAGCAAAAGTTGGGCATAGTCCAAATTGCTCTTCAAAATTCCTTAAATCTACGTTATCCAGAGTGTGGACCACAGACCAACAGCACGAGCATCACCCAGGAGACTGGAAATGCAGAGTCTTAGCAGCCTAGTGAATCTACACCTGCATTTTAACAAGATCCTTGGGTGATGGCATGGCCATTACAGGCCGAGAAGTGCTGCCTTAAATTATTAACTAGCCACTCAGGCCTGGGACTTCA
The DNA here is from genome assembly GCF_027406575.1 of Nycticebus coucang. Taxonomy (NCBI): domain Eukaryota; kingdom Metazoa; phylum Chordata; class Mammalia; order Primates; family Lorisidae; genus Nycticebus; species Nycticebus coucang. The sequence continues at coordinate 12,385,699 of NC_069787.1, forward strand.
GCAGCTGAAGAGTCCATGGTTATTTACTCGGTTTCTCTTTGAATTTTTGCTGAGGCTTCATTTTCTCCTTAAGAGTGGGGGCCTGGCTCCAGGTTGAACAAGGAAAGTACCCTGTTTCCCCGAAAATAAAACATCCTCCAAAAATAAGACCTACTTACAGGAAAGATAAGACGTCCCCTGAAAATAAGACCTAGCACATCTTTGGGAGCGCACCTTAATATAAGACACTGTCTTATTTTCGGGGAAATTGGGTAGAAAGAACAAGGCTTTTTGTTTTTCCCTTCTCTTCCTCCTTTCCCCTCATCCTTTTTTTCTATAGAATTCATGTGGATCAATGAATATCAGTTGAAAATACATGCATTACAACTGCCCTGTATTTTAGGTACCAGTGCAAAAAAAAAAAAAAAAATGGATTGCCCGTGTACCACGTGCAGAGAACTGTGCTAGATGGTGAAGATACAAGGACAAAGAGGAAGGAAACAGTTTCCATTGTGATGGAGCTTGGTGTCTTAGTGTCTGCAAGTGTGGTGAGGAATTAGCAGGCCTGCCACATGTGTTCCCTTCAATGTAGCGTTTGGTTTCCAAATTCCTCCAGGGAGAACATTGGCTGGTAGGAATCCTTGTGAGCTGACCATCCTCTCTTTAGGCTGAGAGGGGGTCTTCAGACCATAAGTTTCAACATGCTCCTCCCCTAACTCTTATGGAGGCCAAAATGGGTGACATGAAATAAAGACAGCCAGATGTATCTTCTGTATGACCTTCTAGAACCAGGCCTCCTCTGTGCAAGGAGAATGGATGGCACTGGGAAAGACAAATCCCTTCTGGGATAGATGGGGCACCAAGCCAATATAATGTCCTCTGTCGCTGTGCCAAAGCCACTCACTAGTGCCTGATCCCTCGCACATCTCAGAATGCTGCTGGCTCCAATTCCACATCCAGCATCAGCAGCCCCCAAATTCTAGGCAATTTTACACTTCTGTTCCCTGGGGAAAATGGGAAAAAAGTCTTCGTTTCCACTTCCCTCCTGGGATTTTATTGATCGTGCTTTCTGGATGCTACCCTGTTTCCCCAAAAATAAGACCATTCTCCGAAAATAAGACCTACTTACAGGAAAGATAAGACATCCCCTGAAAATAAGACCTAGCGCATCTTTGGGAGCACACCTTAAAATAAGACACTGTCTTATTTCGGGGAAACAGGGTAGCTGAAACTGTCCTGAAGAAGAAGAAAGTTGTTTTTTCCCTTCTGAAGGTAAGGAAGAGATCACCTATGAGATGAGGATTGATCACCTAATCCTATGATTTAAATTTCTTCCTTACCTCTTAAAACTATTTACATTCATGCCAGTTGTTTGCTATCCATAAAATGCCATGAGACATTGCTCAGTGTCCTTTTCCCTCAATGATGAGTGGCAGATGTTTGGAGCTTGGTGTTTCTAAATGGCTTTCATCAGTATAGAAAACTGTACTTCCTGGTGGCTGCCATCCTCATACAATGCTGTCGTATAATGATTTATCATGTTTAATCAGAAATTACAACTTGCTTCAGAATGAAAGGAACGAGGCACATATTACAGGGTATTTATGACTAAATCTATTTACTATTTATGAAGAATCTAAAAGCTTAGCAATCTTCTTCAAAGACAAACTGTCAAGCTTGAGAAAACGCCAGCTGTTTATAATTTCAAAACCTTAGCTGAATGTCTGAGCTAGACTGAAGCACTCTATTTGAGTGTCTTTTTTAAAACAAAGCTTTTGAAGAATTTTCTCTGTTGTGTATTTTTTCCACTGCAATGCAAGCTGAGGGCTTGGTGGTGTTCCCAGGAGAACTTCCTGATGTTGAGATGCTTGGGTCCTACAATTCTAGCCTCTGAGGTTTTCCTGCCTGTCACTGAGACCAAAGGGGAAAAGGTCATGGGGGAGGTTTCTGCCTTGAGTTAAGGACATTCGTGAAAACGTAAGGATGTGCCCTAGGTGAAGGCAGATTATTTCCTTTTCTTAACAGAAGAATAGTCTCTAAGATGTTCCAAAGTGGGTCAGAATTCCCCAAATTCCTGAATGATTCTCTTAAATACTGGTTGGGAAAGGTTACCAAGACCAGAATATTGGCCAAGCATTAGGTCACAGCCTCGGACCTTAGCTTGTGCTATCTTACCCAATCTTGAAATAACTTGCTTAGGGGGTTAATCAGTCCCTGTGTTAACAGATGAGGTGGGTTAGGGGGATGATGTTTGTTCAGAGTTATGCCATGTCTGACTTCAAAGCCTGTAACTTTGCTCCTGGACTGGCTCTCTAGACAAAGTCACTTGCTTCCTCTAGCATTAGATAACTTTTCTTAGACTAGCAAATCATTCTCTTAAGAGAGATCCATCTTTGAAATTACAAAGTTGATTAGAAGCTTGGACTTAAAACTACATTCAAAATCATCATGGAAGTCTTATAAAGAAGGCTAAGAAAATATTTCTTACTAATCATTCCCAATGATACGATACACAATTTTTTTTAAAATTTCAGATTGATACAAAACTAAATTTGATCAGATTGATATGAGGGTACAAACAATTATGTTATAATGTTTGCATTTGTTAGGTATAATTCCTGTTGTAGCTGTGTTCTGCACCCAGGAGGTCTGCCATATACACCTTACATTGTGCCCATTAAGTGTGAGAGCACCCATCTCCCTCACTCTTCTCCACTTCCCCCTTTTTTCCCCCCCAATCTTGAATTGAATTGGGTTTTTCTTTTGTTTGGGTGTGCATTAGTTCCTCTACCGATTTCATATTAATATTGAGTACATTTGATACTTGTTTTTCTATTCTTGTGATACTTTACAAAGAAGAATGTGTTTCAACTCCATCTAGGTTAATAAAAAGATGTAAAATATCCATCTTTTGTGAGTAAATAGTATTCCATGCTATATATATACCATAGTTTATTGATTCATTCCTGCTATATATTCATATATAGTATATATATATATTCATTCCATGCTATATATATACCATAGTTTATTGATTCATTCCTGGGTTGATGGGCCTTTATGTTGTTTCCACATGTTGACCATTGTAAACTGAACTGTGATTAACAATATAGTACAAATGTCCTTATGATAAAATGACTTATTTTCTTTTGGATAGATGCCTAGTAATGGGATTGTGGGATCAAATGGAAGGTCTATTTTGAGTTTTTTGAGATTCTCCATACTTCTTTCCAAAGGGGCTGTATTAGTTTGCAGTCCCACTAGCAGTGTAAAAGTGTTCCCATCTCGGGCGGCACCTGTGGCTCAGTGGAGTAGGGCGCTGGCCACATATGCTGGAGGTGGCAGGTTCAAAGCCATCCCCGGCCAAAAACTGCAAAAAAAAAAAAAAAAAAAATATATATATATATATATATATATATATATTCCCTTCTCTCTACATCCACACCAGCATCTATAGCTTTGGAACTTTGAGATACGGGCTGTAATCAACTGGAGTTAGGTGATATCTCAAGGTGGGTTTGATTAGCATTTCTCTCATATTAGGGAAAATTGGCATTTTTTCATGTTTTTTAGCCATTTGTCTGTCTTCCTGAGAAAAGGTTCTGTTTATGTCTCTTGCCCAGTGATAGATGGGACTGTTTAATCTTTCTTTGTTGATTAATTTGAGTTCTCTGTAGATTCCAGTTATTAACCCTTTGTCAGATTCATAACATATAAATATATTTTCGCATTCTGAGGGTTGTCTATTTGCTTTGTTGTTTCCTTAGCTGTACAGAAGCTTTTCAGCTTAATTAAGTCCCGTTTTTGTTGTTGTTGTTGGGATTGCCACTGAAGTCTTCTTCATAAAATCTTTTTCTTTGACTGACATCAGTAAGAGTTTTTCCCATGCTTTCTTCTAGGATTTTTATCATTTCATGCCTTAGATTTAAATATTTTATTTATCTTGAGTCAATTATTGTAATTTGTGAAATGTGTGGGTCCAGTTTCAGTCTTTTATATGTGGTTAACCTGTTCTCAAAGCACCATTTATTGGATAGGCAATTTTTTCCCTAGTGTATGCTGTTATATTTGATTTGCCACAAATCATATGGTAATAAGAGACTGGTTTCTTTTTTTTTATTATTAAATCATAGCTGTGTACATTAGTATGATCATGGGGCACCATACACTTGGTTCATAGACCGTTTGACACATTTTCATCACACTAGTTAACATAGCTTTCATGGCATTTTCTTAGTTATTTTGCTAAGACCTTTACATTCCACACATGAAAGAGACTGGTTTCATCTCTAAGTTTTCTATTCTGTTCCATATAACTATGTCTTTATTTTTGTGTTAATACCATGCTGTTTTGATGACTGTGAAATTATAATCTGAAATCTGGTAGAGTGATGTCTCTAGCTTTATTTTTATTACTAAGAATTGCCTTGGCTTTAGTGTTTTATTTTGTTTTGTTTTCCTGGTTCCATAGAAAATGAAGCATTATTTGTTCTAGTTCTTCAAAGTATGATGTTAGAACTTCAATGGGGATTGCATTGAATCTGTAGATTGCTTTGGGTAGTATAGACATTTTAACATTGTTGATTCTTCCCAACCAAGAACATAGTATGTTTTTTCATTTGTTAATGTCTTCTTCTATTTCTTTTCTTAGGGTTTCATAATTCTCTTTATAGACTTCCTTCACCTCCTTTGTTAGGTATATTCCTAAGTATTTCATTTTATTTGAAGCTACTGTGAAGGGAATTGTTTCCTTGATTTGCTTCTCAACTTGGCTGTTATTGGTGTGTACAAAGGCTTCTGACTTGTGGAAATTGATTTTATACCCACTTTACAGATGAAGAAACAGAGGCATGGAGATTTTAAGTAACTTTCCCCAAGTCACACAGCTAATAAGTATAGACATTACTGTATTTCTTGATCACTTTCAAGAGTCTTGTCGTTGAGTCTCCAGGGTTTTCTAAGTATAAGATTATATCATCAGCAAAGAGCAAGGGTTTTACCTTTTCTTCCCTCATTTGGATATCCTTAACATCCTTCTGTTGCCCGATTCCATTGGCCAGAACTTCCAGAACTATGTTGAATAGTAGTGGTGATAGTGGACATCCTTGTCTGTTTCCAGTTCTTCTTTTTTTTTTTTTTTCTAAAGAGATAATTAAGTTTATTTTTTTCAATTTATTATTTTTTTATTATTAAATTATAGCTGTGTACATTAATGCGATCATGGGGCACCATACACTGGTTTTATAGACCGTTTGACACATTTTCATCACACTGGTTAACATAGCCTTCCTGGCATTTTCTTTTTCTTTTTTTTTTTTTTTTTTATAGAGACAGAGTCTCACTTTATGGCCCTTGGTAGAGTGCCGTGGCGTCACACAGCTCACAGCAACCTTCAACTCCTGGGCTTAAGCGATTCTCTTGACTCAGCCTCCCGAGTAGCTGGGACTATAGGCGCCCGCCACAACGCCCGACTATTTTTTGGTTGCAGGTTGGCCAGGGCCGGGTTTGAACCTGCCACCCTCGGTATGTGGGGCCGGTGCCTTATCGACTGAGCCACAGGCGTCGCCCCTTCCTGGCATTTTCTTAGTTATTGTGTTAAGACATTTATATTCTACATTTACTAAGTTTCACATGTACCCTTGTAAGATGCACCGCAGGTGTAATCCCACCAATCACCCTCCCTCCTCCAATCCTCTCCCTTCCTCTCCTCCCTCTCCCCCTTCCCCCTATTCTTAGGTTATAACTGGGTTATAGCTTTCATGTGAAAGCCGTCAATTAGTTTCATAGTAGGGCTGAGTACATTGGATACTTTTTCTTCCATTCTTGTGATACTTTACTAAGAAGAATATATTCCAGCTCCATTCATGTAAACATGAAAGAGATAAAGTCTCCATCTTTCTTTTAGGCTGCATAATGTTCCATGGTGTACTGGAAAAGTTTTCACTTTTACTCCACTCAGTATGATATTGGCTATGGATTTGTCATACATGACTTTAAACCTTTGGCCAGATTAAGTAGAAATAGAAAAGATATCTAATAACCTCAATCAAAAATGAAAAAGGGAAAATAACAATAGATACCACAGTGATATAAGAGATTATCTCTGACTACTACAAAAAAACTCTATGCTCAGAAATTTGACAATGTGGAGGAAATGGACCAATAGCTAGAATCATACCATCTCCATAGACTTAACCAGGAAGAAAGAGAACTCTTCAACAGACCAATATCAAGCACTGAAATTAAAGAAACAATAAAAAAGCTTCCCTGCCCACCCCCCCCAAAAAAACCTGGACCAGATAGCTTCACACCAGAATTCTATCAAAGCTTCAAAGAAGCACTTGTACCTATATTGAAGAACCCGCTCTAAAATATTGAGAAGGAAGGAACCTTACCCCAACACCTTCTATGGAGCAAACATCTCCCTGATAGCAAAACCAGGAAAGGAGCCAACTAAAAAGGAGAACTACTGACCAATTTCACTAATGAATATCCACACAAAAACACTCTATAAAATTCTAGCATATAGACTATAGCAACACATTAAAAATATATACATCACAACCAAGCAGACTTCATTTCAGGGATGCAAGTCTGGTTTAACATATACAAATCCATACATGTAATCCACCATATTACCAGAAGCAAAAACAAAAACCATATGATCCTCTCAATAGACGTAGAAAAGGTATTTGATAAAATTCAGCATCCTTTTCTAACAAAAATACTTAAGAAAATAGGCAAAGGTGGCACCTTCCTTAAACTAATTGAAGACATCTATGATAAAGAATTTATTAGAACCGGAACAAGTAGCAGAAAAGAATGCTGATTTTGGAAAACAGATTGAATTTATGGTCAGTGTTGTCTACTCACCACCAGAAATAGAGATCACATTATATCAATTTCAACCATGGAATTTCAAATTAAAAAAATAAAACATTTTATTTTATAAAGGTAATATGCTTATTATAGAATATACAAGGTGCTTGGATTTTTTTTTTCCTGTTTGTAAGAGTATGGCTCTAACCATATACCCCCTTGGTTTAAAATTTCATTTATATATAGACTTGGAGGAAGAATACTTCTATTTTATTCCATCGTTACCCTGTGTCCAGTCAATATTTTGGTAGAGATGACCTCTGTCAAGTTTGCATAACTGTGTTCACACTTCCACTATGACCTGGGATCTGATATTGTCAGAGCTTCTTCAGAAAGCTCAGTGACCGGTTTTTTGTTTTTCCTGGATCTAGTAGCTTTCTTTCCTGAAAACCTAGTTTGAGATTTGAACTTTCAGGTCAGGACTGAGAGCATCCCAGGGACCACTGAGTGAAGTGATTGCCTGAACTTTAGCCTTACCCTTTGCCATCTGTATCTGGAGGATTTGTGAACACAGACTTTTAAAGTCTGAGAAGCCATCCTGAGCTGCCAACCCTGAATTGAGTGTAGGTTCTCACAACACCTCCTGCCCTTCACTGCTGCACGCTTGGTCATTAAACCTCAAAGGGTACCTTTCTCTCTATAGCGCACATTCCCACAGCTTTCATGATAGAGTTTGAGAATATTTATAGTTCTATTATATTTTATCTACCTTTCTCCAGGTTTATACATTATATGCTAGCATAGTGGCACTCAACTGGGAGCCACTGTTTCCTCAAAAGACATGTGGCAATTTCTGGAGATGTTTTAGATGCTCACAGCTACAGGGTGGGGATGCTAGTGAAATCTAGGGGCTGGGTGCCAAGATGTTGCTAAACATCTCCCAGTGTAGACAGAGGACAGCCCACTGCAACAAAGAATTGTCCATCTCCAAATGTCAATATTGTCATTGTTGAGAAGGCCTATTGTCCAGCCATAGTGCAAAATAGTCCTTCCTCAAATATACCACTTATCTACCTACCACTGGGTGATAATCCTTTGGTTAGAAGCAGCGTGGCTCCTGGGCCCAGAAAGCCTGGGCTTATCTCCAAGACATTCTACTTACTAGCTGTTTGACTTGAGGAAAGTTATTTAAAATCCCTATGCCTCTGTTTCTTCATCTGTAAAATGAACTAAATGATGCCCATCTCATAAAATTATACCAAAAAAAGAATGGGTTAATATATAGGAAATACTCAGCCTAGTGAATGGTACAGGGGAATTACGCCAGATGTGCTGCTCAGCACAACAGCAGTGACTGCTCCTGCTATTGCCACCAGCATTCCATGCGCTTTGATTTAGAAAGATTCCTCTGCCCAGAACTGAGGGATCTCTCATGTCACCCCAGCCTTTAAGCTATATTTAGGATTCTCCTTGCAAATGGCTAATTTCAGCCACTTACATACACTTTTAGTATAAGTCAATGCACAGAGCCTGGCAAGATGTAATTTGTTCTCTCTTCTCCTTTGGGTTATAGCCTCTAGAAGGAGTTCTACCCCAGCTTTCTGTGCAGAGTCCCTAGCGACAATGACCACCCTGCAGATTATGCTGCTCCGTGTAGGTCAGGCTTCAGCCTTCAGGCTTTCCATCAGGAAGACTAGTAGACAAAAGAAAGAGTAGTCATTTTTCTCTTTCTTTTCAGGCTTGATATAAGCTTTTTATTAAGCCTAATAAGGCTCTTTCTTTGAAAATAAGAAGTCTTGTTTTAAATTGGGCCTTTTCAATGCTTTTACAACCCCTGCAATAATGTTGAAACCTCTCAAACATTACCCTGGAAAGACAAGAGCTAAACAGAAGCTTGAGGTGGAATGCTGTGTCCCCCATCAGACCCAAGGCTCTCCTCCCCAGCCATGCCAGCTTTCTTGCTTGGGGAAGCACACAGTCTGAACTGCTGCCTGGAGTGAGGAACTCTCTCCTCCCATAGCCTTCTATCCTGATTCTCCACTCTGCCTTGAACTCGGCAAGGTGACAAGTGACTATTCATTGCTGATGATCAGCTTTGAGTAGTAGAAAGCAAAAGACTTTTTCGTACTGCACTGTAATCGGAATCTTCTATAATGAAAGATTTTTGTTGTTCTTCTTCTCTCCTTGGCTTACAATTAACTTGTCAGTTCAAAGATATTGTAGCTCTTTAATGAAGAGATGCTGGGGTGGAAGGGGATCAGAATGAGTTCTGAAACTACTTCTGACACTAATAGCTTAGACAATTTTCTTAAACTCTCTGACCTTAGTTTGTACTTCTGTAAAGGAGGATAATGCCACCGACCACAGTGAGGCTCCCTGGACGTGAAATGAGATACAGAATGTGCACGCTTATAATAAAACAAAACAATAAAGTCGCTTATAAGGGCAACTCGATGTAATAGCTAATTGATGATGTAATTTCCAAAAATTGGGTAGATTTTTCTTTTTATCCTGTTTGCTCTTCTGAACATAAGCTCATTGATAAGATGTAGAGATCAATGTAATCAATTGACATTTCTTTTTTTTTCTTCCTCCCCCCCCCCACGCTAGAGGGCCATGACATAGTCTAGCTCACAGTAACCTCAAACTTCTGGGTTCAAGTAATCCTCCTGCCTCTGCCTCTAAGAAGCTGGGACTACAGACGCCTGCTATAACACCAGCTATTTTTTTTTACTCAGGCTGTTCGCAAACTTCTGACCTCAAGCAATCCTTCTGCCTCGGCCTTCCAGAGTGCTAGGACCACAGGCATGAGGCATTGCTCCCAACCAATTGCAGTTGTTTTTCTTCCTGAGGAAAAAATGTACCCCTTCCCTGCTCATTTTACAGCTTGAGTTCTGTGAGGAATGAGCATCTGGGGTGGTGGAGAGGGTATCTCTTTTGCTGTAGTATACTCAACCACTGTGAGAGAACTGGCCTGGGATGAAAAACCTCATATGGGCTCTTATTCTTCGTTTTTCATTAGCCCCAATAAGTTGATAGGGGCTACGGCTTCAGCCAATGTATAACATTAATAACTGTTCACAATTCACATAAAGCTTCTGCTCACTGAAAGTCATAGCCATTCCTAGCCCTTGGCCACTCTTTTTCCCTCACCCTCAAACATTTATAAAATAACTGCCATAGAGTGATCCCAGGGACTAACCATGTGTAGGACAAATAAGACATGTCTACTTGGCTCACTGAGGAAAGGGACCAAGAATTTTCTAGCCAAAATCAAATTCCCAAACTGGCCAATCACAAGTAAAAAGTGCCTGGACATGCCCCGTTTAAGGTTGGGTGAAGGCCTTTGTTCATGGCCTTGAACATCGTGTGTGACTTTTGTGCTGGTGATGAAAAAATGGCATGTCAAGTGGATATGCACATCACTTCCATTTGGACAGTGAGTCAGAAAATCTCGCCCTAGCCACAGGATTCTACTGCAGTCGGACAAGCTTGCCTTCTGTCTGCCTTTTCAGTTATTGTGTTTAAATGAACAATTAATAAAAACAGAACATTCTAAATAAATAGTGTAGGAAAGGAGTTGGGGGAACTTTCTCAAGTGAAGGAAAATCATATCTGGCAAACTATTTATTTTTGTTCCCAGTATTCCTTGTATACTCTATAATATAAGCCACTTTTTTACTAGATGCTATAACAGAAGTGGGCCCAGCACTCTCAGAGAGGACTTGTGGACTGTTGTCACAAGCAAGGAAGACTGCTAAGGACAAAAGGTATCTGTACTATAAAGAAAGATGTCATACTTTTTGTTAAATTTCCTCTAAGCTGTGGCTCAGCACTGCTTAATAATTTTTATATTATAATGAAAATGTTCTGTATCTTCACTGTCCAATATGGCAGCCACCTGCAACAGGTGCCAAGTGAGCTCGTGAAATGTGGATAGGACAACTGTGGAACAAAATGTTTAACTGCTTTTAATTCTAATAAATTTAAATGTAAATAACCATCTGTAGCTGGTGCTTATTGTATGGACTGACAGTTCTAGCTCAGTTGGTTACAGTCCTAAAAAGAGATGTAACAGCCAATCTTTTATTATGTTATATGCCAAACACTGTGGTAAGCACTTTATATGCATTAACTCATTTAATCTTAATAAGCTCCTTGAGGTAGTGCCTGGTGTCATACCCATTTTGAAGATGAGAGATGGCAGCAAGCCACATCACAACCCAGAACATGGCAAGGATTTAGCATCCAGGTGTACAGACTGCAGCATCTTTAGGCAACCTGGGCACCAGATTGCCTCTCCATAAGATTGTGGCTATGCATTAGTAGCAAAAGCTGTTGAAAAATAACCTGACCCTTTTTACTACCTGATTGGGTAGAAAAGCATGGTGAGCGTAAACGAGGATTGACTGATTGATTTTTTTGAGACAGGGTCATGCTCTGTCACCCACGCTGGAGTGCAGTGGCTCAGTCATAGTTCACTGCAGCCTCCATCTCCTGGGCTCAAGTGATTCTCCTGCCTTGGCTTCCTGATTAGCTGAGACTACAGGTGCATGTCACCAGGCCTGGCTGATTCTTTTTGTTTGTTTGTTTGCTTGTTTTTGTTTTTTATTTTTGTTGTCCAGGGCTTGAACTCCTAGGCTTAAGTGATCCACCTGCCTTGGCCTCCCAAAATCTCAAAGTGCCAGGATTTCAAGGCATGAGCCATCTCGAGGCCAGCTCAAATTTAAAAATACTGATCTGTCTCTGAGGATTTCAGGGTTAAATAACTGCAAAGTCATTCTGCTGAGTACCTTGAAATGATTGGGTAAGATGTTATCTACTTACTCTGCTGATAAAAGACCATGACCTGTGATCTACTGAGTGCAGAAAAAAAGAAATATTGACCCAGATACTTATTGGGTGTTGTTATGGAGATTCAGCTTTATACAAAGATGCTACTAAGTTTTTCTGCTCCAGTAATCAAGCTCAGCAATTAGGTTTAGTTTTATTTAGTCTGCAACACCAGTCGACAGAGTCTCATGAGAGAAGACCTTGAAATAGCTGCTTACAGTGCTAGCAGCTAAAGATGACTTCCCAGGGATGTGCTAATGCCACTTACGCCATAAACCCAAATAACTTTTCCAAAATCAGTCAATTTAACATCCTGGAAAACTCTTTCCTGTGTAAGTGAACACAGTCACATCAGTGCCTTATTGTATGTGTTAATTGTCAAACACATTTACCAAAAAATTTCCCAAACCTGGATGTACATCAGAATCACTGGGGAACCTTGTTCAATGCAAGTGACCTCTTCTGATGAACACCAGGTTAGGGAAATGAAACGACTGAAATGATTAGACTGAAGTATAAAATGAAGTGTGTTTCAGAAGATTTCTTCTTGGCAAATTTTCTGCCATAGGGAGGCTTTTAAAAATCAGTCTTTGGTATTTCCTTAAATATCTGAGTACTCACAGGTAATAATAACATAAACATCAGCATGATGGTGAACATGTCGAATATGCTTATGCCTAGAGTCAGGAAATCTGTGTTGGGTTATGAAATGAGGTGACAGCTAAGTGTGTTTCAATGTGCTTTCCCAGGTCGCTCGTTTGATAGTGCGGCAAAGTGTCGGCTTTAAGGCACACTTGCTCCAAAGACAATCAATCCTAAATAGGTTGAAGACAAGACAGGAGACATATTGATACGTCAATCTGAAAATCCCGAGGGTTTTTTGAGACAAGAATCGCATGTAGATGGATTGCTTGACAGTCTTAAACTTTATTGTGTGTGGTACAGGAAAAGAATGGGTACAAGAGGTCAGACAGAAGAGTATCAGAATGGAATCTCCACAATTCTTTTCCTAGAGGAAACAGAAACAGAAAATCCAGTTAACTTAAGACGAGAAAATAACCCCACCGATGACAAGCATGTGAGTGACTCCTGTGCCAAAGGCTGTCCTAAAGACATCACCCTTTATTTAGTTCTCACAAATACTATCTGAGCTTGTATTCTGCAGATGAGAAAACTGAGGCATAGACAGATAATCTTTTCTAAAGAGTTAACATTTTCCTTCTTGGCAAAAGTGATAAAGCTTCACACTCTGATTCTTTATTTCATTTTCTTTTCCTATAAAAGGCAGTGGGTTAGGAATCCACATGAAAGCTACTCTTCCTGCTAACTTGACCCAGAACAGACTGAGAATCCAGAACCCCAGAAGGCAGGTTTCTTGCTGTTATCCCACCATAGGTCTCATGGATCACAGGAAGGAGCTCTCCCTCACTGGGGGGCAACAATGTCTTTCCTAAAGCAAGCTCCTGGACGAGGCCCTAAGGAGCCATGACTTCATTAGTGTATCATTTCAATTACTTTGGAATATTAGGAGGACCCTGCTGGTATCCTCCTAATCCTCCTTAGTCAGGACGATCCTGACTCAGCTCATGCAAAGTAGATGACAGGGCTTTCATTCATTGAGCTTATCAGTAGGTGGGGCAGCAAAGCTTCCACAGGGTACTGAGAAGGCTGCAGAAAGACACTTGCCTGGGGCAGCTGCTTGACTATGTGCCAGGCAGATGGTCAGTTGCAGTTGTACTTTTCACCTGAATAAAAACAACAGTTCAAGTCTCAGTCTAGACTTTGGCAAACCACAGGAAATTAAATGCAAACGAAATTTGAAAACATGGTAAAAGTGGGAGAAAGAAGAATTAAGTTCCTAGAACAAAAATCTGGCATTTTTTTAGGCTAACCCTAGCAGGACAGTGTAATCAAACTTTCAGCAAACACTGATGTTAATGACCCTGGTGGCCAGTTTCTTTATGTAAGAGTTTCACTATGTTGAAAGCAGTGGGTGATGGAATGGTGGTGGTAATTAGGTTTTCATATCTTAGTTCTAGGGAATTGCCACTTTTTAATACCCACGTATTCTCTCCTGAGAATAGCCTTTGTTCATCCTCCCATGCCAAACTCAATCGCCTTAACAGACGTGGAATCTGCTTTATCAGTAGATGAAGATTCGTGATTTTAACCCTTAGCAGGCTGCACTCAGCTCTGTAACCAGTAGATGCCAATTTTGCGTGTCAGTGGATCTGATTTCAGTCCATTGCTGAGAATTAAACACCATGCTCTTTAATTCTTTAGACCACCTAAAGAGTCCAAGAGGAAGTAGAATTACACCAAGTGGTCTTGCCATTTGCAATAGCATAAAGAAAAAAAGAAGGTTGGCACATCTCATTACGAAGTCAAATTATGTTCTCCCCCTGAAACTCTGAAGCTTTAAGAAGTTGAGGGTTTCTTGCATGAACAGATGAGTGCAATAAACACAAATTAGATACATGATGTCGACTGAAACGTTTTGCCCTTCATCCCTTCCATTTCATTTTTTTTTCATCTATAATTACACATTTATTTAACTGTACCAGCCATCTACATCTGGTATCTGTTCTGATTGGTGCCCCCATTCTCTTTTTATTTTTTTATTAAATCATAGCTGTGTACATTAGTATGATCATGGGGCACCATACACTTGGTTCATAGACCGTTTGACATATTTTCATCACACTAGTTAACATTGCTTTTGTGGCATTTTCTTAGTTATTTTGTCAGAAAACTTCATTAGAAAGGCCTTTGGCCACAGGAATAGGTGACTAGCATGCACTGTGCTACCTACTGACATGTTACTAGGAAGTAACTTCACTGCTCTGGGCCTGTGTTTCCCCCATCTGTCAAGTGGGGACAATAAGACCTGCCTCAGTGGATGACTGAGTACTTTGTAAACTGCAGTGATAGAGGTAATAGTTGAAGTTATTGCCCCATTATAATTAACATCATGATTCAATTGCTGCAAAGGAGCATGATAGGCCCTTTGGAGATTTCGATGAACGAGTCTGGCCATCCAGGACAGGTCCATATTCGCTATATGTGTGGGCATAATAAATATTAATCCTTGAAGTATCAAGGAAGATCTGGGAGAGTTTTTGTTAATTGATTGTGTAGTAGTATCTCAGCCTCCAAAAGAAACCAAATGTACTTCCACAAGCTAAGATGAAGAGCTTCTGTTTCCTTCAGTCAGTATTCTATCACTCAGGACATACCCCACAACTGTTATTTGTACCTACACTGCTCTTCGGCCTGCCAGCTGGCCTGGAATTGCACGCCAAAATTAATCACATAGAATCGTTCATATATCAGGTGGTCTAAGCCTCCTCTGTCCACAGTAGCCTCGCTGAGCGGCTGTTAGCTTTCTCTGTCAATTTCCCTAAAACAAGAGACTATTCATGACCCATCAAAAGACGACAGTGAGCCATATCAAAAATACAGCTTGTTATACCAGAAGAAAAGTTTGCCTGACTTCATTGGCATTCTAGATACCATGCCTTGTAACTCTGATAGTATAAATACGGACAAAATGTAACCACCACAAAAAGGAGAAAGAAAAGCCAATGGAACAGAGATGAACAGAGACCAACTATATTGCTTACATACCCTGCCATGTGCATAAACCTGGCAGAGGAGGGCTTTCGTATATGGAACTCCATGCTAGAGCCCATGGAGATAAGCTTGTTTCCATCTTCCACAAGAGGAAACCGAGGACTGGATAGGACAGGACGCAGAGATCCATTAGGTGCTGAGGCTGTGCTACCCCAGCTCTCAGAGCTTAGGTAGAAGTTCCAGGCCAGTTTTCCTTATTGGTGGCTAGAGAAAAAGACAGCACATGCAAGGTCATAACCAATGCTCAGACCAACACTTACAGGAGGTGGGGTTGCTGATTCATGGCACGCTCTGCTAAGTGTTTGGGTTGGCTTGGGCAGAACAGGCTTTGGAGACGTTTCCGCAGCCCTCTTCGGGCAAGCTGAGGTTACTCTGAAAGAGGGCAGAGATAGGAAGGGAATTCAAAACTAATCTTCAACTTGAAAAGAAAAAAAATAATGAGAGCAGACTTGTAGATCATAAAGAGAAATAATAATTACCTTTGATTCCTAGAGAAAGTTAATTTAAAATGAATCCAAGTTCCATTGTACAGCCAAAAAAACTCAAAAATCTGCAAAGTTGAGATACATCTTTAATAGAGAGAAACGAGTCATCATCACTTGAATATTCACAAGATGTTCATTCACAATGATCATGGGGAAGGAAGATTTCAGAAATTAACTGACTTTACTTGAGGATACACTTCTTTTTTTTAAAGTAGATGCAAATGATACTTGGGGCCGAAAACACAAAATCTGTCTTTAATGGCAGTCTCTAATAAAATGCACTTAATAATCAGAAAATCACTAATTTGTTTATTTTTTTAAACCAATTTAAAATCTATAACTATATAAAGCAAGTGCTTAGGATCCATTTGCAATGAAAACTTTCAAGGTTAGTGTGTCCTTTGAAAGAAAAACAGCATAGATATCTGTAGTCCATGAAAGAAAATAAATAGGCATAAAACTTTGGTTTTATAGGTCGGTTTAGCACATTGAAAGAAATGTTAATTACACAAGTCCACATGTATCACTTATGTCAGTTTTAGGAGACACATTTAAAAACTACGACAATTTTTTTTTTTTTTTTGAGACAGTCTCACTTTTGTTGACCTTGGTAGAGTGCTGTAACATCATAGCTCACAGCAACCTTAAATTCTTGGGTTCAGCCTCCCAATTAGCTAGAACCACAGGCATTTTCACAATGCCCAGCTAATTTGTGAGACGGTCTCACTCTTGCTCAGCTCACTGGTCTTGAACCAGTGAAGACCAGTGAGCTCAGGAAATCCACCCACCTCGGCCTCCTAGAGTGCTAGGATTACAGGTGTGAGCCACCGCACCCAGCCAAAAAACTACAACAAATTTTTGAAGCCTATGACATCAGGGTAAAAAACTGCCTTTTGGGGATAGTCTTTGTGACCTTAAATACTTTATCTGAAAACAGATAACTCTACCTCCTGAGGTTGTACATTTGGTATTTTCTTATTATTCATAGATAATTATTCACGTTTTTACTGTGTACCCAGCGGGTTCTAGGTTAAGACAAGGAGTCTTTGGTGTGGAGGTATTATAGTCCCCTTCTTGCATACGAATTTGGCTAGAATTTTCCAGCCTCTGTCCTAAAGGTACAAAGATAAGGGAGACTCAGTCTCTCTGCCCTGAGGCTGATTCTGGTGTTTCCTCTCCTGAAAGCGTCTCCCACCAAATCCAATACGTCAGCCTCACATTTCTGCTTTTTATTCCCAGCACATCCCATATTCTTTTGTGCTCCAAGTTCTCTGTGCCTACTTTCCCCTACCTTGAGAGTCTTTCCTTGTATGGCTGCCTGGAGTCCTTCATCTTTTAAGAGCAGCTCCAACAAAGCCTCCTGGGTGATGCTCTCTCTCCAAATAGCTCAGCAGTGCTTGGTACATACCTCTGTAAAGAGCTTCTGTCACTCTGAATTACAATTGCTTACCTTTAAGTCTTCCAGCGGATCTGTGCTCCTGGAAGGCATTGTCCATAGCTGTCCCCCATTTTTAATCAAGGCTGACCCAGAGGAGAGGTGCTCGGCAAATCTCTCTTTGATTGACCCAACTTAAGAATACTCGTACAGTTCATAAATGTTGAGTAGTTAGGGAAGAGAAATACTTAAAATAAAGCTTGACATCATTTCTATTAGCTTGAGGCATCATGTATAAGTTTCTCTTATGCAAAGAACAAGTAGAAATTCTAGCCACGCGAGCTTTCGTCTGGTTCTGTAAGTTGAACTCAAGTTGCAGAGCAAAGATGGCAAATGTTAATTGGTTTTGAAGTTAGGCTGAGATATCAAATTTGATGAGAGAAATGGTGGTGTTTCACAGAGCTCTTAGGCACAGAGAAATATGCCAAAAAGATTTATAGCTATATTCATTCCAAGGTGATTCAATGTCAAAGGTCAGATAACAAATATTCTTTGCTATGCTATATTTATAGTGTTTCAAAGTGGATTTAAAGTGAAGGTGGTCTCCAGCTGGAGCAGAGATCTCACACTGAATGTTAAAGAGGAAGGAGAGTCTGAACATGATACAAAAACTTGCACAGTTCCGAAAAGCTTAAAGTTGCCAAATAATCCTATTATAGCAATTATAAGAAACAAGAGATTATTAATATTTATAATACCATTTAATAAATTAGTCAGATGTCAATAATGAATAATCTGTGCACTTGCTCATAAGAACCAAATCTTGTAAAAACATGACACTGGGCTTTTATATGTCCATTATTTGTAAAGCTCTTAAGTTGTTCTAATCAGAATACCCCTTAAGAAAACTTGTTTCCTGAGCCAGGTGATGATGCGAACCTGCTTTTTATTTTCCTTTATTTATTTTATTTTATTTTATTTTTGCTTAATTGCATCTTGAAATGTTCCTTAGATTAATAACACTTTGTAGAATCTTAAAATTTATAAGCATTCTGATAAAAGATACAGGAATTTTTGATCGTGCTGATGTCTGGCCTAAAGTGTTTGTCACAGGAGAATGCTTTTAAACACAGGTATTCTATGCAAGGCATTTTCAAACCAGGTTAGGTTTTGTTCTGTCCAATCTGAACCTGCTTCCTTCAACTCCCTATGAGCAAATGTTGGATTTGCCGTGTACACTGTGACTTTGTTAGGACCTGGTGGCTGAAATTGAGGTTTGAATAGCAAGGTAATACAAAAGTTTACTCTTGAATTTATAGTTTTCTCTTTACTGTTTTGTCTCCCAGAAAGTAATCACATAGAAATGGATTTGAACATACAATGTAAAGTGATGTTTTCACTGACTGTCTAAGTTTATCAGCTTCCCCGTGGACCTAAACAAAGTAAATCACACGCTCTTTGAATGAACACAATTTAAACCAACTTCCATTCCCAATTACTTTTAAGTAGTGATGTGAGACGTTTGTCATGAATTTTTAAAGGCATACTTAAATGGTTTAGAAAAGGAGACCACATGCAAATTTTATTTGTATTCAGAATATCACTGCAAAGACAAAGAAGGAAAGAAGAAAGAGAACATGACCTGACAAATGTCCCATAATACCAAATAGAAAAGAAAAAGACCAGCCAGCCCACGTGATTGAGCAATATTTCCCCCGTGCCATAATAAGACCTTTCTGCTTCCTCTTTTGGAATTGGTCTAATCCAAATTCTTTGAAGCAAGATAATTTTAGCAAAAGGTTCAAATTTATTTCTAAACAGAACATCCTAAAGTTATTTTTAACTGAAAGATTTACTAAAAATGTTTTCATATTTTCAGCTGACTCCCTTTAAACCAAAAGGCATCAACTTAGAAAGGAGCAAAAGGGAATTTTTAATGGTTGAGATTAAATCTATCATTTTTACCCAGGGAAAATGCCTTCTCATTTATTCTCAGGCAGCCTCATGTAAAAAGACTATTAAAATGATGAGCTGCAGTGTTTTGACAAGCACTTGTACTCAAAAAACTTGAAATCTCACTGGAATACAGTTACATATTTGCTGGTAGAAAAGAATGCCCTATTTAAAAAGTAGGACAGATCATGTTAATATGGAAAAAGGAAATAAATATATGAACAATACATCCTAAATTAAAGACTGAGTTGCTGGCATCCATCTAGAATCAACAGGAAATGTAATTACTCTTTGAAAGTACTCGCGTTCTATCTTACAGCGCTAAATGGATTTAAAAAAAAAAAAGCGAGATATTATTTGTATTCAGAATACCATTGCAAAAACAAAGGTGGGAAGAAACAGCAGTGATCTGATAAAAGTCCCATGTTGGTGATACAGAGGAGAGAAAGACCAGTCCACGTGACTAAGCCATCCTACCCCCTCCCACGATTTGAACTCACTGCTACTCTCTTGGAATTTCTCTGGAGATAGGTCTCCCTAGTTATTTTGTAAATACAATTAAGAGATTCAGAAAAATCAGAAGAGAACTTCTTATTCAAAGTCACCATATAACTATAATGACCTCCCTAGTCTCTGTGTTTTTTTGTTTTTTTTTTGTTTTTTTTTTCCCTACCATTTGGAAAGCCTTAACTCCAGCTAGGTGAAGATGCTGGCCAAAGAAAGTGTTGTTTTACACTGTACTAAAGTATTGCTGAAAAAGGGAGATAATAATACTAATATTCTTTCAGAGCATATATTGTTTAGTGAGAGCCCAGGGTAATATATAAGCATCTGAGATGAGGTGATTATTATTCCCAGGTCAGCCCATGCATGTGGCTGGTTCATATATCACACAATCCGTAGTTTTCTCTAAGCTGTTAGTTTGAATACGCTTGGTATTTATTGGTATTTCCTGGATTTGACTATGTTGGAACTCATCTTTAGACTTGTAGTTTTTCAAGGACCCTATCTCTGGTTCCGTGTAATGACTGAAGTTGGTTCAATCTTTCTCAAAGGCAGATCAAATCATCACCAACACATTATGCAACCCAGGTAGCAATTTTTTTTTTTCTATTTCCTTGCTGCAAAGAAGGAACCAAAACAATCTTAGCATTAAGATGATAAACTCATTCCTTAATTTCTGAATGGATACTTTTCATGGGAATGCGTACATTTCTTTGAATGTATTTAATAAAAATAAGCCAGAACAGACATTCTTTACTAGGCTTGTAAAACTCCTCTAAGTTTTCTACATTGCCTTTCAAAACCAGAGTGGAAAAACATACACTGAGATATATTTTCTCATCAATGGTAGTTTTAAAATAGAGCAGGTATCAGAATGACCAACCCCAAATCTCTGCAATATTGACTAGTTGTTCAAGGAAGACAAATGTGCACACGCACTCATAAACATACTCTCCAGAAAATAAACCAGGATGTGACCAATATCAGTTTCTAGCACTAAGTTTATAAAGTAGATCACCTTTGAAAACACATTTCTTCAAATAGATAGATTGGCAAGTAATCAATCATGTACAGTTTTCATTTCTGTTTCTCAGTGTAGACAAGAACACGTAGACAAATAAAAATTAGATTGTTTTCTTACCTTTTGGAAAGCAGTCAAAAGCTATACTGTTGGTGGGATAGTGTACCAAGTAACAGACTTTTGTACACTCTTTCTTACTGGTGGTATACAGTCTACAGGAAAAGTAAATATATAGGTATGTAGAAAATAAATGTGCACACAATATTCCTTCATTATTATTATTATTATTATTATTGTTACTATTATTTGTCTTTTGAAGAAGAGGCTGCGATAGAGACCATTGATATTATGACCACACTTTTGGTGGTTTCCAATAGCTTTCAGTAGACCAGTTCACCACAATTCAGGTACCTCTGAACATGGGAGTACTGGTGCCTCTTGGGATTAGGCAGTTGGGTTTTACTTGTTGAGTTGGAACACTGAGGGACCAGCTCCCAAATAATTTATCTATCTAGTCAAAGCCTTCTTTTCTTCCTGTTGGCCTCCCTTTTATCTCAGCCTAGCCCAGTCATGCTGACCAGCAAGCCCATGTGGTTAGTCCAGAGGATGAAACAAGTAACATAATGTTAGAGTGTTAGAGCTCTGAACAAATGAGGAAGCAAAACAAAACAAGAACTGTAGCAGATTAACACAGCACAGGAGTATGTTCCAGAACTTTCTAAGCATCATTATTTGGGTAGGGTTTGGTGCCCACATCCATCAATTTCCACATCCATTTTCTGAGGCTTAAAAAAACAAAAATGAAAAAAAAAAAAAGAAAAAACACCTCCTTACATTGACAGTTCTATTTTATGTAATAATTTCTTTCTTTGAGAACAGCAAAAGTTTTTTTATATAGTTTCCTTACAGTAGGTATAAAAATGGTTGTAAAAGAAAAACAGTATCAGAATACAAAGTTATATTTAAAATACCTGACTTTACATTTTATGTTTTTGGTATAAATTATTTTTTTCTAACATGTGTTTCACAATACAATCTATTCATCAGCTTAAGCCAGTCTTTTACATAGTATATGTCCAGCCTCTCTCCCCAGATTAGTTTATCAGTTGTACATCCCTAATCCAAGAAAAGGGTGTGTCCCTAGCTGTCCACCAGCCTGCCCTTCCAGAGTAAACTCTCTGGATCTAGCCATTATACTTGAGGTGTTTCACTGCACTGCCTGGGGGCATTGGCTCAGAAAATGGATGGCATTTTTAAACAAATATAGTATAGGGCTTCTCATCACTAAGCACTGTGATTCTTTACTAAGAAAAGCATGAGACCAGAGAATTAATCACAGAGCAACTTCTGGTTGTGACCAGTCCAGGTGAAGAAGGCAGAAATTCTTATCCACCCATCCCAGGAAAGCCGTGCTACCTGTTAGGTAATATTATCCATCAACTTAAAATGGATCATAGCGGCCATCAGTAAGCCATCGCCCAAGCACAAACCTGGCTTCTCGTGTACCTGGCACCTTCAAGTGTGCTGTGAGCGTACACCTGCCAAGTGAACTACGGAGAGTGGAGGGGAAAAAATTCAAGACGCAGGTGGGAGACCTGGAGTTTGTGAGGTACCCTTCTTCTAATGAAGGAGTGTTGAAAATATACCATCTTGGCCCAATTTAAAGGCTTCCAATGAGGTCAGGCTCTTTGGAACCTCTAGCAGTGGATGTCTTATTTATTTACATAAAAATTCAATAAGTAGCCTGCCCCTCTGAGCTTGCTATTTTTCAGTCTGAATGCAGAGACCCCAAGCATTGGCCCAACTCTGAATATCTAAAGTCAGTCGTACACAGGAACGTTAAAATTTTGAGAAGGTTTACTTTTTATTTATTCCTTACAGGAAAAAAGTATAAATTCAAACAATAAGATTTTAGTTAAAGAAGCAACCTCAGAGGAAAATTAAACTTCTTGAGGAAAAATAAGACATGGGCTGGGCAGTTTTAACATCTGCCCATGCGCTAAGCCAACAAGCAAACTCTTTTTATGTAGACATGTAGTTGTGGGGTGCAGTAGGGTTAGCAGAAGCGTGCATGCACCAGATGGCAAACTGCAATGGCAGGGCAGAGCTGTTAAAAATGAAAACACTGAAGGCTGAAATACACAGAGACCAAGTGTTCAAGCAGCAGTGAGGAAGAGGACATCTCTGTTCTACGATTCACTTTGGAGTTCAAGCTAAAAACTGACTTCCTCTCAGACACCCTTCCTCAGAAAATAATGTACAGAATATTCCCACTGGAGAGAAACATCCCTTTTTATAAGCACATCATCTGTGTTTTTTGTTTTTAACCTGACAACTTAAATTCAGCAAATAATTTCTTCATTACCAAAGGTCAGCTATCAGAGACCATTTGAGTTGTATTTGGTATGAAACAGAATAGGATGGTGTTTCCCAGCACAGAATAGTCACCTCCTTGCCAAAGTCTAGAGCTGCATTGCCTAATATGGTAGCCACCACTAGAAATGTCTGTTTAAATTCAAATTATTTAAATTCTTTAAAACAAAATAAATTTGAAATGTTATCTCCTCAGTGGAGGAGCCCCATTTCCCCTGTTCAACAGCCATGTGTACTGGTGCTCACTGCATTAGACAGACAAAGATGGAACATCGCCTTGTTGCAGAAGGGTCCATGGGACAGCTTTGGGACAGGTAAGGTCTTAGGATTCTTCTTTAGGACCTTTAAGAGCTGGGTCATCAGAAACCCCAATGTTTGGAGGTACATGAATCTCCTCCTGAGATTTGGCAAATATCTAGTCAGCATTTTTGAGGTATTTTAGCGAGTGTCTATAAAATACCAAAAGAGCTAAAGCCATTTTTAGAAATCTTCCAGACTGACTGATATGAGACAAAGGCTCTCTTTCTTTTTTCTTTTTTTCCCCTGAACTATTTATCTTGGCTGTGTGTTGACACAGCAACAACAAAAACCCAACAACACTTTTTCAAGGAAACATACCCAATGAATTCCAAATGCAATCACTGCAGACAATATAATTTTTGAGTTACTAAGATGAGGCCTCTACCTGGGCAGCCTTCTCTGAGGTCAGATTACTCCTGTTGTTTTAGACAGCACAAGCGATAATACAGTTTACAGCGTGTTTGACCTCAGGCTATCCCCCCAAACATCATTATATTCCGTCTATACAAACTGTATTGTCAAATGAAGAAGCCAAAAGGGTGATTTCTGTGTTGCGATTCTGACATGCCACTTGTTCTAAAAACACAGAGGAGCAAAGAGAAACAAGCATGGGTCTAGCAGTCAGACCTGGGTCTTAGTACGGCCTTTCCTGCTAACTGGATGTGTGGCTTTTGTAATGTCAGTCATATGAAACCCAGGTTTCTTCAGAAAAAATGAATATAATAATAGCCACTTTACAGACTTATAACAAGTAAGCAAGATCTCCCATACAAAGCATTCTATATACCACCTGTTGCAGAGTACTTAAAGCTAGTATTGGTATTTATGTTAATGTTAACATTTTAGCAACAACCGTCATACTCTAAAAAGCCTCAACGAGGATTGGACATAATTATTAAAAATTAGCAATGGGAGACATGTGTTTTGAAAGTTAATATTCATAGTCCAAATTCAGAACATATAATTTGGTTATGATTTGTCACTACACATAGACTTCCTAGTATGTTTTCTGTGTATTGATTTTTATATTATGTAGTTAATTTGGGTGTATACAAATATAAAGATGTTATTAGAATATCTGTAGGATAGAAGTTTTGTGAACTATAAATTGCATAAGAGGTCCTATAATAAAAACCTACAAAATTATAAACAGACAGGTACATTTACCTATGCAGTTCAGGGATACGTAGATCGTGTGTCTACACACGTTCATGAGAATACTTCTTTCTGGGAACCAATTTCATCTACCTCATGGTGTTCAATCTACCTTTAACTATACCATCATATGTACTTAAAAAATCTCACTGAAATTTATTTTTAAGCAAAATAAATTGCTTAAATTTATTTCAGGAATGTAAGGAAATTAACATTGAATTTGTGTGCTACTTGTTAGACATACTATTTTGTGATACATTTATCTTATGCCGTGGATATTATTACCTCCATTTTATACATAAAGATGGTGAGTTTTGGACAAGCTCAGTGACTCTTAAGGCCATTGGTAAATGGAGTGGCTTGGATTTGAACCCAGGTCTGCTACAGCCCAAAGCCTCGGCTCACCAAATGCCACAGCAGTTCACCATCCATCCCCTCCTCTCAATTGACTGAGTTGCTCTGGAAACACAACAGAGTGTTTCCATTCATTCTGTCTCTCCCTTCTCTCAGTGTGATTCCTTTTCTGCTTTTTATTTTTTTTTTGTAGAGACAATCTCACTTTACCACCTTCGGTAGAGTGCCATGATGTCACAGGACTCACAGCAACCTCTAGCTCTTGGGCTTCCACGATTCTCCTGCCTCAGCCTCCCCAGCAGCTGGGATTACAAGCGCCCGCCACAACGTCCTGCCACCCTCGGTATATGGGGCCGGCACCCTACTCACTGAGCCACAGGCGCCACCCCCTTTTTCTGCTTTTAACTTTGTCCCCAAACCTCTCCTATTGAAAAGTCAAGATGAGGCCCACAGTGTTGACAATTAACCTTGTTGCCTTGTCTATATATTTTCAAAGCGTTTGACAAATATTCACTGAATTATTTACCAGTGCAGATGGGCAGAGAACATGGACCTTTACACAGTAGTTGTCAGGATGAAACCCACCTGGGTACTTTTCTTTTAAAGGTATCTATCTCTCCTACTGGCAGGGCAAAAGCATTTCTTTTTTTTTTTTTTTTTTATTGTTGGGGATTCATTGAGGGTACAATAAGCCAGGTTACATTGATTGCAATTGTTAGGCAAAGTCAGGGCAAAAGCATTTCTTCAAGAATATTTAAAATGAGAAACTTCTTTCTTCTTGGCATTAAGCCTTTGCTTACAAAAACATCAGCTCATAACTGAAATATGATATGTTGTAATGACGGTTAACCTGAAACCTCTTCTCCCTTAAAAACGGAAAGTGTCATGAACCCTTGAATCTTCCCCATTCTAAATGCTACTGGCCAAAATATTCCCTGATAACAAATCCTAAAATTAGTATTTTTAATCTGAAATTCACTCTTACAGCCCTCTTTATAGTAAAATTAGTGATCAAGGATCTTATGCATTTAACTTCTGAGCTGGTCTTGTGTTATTTACAAAGTGACAACTCTATGCCCATTTTAGTTGGGGTCAATCTTAAGCATGACCGAAAACTCCCGGGGTATTGCAGACCTGCCACAGAGCATCTCAAATCTAATATTTCTTCCTTAATTTCATCCTTTAATTTTTATCATTTCACAGAATAAATCTCTGCTGCGGTGATGTGCCAGGTTTTTGTCCTACATGCTGATCTTTGTCCTACTGGCCTGGTAGTGTCTGGTCCTGTTGCACTCTTATGAAAGTTTGACAACTTTTTCCAACATTTTATATGACTTTGTTTCTAGAAGTCTTGCTTAGTCAAAAAAAAAAATTACTTCCTCCATATTCTTATGCCAATGAAAAGAAGTTTGCTTTCCAAAATTCTTAAATATTCCAATTTTATTCCATACAGCATATTAGGTATGGGAGTTTTTTTAACAGGAAGCCTACAAAGACAGGTGGCTCCCAGCCTGATGGGTATGTTTATGTCAATTGGAGGGTTCAGTATGAAAGGATAAGAAGCAAGGGAAGGGAGAAGCTTCTAAAGCAAAGCCTCTAACAGCTGCTTTCCAACAGGGAGCAAAAAGAAAAATGGTGGCAGGAATAAGTTAAATTCAGAAAAGCAGATGTTTGCGTACACCAAGGCAACTTGTTCCTAAGACAAGAACGTTCACCATATTTTCCCAAAGAGAGGCAGGCAAGCACACAGCACATTTTCTAGAGCTTCCTGATGTAGGATGGGAAGGTGAAAGGAAAGGAGAGTTACTTACTGTTTGGGTCTACGTTTTCACAGAGTTCTGTCTTTGCCTCACCGTTGGGTCTGTCACTGGGTTTGTGTGACAGCCGGGATGACATGGTGGCTGCTGTGACTACCGCCTTGAAGCTTCGCTTCCGTTTCTGCACATTGAGTTCAGGGTGAAAAATGATGATGTACACTTTCGGCATGTAAAGCATCCCCAGCGCCACTGACGCACTTAGGTTCATGGAGATTGTAAGCGTGGTGGTTTGTATGTAGAGCTAGGAGACACAACACACAAGGCACTATTACAAATAAAATGACCGCAGAGGGGGTCTGAACACTTAAAGCGATGTCAAGAATGGCAAGGGCTAGGGGAGAAAACACAGCAGTCTTCAGGGCATTCTGATAAAAAGGAAGACAGGACGACTCTGCACGCTTAGTGGGCATTTCATGCACCTGTTAACTGGTTGAATGCCATCAGGTGAATCCATTGCCCTGGAAAAGTCTCCTACATGGAAATTTGAAGTAGACCTTTAATCAGATTTGAAAGACTTTTAAATCAAAATGACATCTAAATATGAAGACATGAGATTATAGAAATTTGCAACCTTGAGTAAGACATGTTTGCTTTTTTATTCTCTCTCTCTATAAAAGGTTAACACAATATGATGTGTATTACATTGGAGTTCTGAGTCCTTATTAGAAAAGACTTTATATTAATATGTTTCTTTTTGTATTTTTTTTAAAGGTACACCTTCACCATACCTACCAAGGAGTGAGTTGAGTTTACCTGAAAACTAAAATCTCCTTGCTTAATACTGTTTCACAAAGAGTAAATGACAAGTGACCAAGATTTAGAGATGTTGCTTTGTCCACTCTTTACACTGACAAATTATTAGTAGAATGCAAAATTTCGTGCTAATATTGTGTTATCTGTAGTCTGGATGGTGCCCCCATGAATGTCTTTGCTTCCTGAAGAAATCAGCAATCAACCAATTGCTTGCTAACCACTCCCTGGGTTGTACATGTGAAAATGTGATGGCTGAAGAGTACGGGAAGCTCACCTTGGTCTGGTTTGTATTACCATGATCCAGAACTTCCCAGTTCAGGCATGTCCCTATTTCACATGACTTCTAAAGGCTGTTTAAATTGAACAACTAGTTACTATTGCTTTTTATGTTGAGGTAAAGCCTAGTTCCTTGATAATGCATTCAACCACAGCCTCCCATAGCTACACCTTCTCTTTGGTCTGATGATAAGATCCCCATGCTTAATGGCAACTACAAGGCCTCACATGCTTTGCACTTGCCTACTTCTTCAGACTGATTGTCCATCAGTTCCCACCTCTCTAACCTCTGTCCCCTCCTTGCCTTCCCAGAGCTCCATCCACACGGCTGTCCTTCATGTCTTGAGAATACCATGCTCATTCAATCACAGAAATTTTATACACGCCATTTTTAAAATTCTATTATTTTACTTTATTGATTATGTGGAATGTTCCTCCTTTGCTCTGTAGAACACCCATCCCAGAGCCTCAAGTCTTAGATGGCTTCTTAAATACTCTCAAAGAACTATTTTCTTAAGGTCATTGGTCTTGATTTTTAATTATACACTCAACTAGTTTGTTCACTTCAATGTCTGTCTTCCTGACCAGACCTTTAGTCTTTCTGGGGCATCAGTGTGTCTGCAGTTCAGGCAAACAGGAGGCACTTCATCAATGTGATGGATTTGTTCACTTATTTCTATAAAGGGCACCCTTTTCCTATCTATAACTCTGTGGTCAAATAGCCTATCTCTAGACATACAAGAGTTTTTTCACCAGGCTGCCTGGAAATTTTGACTTTAATTCTTCAAGCCAAGGCTCCACTGAAATCAAAAGTAACTTTGCCAACTTGTCTGGAAGGAATACACTTTTATAGCCAACGTTAATTTGAAGTTGTATGTCTCTGAATGTTTAAAAGGAGCTGTCAGCTGCTGACTCTGTGATATATAATGAATGTGAAATAGAAAACAAAACAATATTGAATTAATGAGCCTTTAGGTTGTGAATTACACTATATTTTTAAGTTTCATGTTTTCCTACTAGAATACTTTTAGACTCTTAATGTAATTCTACCCTGCTCACCTACAGTCTTCAAGAAAGGTTTACCATGGTCACCGGCCTTTATGGACCTAAACCATGTACCTTCTTCCCCTCATGGTCAGTGCTAACATCCTACACACCAGGGCTTTGTAAACTATGCTGTTGGGGTGTTCAATGTGTGGCCTATGGACTGTATGTGGGTTACCTGAGGACTGTTTTGCTTATCTGTGGTGTCAGGTATCCTAAAAATTGTGCAAGGACATTTTTTTTTTTTCTAGCTCATCAGCTTTTCTTAGTGTCTGTGTATTGAATGGTGGCCCAAGACAACGCTTCTTCCAATGGGGCACAGAGCAGCTATAAGATTTGACACCCTTCCTAGCCAGTCCAAAAAAAAAAAAGCTACTCCATGGAGTCTTAGTTTTTATTTCTATTTTTCTTCTTATAAGTAAATTAATTTTTGCATTTGAGGAAATTATTCACAGTTTGTTTTATTATATGTATGCACCTATACATTATATTTGCTTCCATATATTTGAACGTATAGGTGTGTGAATACATACATACTTTTTCTTAACGAAGACTACCTAGTGACTTAAGTTTTCAAAACTATGATGTTTATTTCATGGAGTGTTCAATTTTGTTATATTCAAACTAGAAACTATCAAGCTGTTTGTACTTTGCTTAGAAGGTTTTTCAGTCTCTAGTGACTCTTCAGAAGTACGTGGAAACCAAGATAAATTTTACTGACCATATTTCTGCACTCTCACCTCCCAAATCCACTTTACATACAACGTTGAATAAGAAAGAGTGTAGTGCTAGTCTACGTTCAGTTCCCATTTACTAGTGTTGTGATCTTGGGAAAATTACCTCTCTTCAGCTTCTGCATCTGTAAAATGGTAATAATAATAATAATATTAGTACCTACTTCCTAATAGTTCTTGTTAATTAAATAACTTAGTATCTGTGAAGTGCTTCAGATAGGACCTCGTATGTAGTAAGTAGTCTGTAAGCATTTTTTAATAAGGATAGCTATACATTGCTTAATGATGGGTTTCTGTTCTGAGAAACGTGTAGTTAGGCTATTGTCAGTGTGCAAACATCAGAGAATGTACTCAAACCTAAATGGTACAGCCTTCTGTATACCCGGGTTATATGGTATAGCCTGCTTAGCATTCCTAGGCTATGAACTTGTACAACATGTGACTCTACTGAATGCTGTGGGCAACTGGGACACAGTAGTATTATTCGTGTATCTAAATATATTTGAACATAGAAAAGGTACAGTAAAAATATAACCTTATAATCTTACAGGACCACCATTTTATATGCAGTCCCTCATTGGCTGAAGCTTGGTATGTGGTACGTGACCATGTATAGCATGAACATAAGAAGGCCTCCATCTAAGAGGATCGCAGAGTTATTGGTCCACAAGGATACGATCCCACTAAGAGCCAGAAGAGAAATGAAGTCACTGACTCTTTGGCCTTTGGTGAGGTGGAAGGCTCACTGCTAAGTCTTGGGTTTTCATCCCAGGGTCATCTCCCAGTGCTTTCTTTTAGCAAATGCAGATTCAGATTTGTATTTGGTTTCACAGTTCTTGTTTTGCCTGACATTTATTGTACACTAAACTACAGTGTATGAGCTTGGTTATTTCACACCATTTTATTTGCTTTATAATTTCTTTAGAAATGTAAAGGAGTTGGTGATCACAACCAATCTCTATGTCAAAACATAGGGGTCCTTGTGTGCAGTTTTATTGAGACCACGCCCTTCCCTCCGGGCTGACCTTCAGCTGAGCCTGATCCCATTTTGGCTGCCTGACAGGCATTGATAGTGGACAAAATAGGCCCCCCACCTTGGCCAATCCTGCATGGTTCAGGCCTAGGGAAGGACACAGAATGCCTTGGAATTTCCATATGTTTTGGTCATGAAGTCTTAATTTTATCATCCACCTAAATGAATTAAAATCTAGTTTCTGCTCCTGAGTTGAATGTGGCTTTTCTAACACCCACCATGTCTAATTTAGATTATAGAACTAAAGAGCATTTAGGAAAGGAACTCAGAGGCAAGCCAGCAAAGACCTGTGCGTGGTATTCTAGAAGTTTCCTTATGAAAATATGATACACGTAATCTACACCTATCATTATTCTCTTCATCTCCCACTTTTCTCATCTGTAAAAGGAAGAGAATAATTATTCCTACCTCACATGGTTGTTGTGAAGATCTAACAAATACATAGAAAGTGTTTAACAGAGTGCCTGGGAAAGAAGTACCTATGAAATGCTTTTTGTTTTATTAAATTTAAGGAGGTTGACTCTGAGCCAAAGTTGAGGAACATGACCCTGAGCCACACCCAAGAAGCCTTGAGCAAGTGGACTCAAGCAAGTGATGGTGGTGGGTTACGGTTTGCCTTTATACATTTTAGGGAGACAGGAATTACCGGTGAGTCATAAATCAGTGCATGGAAAACATACATTGGTTTGGCTCAAAAAAGTGGGACATCTGGAAGGGAGGGGACGCTTTCAGGTTATGGGTAAGTTTAAAGATTCTTAGCTGACAATGGGCTGAAAGAGGCTTTGTATAAAAGTCCAGGAGTTAGTTGAAAGGAATACTTAAGATACAGGCTGTCAATCAAAGACAAACTACTACATACACATGCCCAGACTCAGGTGGTTTGTTATGTATACTGAGGACCTGCAGGTATGTCTTGAATAGCCTTAAGCCTGTTAATGAGTCACAAAGAACATCTCTAGGAAGGGGAGAGGGCAAGATGAGGCATGTCTGATGTCCTTTCTCCAGGCTAGCAACTCAGTTTTATGGATCTCCTTGGCCGAGATGGGGTCCAGTCAGTCAGCCACTTAGAGGATGCTTTCAGATTTTATTTTAGCTCATAGTTTCCTCCTTTGGGCCAAGATCTACCAAAGGCAGCATCAATGGCCAAACTCTTATTTGGTCCCATGCATTGCCAGGGTGGTGTGGCTCCCTGCCCTGGGTCCATCCAGGCCCTTGGTGGGACCCTTGTGGCCCAGGAGATTAAATAGCCACAAGGTCTTCAGCCAGTTAAATGTTTCAGGCTAGATGGGACTGGAGGTGGACAGGTGCTCATCAACCCTTAAAACCCTTCTAGGCAATATAAGAGTAAAAGCCAAAATGTCAGAGGCAAGACTACCAAATTAGCCTGTCTATAAACTGTTGAGTTACTATATTCCTGGGTTTAGTTGCAAGCTTATAGAAAACATAAGCAAGTTAACCATTTATGAAGGGATTTAGAGATTTTTCTTGTATCATGGTATTTTAGTTTCTTTAGTAATTTGTCATAAGGTGGCTGATAAATTTCTTGTTACATAGACTTACAAAATGTTAGCTGTTAAAATTTTTATTTTTTCCA
Source organism: Nycticebus coucang (assembly GCF_027406575.1). Taxonomy (NCBI): domain Eukaryota; kingdom Metazoa; phylum Chordata; class Mammalia; order Primates; family Lorisidae; genus Nycticebus; species Nycticebus coucang. Next base: position 12,417,734 of record NC_069787.1, read on the forward strand.
GGTTAAGTTGCTGGGGTGTAGCTATCAGGAGAAGGCTTCCTGTGGAACCACTTTCATATATTTTAAACATTTTATTTATGTGTTGTTGATTAAGTTGCAGGGTCTTCAAAATCCATACCTAAATGCATACCTACTCATGTCTAGTCAGACAGAAACATACCAGCAAGAGTATACTAGCAGAGTACCCAGGTGTGCAATCACTTCCATGCAAGGGCAACGCTCAGTTGAATTTGTTCCATGTATTGTCTCACCTTGGCCTAGCAGTTCATTGTTGAATAAAATGTGAGTATCACGAGATGCCATTATCGCTTTGCAAATCAGAGCAGCACTTCGTGTTAGCAGAGTTCTCCTTGTCTAACTTTCAATTGCTGGGATGTTAAGAAGTTTGAAAACCTATTAGAGAGTGCTCGTGAACAACTCGGAAATTTGCCAACTCCTCCGTGTAAATTTCAGAATCAGTTTAATTGAAGACTATTTGGAGAGATTTCAAGGCAAGCTGTTAATAATTAGTTACAATAATGACAGGTCTTAAACTTTGAAAATCAGAATATTCTCAGTGCTGTTCAAAAAACAGAAAGGAGAAGGAAGTAAAGAGGAATTTCAGGGCATGGAGTCTTAATATAGACTAGAATTCTTAGGAGAAGCCCCATTTCAGATGTTTGGGTCCATCAGAATTACTACTTATGTCTTTCATGATAACTATATACTCTAAAAATGAGCCAACAGTGTATTTATACTAGTGAATTAACCCTTTTGTCTATAAAAAAAAATTCAATTAGGAAAGAGTGGGGCTATTGGATGGTGTTAAAACACTGGCAAAGGAGATGGTTAACTTACGATGCTGGGCCTCCATTGACAACTGTATTTTCCAGATAGGCTCTATGGCAGATACCTTACTTTTCAACTGCTTGTTCATTTCACGCAGTTGTGGGGTCACCATTTTTACTGAGATGCTATGAGGTACCTGTACCACCCTAGGCCCCATGCACACTATGGGAACCACATGCTAGTTGCAGGAGGAAGGCAATGAAGAGATCTTTTGTATGATGGTGACTAACTAAAGACAATGTTTGCAAACTGATAAGAGAGAAATCTTCAGGTTTCCTCACCACAAAAAAATAACTATGCAAGATAATGGTAACGGTTAGTTAGGATGACTTAGCCATTCTACAACATATGTCTATATGTTGTGCACCAGAAATACATACAGTGTATATTTGTCAATTAAGACAAATATTCTGCCACTACAGAATGCATAATTTATTAATTACACATGAAATCGTTTCTTTCACCACACGTGCTTTTCTCTCTTCTCGGAATTCCCTTTGCTCACTGCTCTGCCTCTGATACTCTACTGATATTTGATGCCCAACCCACAGGTGCCTTCTACCTAAAGTATTGCCCATTTCCATGGTCAGGACACTTCCTCTTCTTGCCCTTTTCTTGAGGTGTAGCTCAAATAGCCCATAAAGTGGTGTGCTGAGCAGAGAATAATCCCTTGTGCTGTGAAATTGCTTTGAAAATACAAATGCATCCCTAAGAGACTGATAGTTTAGGGTACGATTTGAGGGCAGCACAAAGTTTGTGTTTATAAATATGTGATTCCTTCCATAAGAAATACTAGGTGATCACAGGAAGTTGTGCTCCACTGAAGCCAGTTGTGTAGGAATACACAAATCACACACACACACACACACACACACGAGCTTCAAATATCTGCCTGTTACCTACCCCTCCCACTATGTCCCAGTCAACTCCATGCAGCAACCCTCTGGCATTCGTTGTCATAAACAAATTTTAGGTCACTTTTTATCAGGTAAAGTGCCATAGTTATTGTACTTATACATTTATTTGCCATTTAACATGAAAAACCACACCACTATTCTTTTTGGGTTCCTATCTTTTATTTTTTAAATATCACTGATGACTTTTTTTCTTTTTGAGTGTTGAATCTTTAACCCAATTTTTCTCTTAAGTCATACGCTTTTTTATGGCACAATATTACATGGTGTAGTGATCTTTGTCATGTTACAGAAGAAATGACTAGATAATGAACATGACGTTTGCTGTAGGGTATGGAGTTATTAGATTCTGGTGAGCCAGAAAGTTCTAAGCTGGAGGCAAGTATTAGCTATGATCAACAGCCTTGGCATTCTGAATTGTTTCAGGAAAATCTATTACATATAGTCTTTTTAATAGCATTTTCTTATTATTACTTGGGTGCTTCTGTTTCCTCTTTACTAGAGTAGAGATGATAATACTTCTCTCCTAAGATTATTTTGGGGACAAAATGATGGCCTCTGTAAGTAGACAGAAGAATGCCCATCCCTTAGTAACCCCTCAATTGAGGATGTTAGTATTATTGATGTATTTCTTGTCTATAACACAACATACCCTTTTTTTCCTACACTGTTCTCTCTCATTTGAACTTATTAGATTTTTAATGATTGTCTTTCTTATGAAATCTACTGAATAATAACAGTTTGTTTTAGGGGAAAATCTCATTAAGTTTGCTTCTATTTTCTTTGAACGTATCCTCAAATTTCTATTTCATCTATCATTAGCTATCATATGCAAAATACCCAATTATGTTCCCAGGTGACAGTTGAGAATTGGGATGAGAAAGCTTTAATGAAGTCTTTAGGTAGGATGGGAGAAGTTTGATAATTCTCATGACGTTCCAATGTCTATGTAATAAAAATGAAAATTGTGGCCATTGTTATCACAGAAGGGAGGAAGGGGACGTTATTATCTGAGAGCTGTTTGAAACATTCGTATGATTTCATTGAAATGAACGTTCCAGGCAGTTAAGGCCAGTGTTTTCTACGTTCACTATCTATATGCTTGGCTTCCTAGTTTAGTGACCACATATGTGAGAATTACACAGCGGCACATGGCTGAGAAGGAGATCGTGTTTTGCAAGTCGGCTTTTCCCAGCCGTTCATAAGGTTAACATTCATGGGTTTTGCTTAGATGTGAAATAATACCTATTGATAGAATGTAATACATGCAATGGGAAAAAATCTTGGCTTTTCAAATTCCTGGTGGGGAGAGGATTTGCATCTTCTAAAAATGTGGCCATTGTTGTCACAGAAAGGAGGAAGGGCACGTTATTATCTGAGAGCTGTTTGAAACATTCATATGATTTCATTGAAATGAACGTTTAAAGGAAAGAAAACGCTCTACTGTTGAACTGAGTTCAAATCCCAGTCTTGGATTGTTGGTGGGTGAATTGGGGCAAGTTACTTTACTCTGGCGAGTGAATCAAGATTCGGTTTATTACCGGAGTTGTCTGTTATAAAATCTACCTCATTCTACCACTATCCTGAAAGCTTTCCCACTGTTTTGAAGATTAAAGGAAGTCAAGTGTGAAAGATGGATAGCAAACCCCCTGAAACATGGTGGTTGCTCAGGAAATCCAAATGTCATTATCAGAGTAGATGGCCCCACATTCTGTAGATAATATTTATGCTATTCTGTTTAGATTTCCCGTCTCCAAATAGATGCCAGATAGTTATACAGCTGTTAGATAGAGGATGTAGTAACGGGATACCACACACCAATTAGTCTGGGACAGGCGTCTGGAATTATAAATAATGGAGGCAACAAGATAGATATAGGACAAATTTACTGTGTTTTGTTTTCCTCGTCTAATATCTCCAGGCAGAAATGATCTTAAGTTTATACACAATTGCATTCTTTATTTGGACGGATGTAAGGCAAGCCCTCCAGGTGAATGCAAATCTGTTTCTGGAGCATGAGATCAATGATGACGTCCATGCTCAAAATCACCTGCCTCTCAGTACTGTGAGTCTTGCTGCTGTTATCTATTCCCACACAGCAAATCAGAGATGCTGTTATTCCAGTTGACCACATCCTCCGGAAAGTGCTCTGTACAGCCCCCATGTCATCCTAAGCTGCCCGCAGGCTATCTGGAGGGCTGAAGTCTTCCAGCCACTTCTGATTTTGCTCTGCATGTATAAGCACAGCTTACACACTCAGTGATACACAGGATTTCTCTCCTCCACCAACCCTCTGAACCTTCAATTTTGATTTCAAGATTCTCCCCACTCCTCACTCAGTTGATAAATCCATGCCAAAGGTGAAGTCACTCGTTCATTTCCATCTCATAAGTTTATTGCGTCCCCTACCCTCCCAAGCCCCCCAGCCTCCTTCACATCCTGACTGTGTCTTTTGACACAGGGTCTTTGCCTCTGCTTTCCCCTGTCCAGGAATGTTCTCCACCCCACCCACTTTGGTATTGTTTATCCTTCAGACAGCCACTTGATCTGCTCTTCTGCAGCCAAGACTCTTCCAACCAAGACTAGGTAATACCAATGGTGGAACCATTGTCCAACCAGCAATTTCACAAAGAAATTCCACCATTGGTATTTATGTATGTGAATGAGTGAGTGAGAGAGAGATTAATATCTGTCTTTCCTGCCAGGAAGCCCCTGTCTATTTAGTTCACCATTGCCTCCTCTGGGGTCGGGAAATAAAAAGATTTAATTGATTTCATTAAGAAAAGAAGTGTTGGGCAGACAAAGAGACTCCATTTCCAGTCTTTGGCTCCACCCCTGGAGTAATCACAGAGAACAGAGAGCAGAAAGGTACTGTGATGGACAGGAAAGAGCAGACTCATGAGCCCTCGTGGTCCCTGCAATGAGCATTCCCCATTCCCCGAACAGGCCCCATGAAGGAGGAGTGGGCTGTTTTGGCCTGACGATGGCCCCTATATTTTCTAGCCCATCTTTGATCCATCATTAAACAATAAAGCATTATCATCAATAATGACTCCTATAGAGGCTGTTGCAACAATGAAAATCCAGCAATCCTACATCTTTTGAAAGGTTAGAAGCTTTTCTTTCCAACAGCTTGTGATAACACCCAGGTTAGCACCTAATTGTCTCTTCACAAGGGAACAAAAAAAAAAAAAAAAAAGGAATGGTTGTCATGACAACTCAGGGAAGAGTTCAGACATGGAATATTCTTTTTTGACATAAAGCGCTGCCTTTGACTTAACTGTGACCCTATATGCATTTTGTTTTTGCAATGTTAATTCCTCTTCAAGTTTTTAAAAATTTTTTAATAAATACTTTTAAAACCCACCTTCCTTAGAAAGTGCAAAAGAGATCTATAAAATGGTTAGACAATGGGAATATGAATAAATTCCTCTCTTTTCACACCAGAAAATATCTAGGCCCCTGTATTGAGTGCTTATAATTTAGGGAAAAGAATTATTAGACAAAGGTCTATTGTTTCTGACTCCTGAAATGAAACTATATCAAACGCTGATGTAACTCTAAGAAAAAAAGACATAAATGCGTATTAAAAAATCTTAAAGGTGAATTCTCTATTCAACTTTGGCTTAATGGAATCACCATCTTTGTGTGTGGAGGGTGTGTGTGCATGTTGAGTTTGTGTGTGTGTGTGTGTGTGTATGTAAAGGAAGAGGAATAAAAGTCTCCTTCAAAGGACACTCAGAGGGGTCTCCAGGGACATCAGGCCTGCCCATCAGTTGCCTGAAGAAGTTCCCGAGAATGTTATTCTCATTTCCATGCAACTAAACATTTATCATCTTTAAGGCTCACCTTTTTTTTTTTCAGTCACTGGGGGCTGCTGAGACAATCAAATGGGCTTTTTGGACGATGGTGAAAATAGGGCATTCCATCCACAACTTGCTTCTCCACAATTTTCTCTTTCTCAGGAACCATTACTTCCATCTGGCCAGTTGTACAAATTAGAATCTTAAGGATTATTTTTTAATATTAGCAGGTTCCTCATGTTTTATACTTTATATCTAGTCTGTTACCCAATTGGCTAATATTATCTACAGTATTCGTCATATAATGCATTATATATGATGTAAGGTGGTAATACAATTAAAAGTACCTGCCATGGTAGCACCCACCTGGTTTCACTGCATCCATTTTCACCTCCCTCCAAGCAATTCTGCACAGAATAACTAGAGGGATCTTTGTGAAAGCTACAAATCAGGCTATGTGATTGCATGTAAATTATCTTCAAAGATTTCTCTTTACTCTGCAGTACCCAGCTTGGCTGGTCCAACTTCCTAGCTCATCTTTCTTGAGTATGGTTTATCTTCACTGACATTCTTTGGTGCTTGAAGCTCATTTCCCCAAAGAGACTTAGTGCATACAATTCTTTCTGCATCAAATGTTTTGTGTTTGTTGCTGTTGTTGTTTTGCCTCAGTGTCCTAACTCATCTTTCAGGTTCAACCTCCATACATTTTCTCTGACGAACTTTCCATGACCACACAACACTCCATCCACGTGAATTTTCTCCTTAACAGCCTGCTCCTTTTGTTCACTGTATGCATTCCTGTAATACATACAGTAATTATCTCTGCCGTCTTAGATTCCGTTACCTCAATTCCTACTCTCCAACTGGAATTTCAGCTTTGTGATGGCAAGGGAAAGAAAGACTCTAAAACATGTTTTGAACAAAGGAAGGAAAGCAATTAAAAAAATAATAATTCCAAAGTAAGGTAAAATAAAAATTCCGATGAGTAGATCTGGCCCTTTTTTTGAGATGAAAAGACATTTTGGGTAGATTTGGGTTCGTGAAGTGAATACACATAGAGAATGTTAATTTAAAATCCTGAGTGTCCAGAGAAGTTATCTGACGTGTGGAGGGCCACAGTGATCAAGGGGGAAGCACAGATGAAGGCTGAGGCCTTTGGACTGCCAAATTCATTCCGCTACACTGATACTCACTTTCAACTAAAAAGCCTATTTAATAAAAGAGTAGATTGTAAAATTTTAATTTTTCATTCTCTAAGGTTTTAATCTCCAGTGCTTAGAAAAACAAATAACTCTGTATCTAAAAGGAACTGACAGAAAATTCTGATTCTTTACCACAAAGTGCATATTTGTCTCTGTTTGAGCAAACATCCTCTGTATGGAATTGAAACGGTATCCAATTTCTTTGTCAAATCCAACCTTTAGTCAAAAGAATGCATCATCACCATCTCTCCCCACCCCACACACTTATACCTAGACTGATGTCCCAAGGATCAAAGGTGTGTTGAGGAAGCAGGAGAAAAAGGAAGAAAAATAAATAATACACAAATGGAACGCGAATACTGTCTGAGGCAGGGACAGGTTGCAATGACCTCTGGTTCTGCTGATGTGGTGATGTCATGGAATTGGCATTAGCTGGAGCTGGTCAGAAGCAGACCAAAGAAACCGGGCACAGGGGAGCAGCGGGAACTGCAGCCATGGCAGGAAGATAGATTGGAATTCTTTGAATTTCAAGTAATCATTGAATGTCTCAGTATCTATATTATTGTCTTTGTATGGTAGGACAAGACTTCTTCCTTCTCCATCTACTTTCTAGCTGTTTAGCTTATATTTAAGAATGGAATAAAAATAGAGGATCTTTGGCATTCCAAAGCAGAAACTCTTTGCCCACGATAACACAGACAGAAACAGACTGAAAGGATGCCCAGGCCTCCAGTGCAAATGGTCTGGTCCCTGCAGAATGGGTCTGACTCGTGGGATGCCCAAAGCAGAGCATAGGATGAGGAGCTGGCACCCTTGGGAAGTTAAGTCCAGGGCACTAGGAAAGAGGACAAAAGGGGATGTATTCTCTAGTGACAGGGGGGTGACCTTATGGGGGAGCTCAGACTGAAAGGGCAAAACCTCAGGCAAGTCTCATCTCTTTAGCCAAGGTAATTCCCAAAGAAGGCTGTCAGCTGACAGTTCTCAGATGATGAATTTACCAGTATCTGCAGGAATAAATCCCTCAAGGAGAGGGAATGAGCTGACCAGGAGAGAGGAACACGCAACTCCACAAGAAAGGGGACATTCAGCTTGGATTGAGGATTGTGGCCGTGCTCGTCAAGAAGTGACCCTATTTGTACATCCTTCTGGATTCTAGAAAGTTTGGCTGGCTAATTTTAGGGTATCTAACACATCAACTGACATGTGAGTTATGAACTATTTTTCACATTACTTTTGTTACATTACTAATTTTCAAGTTTTTATGTTACTTTATATTATGCATGTTTTAGGATCATTTTGAGAGTTTGTATTGCGCTTTCATAATAAAACATCATGGCCCCAAGGAAACATTCTCCTTTTGTGTGTGTGGCAGTCAGTGTGGTAATAACGAACTATCCCACCTATTCCTTCCATTCTAAAGCTGTAGCACCCATTAGAGGTATTTTAGGAGAAGCTTCCCTTTCCCTTGTGGTCAGAACAGTGAGACTTAAGTTTGTAAAAAAATATAGGGTTGGCCCACCAAGGTAGTTCATGCCTGCAATGCCAGCATTTTGGGAGGCTATTATGGGAGGCTCCCTTGAAGCCAAGAGTTTAAGATCAGCCTGGGCAACATAGTGAGACCCCCATCTCTACAAAAAAATTTTTTTAAGTAGCTGGTCGTGATGGTGCATGCCTCAGCTACTTGAGAGGCTGAGGCAGGAGGATTGCTTGAGCCCGGAGGATTGCTTGAGCCCAGGACGTGGAGGTTGTAATGAGCTGTGATTGAGCCATTTTATCCCACCCAGGGAGACAGAGCAAGACACCATCTCTTAAAAGAATTAAAAAAAATAAAAATAAACCTTTAGGGTTAACAAACATATTCATGCTGTAGGGATAAAACTGTTGAATACAGTATCAGGAAACCTGAATTCTAGTTTCCCTCTGTCACTTAACACTTGTGGAAATTTGAACAAGGCTGTTTATAAGCTTTTACATGCCAAGGTCTTCACATTGCCTTTGAACCAGGAACATGTGTCTCCTTTCTCAAGCTAACAAACACATTCTTTTCTTTTTGATAAAATCCATGGCCTCCACATCATGCCATGAATTGAGAGAAGTTAAGTCGTGTTTTGAAGAAAATTAGACTTTTGAAGTAATAACAATATACAGTTCATAAATGGTTTTATGCCCATTATTTTATAAGCAATTATTTATGCACGTCTTGTATAAAAAGGATTAACAGTATATAAAAGGAACAGCAGCTGCAGTGTGTTATGGATATTTTGTTGCACTGTCCAGAAGGATCCCACATTCAGGACTGAGGGATTTATTCCTGAACATACTGATAAGTTCATCAGCTTTCAGCTGACAGCCCACTTTGGGAATTACCTTGGCGGAAGTGACTAGACTTGCCCAAGGTTTTGCCTGCTTCTTCAGAGCTGCCTGCAAATATTAAATGGGAGATGCTGGAGTATAAAGGCCTAGTCCTTTGCCCCAACTGGGCAGCTTCTGCACTTCTTGGCAGGTGGTCAGCTGAGCCCTATGGAGTCTGCACTAAGCTCAATTTCTCCCCCCACCCAATCCTCTTTCCTGTCTGCCCACTGGTGCTGATACGAAGGTCATTCCCAAATAACCTCATGCACTTGTGCTTTCCAGGAACCCAGCCTGAATTAGAGTAGCACTTAGAACCCTCATGAGCAACCCAGTTCTAATCAAGACCAAGAGTTTTCTAAGCAACAATTCTATAATTCCCTCCCCAGCACTTACTCAATGATCAGCTGAGCACCCTGCAACCTTTACAGAGGGCGGCAAGCAACTTCAGCACACCCTCTGCCCAGACTTTGTTCCTCCACTCCTATGATGATCTATGAACTGAAACATTCTCTTTCACTTTTTGTGTCTAAATGAGCATATACAAGACATTTGTCTTCCCTAGATTTTTTTTTAACTTTCAGATATTCAGAAAATTGGACATAGGGCAGAGAACTTTCCGTATGTTCCTCATGCAGATTCACAACCTGAATGTTCTTTCCTCACTCTCTCATGTCTAAAGTATTTAAAGGTCATGTACATTATAATACTCCACACATTTTTATTTCTGTATGCATCATCTAAAAAAATAAATGTTTTCCTGTATAACTGTAGTATTGGTATCGCACCTAAGAAATTTAGCAGGAGTTTCACAGTATCACCTAGAATATGTGATATGTTTGTTTCACATCTGATATATGTGATACAAAGCCATGTTTCTTCCATTTGTTCCCAAAATGTCTCATAAGACTCTACCCCCCATTGATAATCTAATCAAGGTACAGGCATCACATTTGGTTATCTCTCTTTATACTCATGATCTAAAAGACTCTTCTTAATTTTTGGCTTTCATATGAAAACTATAACCCAGTTATGACCTAAGAATATGGGGAACAGGGAGAAGGAGAGGAGGGAGGGGAGAGGATAGGGGAGGGTGATTGGTGGGATTACACCTGCGGTGCATCTTACAAGGGTACATATGAAACTTAGTAAGCGTAGAATATAAATGTCTTAACACAATAACTAAGAAAATGCCAGGAAGACTATATTAACCAGTGTGATGAAAATGTGTCAAACTGTTTATAAAACGAATGTATGGTGCCCCATGATCGCATTAATGTTCACAGCTACGATTTAATATTAATAAAAATAAAAACATAAAATCCGAACATAAATATTTACAGAAGATTTATACATAATAACCCCCAACTGGAAATAACCCAGATGTCCCTCAATGCTGAATGAATAAACAAACTTTTTTACATAAAAAAAATAAATAAAAGATTCTTCCCTCCTGTAGTTTTTCAACAGATTTATTAAGGTATAGTCCATAAACAATGGAGTGCATATTCAGAGAGGAGGAGTGGATGGATTTTGACATGTGTGCAACAGTGAAATCATCACTACGATCAGCACAGTGATCACATCACCTTCAGCGGTTTCCTTGTGCCCCTCTGTAATTCTTCACCTCATCCCTTTCCACCTGCCTCCAGGCCCAAGCAACCATTGATCTGTTTTGTCAGTAAAAATTAGCTTGGATTTTCTATGGTTTCATATAAATCAAATTTTACAACATCTACCAGTTTTCTAACTTCCTTTATTCAGCATAATTATTTTGAGATTCACCATGTTGTTGAGTGTATCAATAATTTTCTGAGTAGTAATCCATTGCATGGAGACACTATAATTTGTTTATATGTTCATCTTTTGAGAGACATTTGGGTTGTATTTAAGTTCTGGCAGTTATGAAATTTCAGATACAAGAATTCATGTGCACGTAGTTTTTTTGGGGGGATAATAATTACCTAGTAGATAATCACATTCGCAGGTACATGGATAGCTTGCTAAGAAATGGCTTTCTGTATTTTTGTATAAATTTTCAAATTGGCTTGTCAATTTCTACAATTTCTCTGTTGAGATTTTGATTGGTATTGGACTGAATTAATAGAATAGTTGGGAGAATTTACATCTTAACAATATTGACTCTTTCATCCCAACAACAAGGCATTTATTTCTACTTATTTAGATCAACTTTAATTTCTTTCAGTAATATTTTATAGTTTCCCGTATACATATCTATCATATTTGGTGGGTTTGTTGTTTTTTTGAGACACATGACTTTTTGGAGTATCCTTAGGGTCCATGCCAACATCTTACAAACTATCCCACATCCCTGATTTATCTGTTCTCCTAATTAAATTCAGGTCAAAGGTACTTGTTAGGAGTACTTCATGGCTAATCTTGCTAGTGCCAAAGTGTACTCTGTCAAGAGGTATAAAATATCAGCTGTCCTACTGCTGATGACGGCATGGTTAAGGTGGTGACTGGCAGATCTCACCATTACAAAGTTAGAGTTTACCTTTGTAATTGGAAAAATAATCTAGAGGTGATATATTGAGACAACGTATATTTTGGAGAGTTAAACCATAAAGTTTCTTTCACTACTTGTTTTAATTTATATTCTATGTTTGTCTATATACAGTAGAATCTCCATAGTTGATCACCTCCCTTCAAAGAACACCCTTATTATGAAACTAATGTAGGACCTTCACATGAAAGCTATAACCCAGTTACAACCTAAGAATAGGGAGAAGGGGGAAAGGGAGGGGAAGGAGGGGGGAGGGAGGTGGAGGAAGGGGGATTAATGGGATTACACCTGCAGTGCATCTTACAAGGGTATATGTGAATCCTAGTAAATGTGGAATGTAAAGGTCTTAGCAAAATAACTAAGAAAATGCTACAAAAGCTATGTTAACTAATGTGATGAAAATGTGTCAAACGATCTATGAACCAAGTGTATGGTGCCCCACGATCATACTAATGTACACAGCTATGGTTTAATAAAAATAAATTAAAAAAAAAAACAAAAAAAAAAACAAAGAACACCTCCTTAAGCTGACCTAATTTTCACAGACCAGACATGCACCACATGTATGTATCACACAGTAGGCCTGGTTCCTTATGTTGACCACCTCTGAATATTGACCACATCTTTACAGTCCCTGGGGTGGTCAACTTGGAGAGGTTTGACTGTATTTTAAGTATAGATTTTGTTATGTATTTCATTTTTATCTACACTCCCTTTTGCTAAAGAGAACTACAATTGTTCTCTGTAGATTTGAAAGCGGATGTTACCACGTCCCTAACCCTCACTTCTCTGAATAAAATGCCACTAGAAATAATATGCCAGCAGGAAATGTTTACCTAGCCACAGCACCAAATGCCCAGAGATTATTGAATTAGTGGTGGGAATTAGTCGGAAGGAAATTTAGGATGAGCTCCCAAGAGATTCGGAGAGGGAAAACAAAATCCTCTTCTTTTTGAAACACTTCTCACAGTGTTGGTAATACACATTCTGTTCTTATCTCAGTGTGATTTTGTCAGTATAGAGCCATCCAGATTTTGATCAATTTTGTGGGTTTATAAGCTCTGAACCGATTTATTTTGTAGGTCCTCAATCAACACTAAACAAAAGCAGGGGCCTCAGAGTGTGTGCTACCTGTGAACAGACAGGGCTTCCAACAGGTGCTCACCTTCTGAGAGAGGAGGAGTCACATCCAGACAGGACGTAATTTCCCACCATGTGAGGAGAATTCATATCTATTGAGATTCTACTGTGTATTGGGCTTGGTGCTATAGGACTGTGCATATATAATTGCTTTAAAATAGTCTGGTTATTATTTGATACTTTTTTTGTTTTTTATTTTTTTTATTAAGTAATTTGAACATAGATCATAAATACATTTAAGCCATTATGGGATTCAATGTGTTGATTATTTGTATAAACTGGAGTGCTTACATCCTATAAATCAACATAGCCTTAACCTCATTTATTGCAAGTACAAGTTGGATCTATCAGGTGTAGAACACAAATGTCTTAATGAGGTTATTGGATACCTTTAAGTGAATACTGAGCCTCCTACTTTAATATAGGGGAATCTCCTAGTCCTTCATCTCCCATACCTGTAAAGAGTATTTCTATAAAATAATATACTTCCCACTTGCAGTCTACACCATATACTCCAGCCTGCATTATTTCCTTAATCCTTCGTACCCATAAAAACCTGAGTATAAACAAATATTCTGCAAATTGTCAGGAAACAGCAAAATTTAGTTCAGCTCGAATTTTCAAGATTCAGTAAGTTACAGCTAGTATTTACCTCATTTGGCTTAAATCAGAGCAGGTCTTGAAAGGAGACAGCTTGACAGAAATATTAACAATTCAGGCAACAGATAAATAAAAATTGCTTTCACTATTTTAGAGAGTTCCGTTTGTAGCTGTCTTAAAATCTTCACTAAAAATGCAAAAGAATCTTTGGTATAAATATTTTCAGCATTATCGTTGTGTAAAATGATAAGTGTTACTCTTTCAAAAACTTTTGTGCCTTGTTATTTATTTATTTAGTTTTTGCAGTTTTGGGCCGGGGCCAGGTTTGAACCCACCACCTCCAGTACATGGGGCCAGCGCCCTATTCCTTTGAGCCACAGGCACTGCCCTGCCTTGTTATCTTTTTATAAATTAAAAAAAAATGCACAAGTCACAAGTATTAAGCTGAAATACATGTAAATAATAAATGGATGAATAATTGTTGAAAGTGTTCAAAGATTCTAATTGAACCTACAGGTCATATATTTCATACTTATTATTTGATGATTTCATTTTATTTGGGGTTTGAGATTCTGTAGACTCTTCTGTAAACAAGAATATGGATTTTCCGAAGGTATATTGTTACTATTTACAGAATCCCCCCCCCCAAAAAAAAAAAATATTCTCTTGAAACCACCTATGCAGCATTTTCCACAGAGGGAGGCGTTAACTTGTTTTATATCAGCCATCTCTGTAAAAATTGACTGTGGATCAATTTCCCTGGATTTCTTACATCTGTGCTCCTGGGAACGAAAGCCCTTGCAGCCAGCTTTCATTAAATGTCACAGACTGCGTGAGGTAGAAAGATAAGATGAAGCAAGCCAAAATTATTGCTAACTTTCTCTAGGAAAATACCTAGGAAATAATGGCAATAGAACCCCCCAAGTTCCCCTTCAAAACTGAAAGGTTCATTCCCCCCAAAACTGAAAGGTTCACGTTTCACCCAATCAAATATTTTCCTTCCTTGACTTTGTAGAACATTCTCTACTCACAGAATCTATAGTGAGCATATTCTGGGGGACTTAATGCTGTGTTTTCTAAATTCGTTAGGAAGTTATTGAACTCGTTTTATAAAATTCACCATAAGATTCAACAAAGCTTGATGCTTCAGAGATTCATTTAGATATTAGATTGTGTTTATATGGAGATATACACACATACCCATTCTTTTATGTACCCGTAAGGAATGTCTTTGATGTCCTTGAACTTGGTGGTTATAGAGAAACATATCATGAACCATGTTTTTCTCAACTTAACTACCCTGGCTCAGTAATTATCCAATAGTTAAAGTCCTTAGTGATCCAAGAGCAGAAAGGTCTCTCCAAGCCTTATTGAGTTAATCTGTGGGAGAGAACTCTGGAGAAGTAAGAATTTTCTGTAGCTGCCAGCCCAGGTTGTATGTTGACATCAGTGTTTCCGCTCTCATCGGCCAGCTCATCCCTCCAGGACCAGCTAAATCTCAAACATTCTTGACTTCCAGTCAGAGCACAGTTTTCCATCTATAATCATTAGTATAATTAATAGTTTATGTAACTGGATACCCTCCCCTCCACACTGTGAGGCTCTCCAGAACATAAGTAATTATTCTGAAAGCCCAACCCCTTACATTAATGGCGAGCAAAGTGTTGGATACTCACAAAATATTTGGGGGAAAAATGAAAGGAATTTATATTTGAAGAATAAACAAATGGAATTCTTCGATTTTTCTCTTTGCCTTGACAGTGTACGACTCTGCTTTTCCCCAGTGGTAACTAAGATACAAATGGAGCCCTTTCTTCTCATCCAAAAGCAAATTGTCATTGCTTTAATATTTTTATTTCTCTGTGGACTGGATTGGGCAAATTGTAACACATCACAATGAACCTTGCGCAGATGTTCACATGTGGGTTTGTATCTGATAATATCGTTATTTGCTTTCCACCCAAGGTGTTTTGATTCACAAGGGCATGATTCCAATAATCACCATTTCTTGGGTATCTTCTTATTTTTCCCCCAACTCTGACTGTTTTCTATTTTCTTAATATTTTATTTTCTCATTTGGAGAACGGCAGTGAGATCAGAAGGAGAGAATTCCAGAATAACTCTACTACTACAACAAGGCAGTTGGGGACTCTGCAGTCACACTGGGGTGGTCGTCTCTGTTAAAGCAGGCATAGAAAATAGGCATTACTCTCCTAAGGACACACTTAACAGTCTCTCGGCATTCATGGCCTGGTTAGTCACATTAGTTTGTATAAAAACAATGTAGATGTTCCTCTGTCAAAATATCTTTGTACGTCACTCAAAGTAAAAACTTAATTACTTTTCAGTAGCATAAGTGTTCAAGTGGCAGTCGTCAATTTGATTTCACTTACCAGCTCAATTGCCAGGGAATGCTGCTCATGTTAGGTGATCTAATACTTCAGTTAGGAAGTAGGAATAGTCTGACATTGTAAGGCACAGTCTGAAAGCCCCAATTATTTCATTCGTTTTTCTAGGACCTCTTCTTGACCACTTTTTTTAAAGCCTCGCTTTTCAAATGACATTCCAGAAACAGGTGGTAATTTACACTTTTACGTGGAGGCATCAAGCCGCTTGACCTCAGGTATGAGTGAATGCTCATGTTTGCAGAGACAGCATTTAACCTCCGTGCCACGAGGTACAAAACACACGACCTGGTTTTCTCTGTCTGTCCCCGCATACTTTGTGTAGGTCATTTAGTATGTTCTAGGGAATGCACGTTTCATTACAAACACCACAGATTTTAATTTATGGATACGACAAAAGCAATATCTAACGTGAAGACATGTGGATGCGCGCAGCAGAGAGCCACCAAACGATGGCTCTTCAAGTTGCTGTCATATGCCAAGCACAGTTCCAAGTGCTTTTATATTTATTATTACTTTGAGCCATCTGAAATTAAGACATCATTCTCACATTGCCCATAGGTAGGCCACGGTTCTTTGTGTCACCTGGATGTGATCACGCAGCATGTAAGTGGTGAAACCCAGATCTGCTTACAGATTGACAAATTGATGTATTATTTTTGTTTTCAATGTCATTTATTTTCAATGTCTAAAACTTCTGAAAATGGCCTGGTTGAACAGATTTCTATCAGAGTGAGAAGTCATTTTTCCATTTGAAACCCCAGGGTGCTCTGGGGAAGCAAAAATTATTCACAGTTTCTTTCTTTTTAGAAATCCTTAGTGCCTGAACAGCCCTGATGATCGGCAAACCTGCAGTGGGTGACTGGTAAGAGAGGACTCTCACCCCAGATCCCACTCAGTGAGCCTGGCACTCTTACAGCAACTCCCCTGAGAAACGAAAGTGAGTTGGAGGTCAGCCGGTACAGTGGATTAAATAGTGCTCCCCCACTGGGCGGCACTTGTGGCTCAAAGGAGTAGGGCACCGGCCCCATATGCTGGAGATGGCGGGTTCAAACCCAGCCCGGTCAAAAACTGCAAAAAAAAAAAAATAGTTCTCCCCCACTCTGAATCTTTGAAAGTGATCTTATTAGAAAGAGGGTCTTTGCAGATGTAATTAAGTTTTGTGCTTTTCATTTGCATTTCTGAGATGGATTTTATCCCTCCACTCCTGCCCAGACTCTTCTTCCAGCCGTCCAAAAGAATAAAGCCACCGGCTCTATCTTGTCCTTGGATTAAGAGTTGGTCACTTTGAACCTTGAGTGAGACTCAGCTCTCTCAGTGGCCAGTGCAGTGTAGGAAACATGGAGGTACCAACCGTTGCACAGATAGGAGTCCCCTCCTTATCTACTGTTTTTGTTTTCTGCAGATTCAGTTACCTGCAGTCAACCTCAGCCTGAGAAGATTAAATGGAAAATTCCAGAAATAATCCGTTCCTACATTTCAAATTGTGCACTACTCTGAGCAGTGTGGTGAAATCTCACACCGTCCCACCCCATCCCACCAGGCACGTGAATCGTCCCTTTGTCCAGCGTATCCGTGTTGTTGGTCTTACCAGCCTGTTGTAGCTGCCTATGTTATCAGCTGGATTTTATGGTAGTGCAGTGCTTGGGTTCAGGGAACCCTTATTTTACTTAGTAATGGCCCCAAAGCATAAGAAGAGAGAGATTGGCATATTGCTCTAATTGTTACATTATTATTTTTAATCTCATACTGTTCCTATTTTATACATTAAACTTTATTACAGGCATGTGTATATAGAAAAAAATACACAGTTCCCATAGTATATATTAGGTTGGGCATCAGTTTTGGTTCCAGGATCCACTGGGAGTCTTGGAACGTATCTACCTTGATAAAGGGGGACTACTCTAATGTCACTGAGCCTATTATTACCACTTGCCTATAGTCATCCCAAGAACAATTTAAGCATATTTGTTGAATGCAACCTTGAAGGAGAGTTTCTGATTCCCACGGATAGGGGATGCTGGGTGATAAGATTTTTCTTTTTCCTTCCTAGCCCTCAGTTTCCTATTTGTTATATGAAAAGGTTGGTCCACAATGAGGGTTCTTTAATCTAGCACACAGAGAGGATAGGTTCCGTAGCTAAAATGCAATTGAAAATTTGCTCCCTAGGCTCCTCTTTAGTTCAGTGGGTCTGGCATGAGATTGGAATTTTTGCATTTTTAATCATTTCGTGACTGGTGGTTCTTGAATTATATTTTGAAAGAAGCCAGCCTGGATGTTCTTAGGTTTCTTCTGACTTCGATAGTCCATGAAAAAACTTGGAATACTCTTTATCTATAACTCAGGCCTTTCTGCAGTCTACAAGGAACCTACCCTGTAGATAAACATACACTGGTAGAACTCCCTGAAGGCCATGTCCTTTGGGTCAGGACAGCCATCCACAGGCGCATGCCGAAAAGAGAGACAGCCACTTCTCTTCAGTCAATCCCGATTTCCACCAAGTGTGACCTGATTTTTGTATTCAATTCTCTCACTCTATTGCTAATGGACCATAGCAGAGTGATTTAATTTCCCTAAGTCTTAGTTTCCTCATTATAAAATGGTTGTGTAGATAACCCTCATAAAGTTGTCACTTGTGAAATAACTGAACTAATTGAAGTTATACAGAATGCAGGCTGAGTACAGCCCCTGGAATTTCAAGAATGGTCACGAAACAGTAACAGTTTTTATCATTACTATTATTATTATTATTTAGGGGAAAACTATGATCTCTTTTTCCTCTCAGCTGTTATAGCTTGCTTTCCAACTTCTGCCCATGCTCCTCTGCAAGGATTACAGAGAAAAGAGATGAACCAATTAAGTCTGCAGAAGGCCATGGCTTTAAGAGTTCACAAGGGGAGGAAGCTAACACAGCTAGGGCTTAACAGGCTACACTGCAGACCTGGGTCTAAGAGATTTACTCTTTGAAGGCTTTGGAAAAAAACTTTCAGCAAATACAGGGGTGATTCATTAGAGAAGCTGAAGGAATAGGCCTGGTCTTCCCAGCTTTGGGGATTTTGCAAAACGATTCAAATTGTTTTGCCTTAAATTTGGCTATACTTCTCAATAAGGCAAAGCAAACCCATTTGGGGAGTGTGTGTGTGTGACATTTTTGCATTAATTTACCCATTTTTCTTCTTTTCTTTGAAATAATCTACTGCGAATGTCCCTGAGGTTGGAGGGTCACAACCAGGCATGAGCTGAGCTTGCCATTAGCCCATCTCTTTTATTCAGAGGGATCAATTGGCAGAACTAGAGACAGCTGATGTCATTGTCAGGCAGGTCCTCAGAGAAATACATTGACTTCCCGTTACACTGTAAGAAGAAACGAGGCAGAGACAGGTGCGAGAAGGGGGTCAATTTCTTGTTACTCAACACAGTAGAGCTGACCACAAAGAAAACACATAAATATGGGGAACCCTCGGGATTAATTTCCAACACAGAATTGGGAGTGACGCTATGGATAGTACTTCCTAAGAACAATAACTCACAGCTGCTACGTTTAAGCACTTTCCCTGAGCCAGTCCTGTGCTTTGTACAATGTAGCTCACTTCAATCCCACAATTATCGTCTGAGGTGATGCCCATTTCCTTACATAATTCAAAAGATAAAAGCAAATTCACAGCACCGATTAGTGGAGAAGCTGAACTTCAAACCCAGGCCTTCCCCATTCCAAAGTCCATGTCTGATCCTCCTGACTAGATTGGAAATAAGCCAAAGTAGAAATAAAAAAATAGAAGGGTTCTTAATGAAACAGTACAGCCAATACTGTTACAGCCAATACAGATACAACAATATCTGTTTCCCTCTATTTAATACTGTCTTAATTTAAGGAAAGTTTTGAGGGCCATTCATTCATAAGTGAAAGACAAAGTAAGGTAGAAACAGTGATGGGAATTGGTGATGCTTTAATTATAGAGTGAGCACAAGGGCTAAAGATGTCACCTAGCAGATATGGGAGTGACAGATGAGGCTAGTTACACCGTGCTTTGTCATCATTATGTTGAGTAGGCAAGTTTGTGGAAAGGACAAACTCAAATCCAGGTTCTGTGGCATTTTCCCAGTCTCAATTACCTTGCAACTTATTTATGAATCCTCTCTACTTGTGCAAAGGTCGTTTTCAAAGATGTTTTTAAGGGGCTTCCCATAAAACTATAATGAGCTCAGAGAAAGAGACCAGAAATTA
This sequence comes from Nycticebus coucang, assembly GCF_027406575.1. Taxonomy (NCBI): domain Eukaryota; kingdom Metazoa; phylum Chordata; class Mammalia; order Primates; family Lorisidae; genus Nycticebus; species Nycticebus coucang. The sequence continues at coordinate 12,437,727 of NC_069787.1, forward strand.
GCAAACATGGAGGAAACAGAGAGCGAGTTTGAAGGGGAAACTAAGGCAGGATGGTTCTTAGCCATGAGCATTGGGGCATGGATCCGAGTCTTCTGGCAGAGAATGAGAGAGAACAGAAACACCATCACGTGTCCCACCAAGCTGGCCTAAGGAAGGGGGCAGAGAGCAGTTGGGAGCTAGCAGGACTTGGAGGCAGTGCTGATCTCAGAGTCTAGACCCCATCTTTTAGGGGAGTCACTTGCCATGTTTTTCTACAATGATACCCTATAACTATACTCTCCCAGCTGCTCCACAGAATCAAGCTGAGGCTCAAAAGAAGTCAGGTTTGTGAAAGCCCTGCTCTCAGAAGTGTTTGACGTGTCTGATGCATTCTTTAAGTTTAAATTTGAATGTCTGTCTTTGGGACGTGCCAGGTCTACTTAATATTCTGCACTCATCTTCTTTTACATCTTGCTGTTTCAGGAATTTTAGCTTGTGGACTCAAAACCCTTGGTTTGATGAGACTAGCCAGCCATATAACGTGAGCATTTTAATCTGTCTACATGCTTTGGCCATGGGAAGACTTGATGGGCAGGGGTTAGGGGCAGAGATGGTTTGGGGGCAGGACTCTGAGGTAGCCTAAATCGCTAGGTAAGAGTGGACATGACTCTCAGAAATAGATCTTCCTCAGAGGAATCCATCAGGTCCTCAGATCAGTTATATTGTGGTCTTTCAGAAGTCTCTGAACTTGAACCACAGTTTGAACACAGCATCTGTCAGTCTGATCTGTAAGTCAGAATCACATTTTTTCGAAGGACTGGCAGAGAGCCTTTAAAAAATTTAGTCAAGTATTCATAAATGCTGTCATATATTGAGTACCTGTCCTAGAGGCATTAGGTAGGATAAAGTGGGGGAGTCAGATGTAAAGCAAAAATAAATATATGTCACCCACACGCGTAGCTAAATTTTAAAAAAATATTACAGTGGTTAAGTGCTATGGAAAAGAAGGAAAGCTCACTAAGGAGACAGTGGCAGGCAAAAGACTGGATTGCATTATTCTATGCAGGTAGGAGCTCATCGCAAAGGGCAGCTTTGAGCACGATGCTGATATGCGATTGTTGGCCAGGTGGGTACATGGAGGTATATTCCAGGTAGTACTTACAGTGCAACAGGGGCCCTGGATCAGAAATACATCTGATGTGTATGAGAAACGCCACTGTTCCGTGTTGAGAATGGAATAAGATCCCAAAAGCTCCATACCGAGCCCAGTTCTTGCTTCATGGAAAATTAATGTACACAGCTATGATTTAATAATAAATTTAAAAAAAAATTAAAAAAGAAAAAAGAAAAGACTCAATAAAAATGAGATGACATAATGTGGTCTCAAAAAAAAAAAACAACCCTAATTCTCAATGATTTGTCCCTTTTTGTCATCTTATAATTTCTGTAAGGCTAATTGGATGGGTTTGATTATTTTTACTGATAGGACACACAGGGAAAGTCAGGCAACTTTATTCTTCATTGAAATGTATCCGTGCAAAAGAGCCACACAAAGTGCAGTGCAGGCTGGGTGGAGCGCTGTCGAGGGGTGCCACTGAGTGTTCTGGCAAGCGACTGCTTTGTGAGGGCAAGCGTGTCTGTTCTCCTCACTTGACAAATAAGGAAACTGAGGCTGAGAGAAAGGTGAGAAATTTGCTACAGACGTGCAGCACTAGTAAGGGGCAGAGCTGGTTGGAAACACACATTTCTTGCCCACAAGCCCTTTCGCAAGTCAATCATTCATTTATAGAACAGAAAACTGTTCACGGTTTTCTGCCCAAAGTGGCCTTCCCCTTCCTTCTCAGCACCTGCATGTGTTTCCAATTCCTTCTCCATTGCCCTATCCTTGGTCTGAGCAATTGGATTCGGGGGACATAAGTGGAATGACCACATGTCCCTTTTCCTGGTAATGTTTATAACTGTATCTTTGCTTGACTGTTTCTGGTTTGCCCTTTCACTCTCAAACTTGTACTGGTTTGGAGGACTAACTTTCCAGTCTTTTGAGACAAAACTTTTATTCCCTTGACATTCAGGAACGTCCGTGATTTAGTATCCTCACCTTAGACCCCTCCCACCCCACTTGCTCAGGTAAACACATTGCTCTTCTGGAGTTGATGTTCTATTTTTTCTCCCAAAGGTTTTATCAAAATGTCCTCTTTAAAAACGCCTGTGGCTCAGTGAGTAGGGCGCCAGCCTCATATACCGAGGGTGGTGGGTTCAAACCCAGCCCTGGCCAAACTGCAACAACAACAACAACAAAAAAAAATTAGTGTAATTCCAAAAGGAGAAGGTAGGCCTGATATTCAAGGATTTTCCCAAACTTGGGCAGAAGCCAGCCTTTTGGGCTGTATGCCCTGCAGGTATGCCCAGCTACAGAAAGGGAGGAATGCCCCCTCTCCACTCCTCCTCCTGAACACTGGAGCTTTTGCTATGAATTCGCCATAGGGACCACATCCTATGAAGCCCCCTCCTGTCATATTCTTCTTAGCAAAGTATCTCAGGAATGGAAGAAAAAGTATCCAATGTACTTAGCCCTACTATGAAGCTAAACTATAGCTTTCACATGAAGACTATAACCCAACTACAGCACAAGACTATGGGGAAAGGGCCCCGGAAGGGGAAGGGAGGGGGGAGGTTTTGGTGGAAGGAGGGTAATGGGTGGGGCCACATCTATGGTGCATCTTAGAATGGGTACAGGCAATTGCACTAATGTACACAGCTATGATTTAACAATAAAAAAAATTAAAAAAAAAAAAAAGAATTGTTGTTTCTTCTGCAAAATGTGGGTGGGACTCTCTTATCTCAAAACCCCACAGTGCAGCATATTCACAATCCCAGCAAGCTGGAGAGCAAAACACAGCAAGATGGAGGTGAGCTCCCCTTTGGAACAGATGTTGAAATATGGTAGAAATTTCCTCCGTGAAATTGAACGGCAATATTTTTCACCAAGCCAAGACTGAGGATTCTTTGCTGAGGTGGTCTAATGAAATGTATGTAAATAGCTCTCCCCTCCCTGCGTTTCCTGCGATCAGCCTCTCCAATTACAGAGCAGGAGCTTTGCCAGTTCGCCTGAGTTCTAGAAATTCACCTCTCCAGTGCAGCAAAACAGGCATTAAGGAGACTATAAATAGTCATCTTATTCTTTCATCTCTGCAACAGGGGAGAAGCTGGTACTGCAAACAAATGAATTGACAGTTCACAGACAAGTCCAATGAGTGTTGAAGGGTGAAGCTTGCCCAATGAATGTGAAGTAAAATCAGCACCCGCTCGCCTGAAGACCAAAAGCCACCCCTTCACTCCCACCGGGGAGCTGCCACTTTCATTCTTCTCCCAGTGTAGGGTCCATGACTCAGGGCATGACTCGGTTCCTCCATCAGAGGCTGCAGCTAAACCGAGTAAGGGACAAAGAAACCCTTTGGGTCTCTGATCTGCGGATTCCTGTCATTTATCAGGAACAGATTTAAACTATACACATATTCTGTGCTATTTAAGCCTCATGTGTTGAATAAGAAAGAAGCTGCCTACTTTCCCCCAAATTTTCTTGCAAAGAATAAGAATCACAACCAGACTCGGGATTTGGGGGTGGGACCAGGAGACAGTGTGCCTGGATTTTCATGAATTCCCTACCTGTCATGTTATAGGCACCCTCTGTCTGTCTCCTTCCACCCCCTGCTTTTGAATAAGGATGAATCTTATGCTTTCAGTGGATTCCTAGAAAATGACCTGTGCTTGCCCTTTGCAGATAGAAGTGAATGGCACACTTCACAGACAGTAATCAATAATTTGTAATCAATAATTTCTCCACATCTGAAACTGTTATTAGGGCCAGACCCTCAACAGTTAACAGAATTCCTTCTATAAGGTAAAAGTGATACTTTTTCTGCCAGCGCAATGAATTATTTGGAAATTTGGCTTGGCTTGACATGAACTGCCATCTTTCTGGTGATAGTAATTAGTGGTAGGCTCTGTGCTCAGCATCTTGCTGAGTCTCTGCACAGCATAAGAAATGATGAGACAGACACCGTTCTTATCACCAGGGTTCAGACGAGAAAGGGAAGCCTAGAGCAGTTACACCCTTTTTCTAGTTTATAAAGCTGGGGAGTTGCTGAGCCAGGATTTAAATCTGGGAGAGTCTTCACTCCACAGCTCATGGGCTTACAGCAAGCAAGGTCTTGAGGAACACTAATGCTACTTAATGGCATTGGCCTGAAAACATCATTAAGTCATTTTTTAAATGACCATATTTCCTTTTCTAAGACAAAAGGCTTCTTCCCTTTGCTGAATAAGCTGGATATCTAGAAACAAGCATTCAAGTACAAATAATGTAGGAAAGACATAAAAACAAATAACTCATCCTATAATTAAGTCCTCAAATTTTCCATTTGAAGCCTAGATAATGATGTGCTGTAATTATTATAAAAATAACAATCTATTATCAGCAGCATGAAATTAACAATTATTATAGAATTCACATTGGCTTGGAACATCTCTCCTTGTTAAGTGTCTCAGCCCTCCTTCCCCCCTTTTTAAACCAGTAGTAGAAATAAATGTGTGTGGAAAATTACATAGGTCATATTGTATGATTAGGGACGGTTTGGGGGCAGAGGATGATAAACAACATGGTTTAGCCAACAATCAATTTATAACTAAACATCAAAGGCCTTCCCAAAAGACAAACTGATTTTGTTAAAAATGTGATGGTGTAAAAATAGTGAAGTTGTGCAAGTAAGCAAAGAAGTGTGTGTGATACTGAATGCCAGATGTGCACCTTGTTCATATCTCTGCCACCTTGAGCCACTTCACAAAACAACACACAAAACAGCCACTATTAATAAGAAGGCAAGAAATACATCTTTTTTGAAAACTTTAGCTAACAGGTTTATTTTACCACCCTGGCCAAACAAAACACACAGTAATTTAAAGAAAATCTTAGTTTTATCCAAAGCGATCATTTTTTCTTGCAGGGTGAACTCGGCACTCTTAGGCAGACATGCAGTGGCCAATGGTCTGGGAAACAGACAAATGCTTCCTTGGGTTTGTTCCATTAACCAAATGAGATGCTGGCCTGAGTATTATTAGCAAACGCTCCTTGATTAAATCCACTTGTGAAGACAAAGAGACTATTGCTAATTCTGGCTTCCGCCAAGTCCTCAGAGATTTATTTTTGTAGTCTTATTGAAGGCTGTCGCTTTGGAAGACAGCACCCTTATGTAAAGTTTGGCTTAGGTGAGTCGTAGACCTTTACACAAAATTCACCTTCTCTGACGTTGATATTAGGGAGAACTGGCCTCTTCTTCATCCTGCCTGTGTTTCCTATCTGCAAGTCTTGTTCTCCTCTGACCAAGGTGTTCCCCTGCCCCATCAATTTTTCCTATTACAAACATCAGAAATGATATCAATACATAGATAACACTTAAAATCATAGCCACATTAAGAGAAAGAAATTAGGAGAGTTGCTCATATCTTTCCCCCTTTGGGAGTTCCCAAAACACTTAACTTAAAGGACAGAGAAAAATCAGGCATTGCTCTGGAGGTCTCTGCCCCACAGAGGAGTTGTGCCCTAGTTTCTTTCAAGTTTGTTTATGAGTCAGTGGGGCATTGTTAGAAAAGGAAGGTTGGGCCTAGTGAGCTTCGAAGGCCAAATGACTCTCCTCTACCTGAAACACTCTATTTGTAGGGCTCAAAACAAAACGAAAAACCAGTACAGATAATATTAATAATAAAAATGAGTAACATCCTAGTAGACCTGGGTACTTCTGATGTGTCTTCTTTCCTGTTACCCCCAACCCCATTTCTCCCTGGGTCTCCCCCATCTCTTTAAGAAATAAGATCAAGCAAGCCCGACCATGTTTTATACCACTCCCCACTCAGACATGGCACAACTGTTGTTTATTGACTTCAATCCACATCTCTTAACTCTATCTCAGCTACCACCATCATTTGTAACCTTGAAGACATCTAAGGGGCCTCAGTTATCACTCCTGACCCTTCTATAATCCAGAGAAAGTGATTTATGGGGAAAAGTTTACTTTAAATAAAATTATGTAACCCCCACACTTTATTTTTATTTTTTTCTTCCAATTTTATTTTTTTATTAAGTCTTTTGTACATAGATCATAAATACATTTATGCCCATTTCAGTGTGTTGATTATTTGTACAAATTTGAGTGCTTACATCATATTAATCAGCATAGCTTTCATCTCATTTACCCAATTATAGCATTAGGACATTTGTGTTCTACACATGATAGAACCAACTTGTACTTGCAATGTGCTCCATAGTTGTGGTCCCCCAACTATCCCCTACTATTCCCCCCACCTCCTCCCAACCCCTCCCCCTCCCTTTCCCTCCTTCATCATAGCCAAAAGTTGTGTTTCATTTTTCATATGCAAATGTGAGTTATTATAAATTGGTTTCACAGTAGTACTGAGTACATTGGATACTTTTTTTTCCATTCATGAGATACTTTGCTAAGAAGAATATTTTCCAGCTCCATCCATGTAAACATAAAGGAGGTAAAGTCTCCATTTTTTTTTACTGCTGCATAATATTCCATGGTATAAATATACCACAATTTATTAATCCATTCATGGGTCGATGGGCACTTGGTCTTCTTCCACGACTTGGCTATTATGAATTGAGCTGCAATGAACGATCTGGTGCAAATATTTTTATTGCCAAATGATTTTTGGTCCTTTGGGTATACACCTAGTAGAGGAATTGCAGGATCAAACGGCAGGTCTACATTTAGATCCTTGAGTGTTCTCCAAACTTCCTTCCAGAAGGAATGTACTACTTTGCATTCCCACCAGCAGTGCAGAAGTGTTCCCTTTTCTCCACATCCACGCCAACATCTGTTGTTTTAGGATTTTGTGATGTGGGCTATTCTTACTGGAGTTAGATGGTATCTCAAAGTAGTTTTGGTTTGCATTTATCTAATGATTAAAGATGTTGAGCATTTTTTCATGTATCTGTAGGCCATGCGCCTGTCTTCTTCAGAGAAGCTTCTGTTCATATCTTTTTCCCACAACAAAATGGGATCGCTTGTATTTTGCTTAGTAATAAGTTTGAGTTCTCTGTGGATTCTGTTATTAGACCTTTGTCGGTAGCATAACTTGCAAAAATCCTCTCCCATTCTCAGGGCTGTCTATTTGCTTTACTTAGTGTGTCCTTGGCAGTGCAGAAGCTTTTTAATTTGATCAGATCCCAGTAATGTATTTTTGATGTTGCTTCAATTGCCCCGGGGTGTCTTCCTCACGAAGTATTCTCCCAGGCCAATTTTCTCAAGTGTTTCCCCTGCACTCTCTCTAAGAATATTTATAATTTCCTGTCTTAAGTTTAAGTTCTTTAACCAGTGAGAGTCAATTTTTATTAGAGGAGAAAGGTGTGGGTCCAGTTGCAGTCTTCTACAAGTTGCCAGCCAATTCATTCAGCACCATTTATTTATTGAATAGGGAATCTCTCTCCCAATTTATATTTTTAATAGGCTTATCGAAAATCTAATGATGATAAGTGCCTGGGTCCACCTCTCGGTCTTCAATTCTGTTCCATACATCTACCTCTCTATTTTTGTGCCAGTACCATGCTGTTTTGATCACTATTGATTTATAATAAAGTCTGAAGTCGGGGAGCGTGATTCCTCCCCCACACTTTAAACCCTCCATGGGCTTTCTGTTATATTTGCATTAACTTCCAAACTCCTTAGTTTGGTGGACACTTCTTCTGCAGGATCTGACCCAGCCTCTTCTGCTGCCTTCTTTTTGCCTGTTGTGTCCCAGTTCACCAGTCTCCCAGTAGTTAGTTTCTCCAAAAATTCAGGCTCTTTCCTGGTTGAGTTAGTTGCTCAAGCAGGTTCAGGTGGGTGTGGTATGGTAATGGGAAAGGCAGACTAAAGGGAAAAGATAGCTGCTCTCTAAGAAATGGGAAGGAAGGGAGAAAAGGGAAGTGTCTGCCCCCACTCTTACCTAAGAGCAAGGTGCGGGGGATGAGCAGTTTGAAGCTGTTCAGGAAGGAAGTCATAGTCAGACTGTGACCTTTCTCAACTTGGAAGCCAGATGATCAAGGAGCAGCTTCCAGGCTGCTTTTGATGGGACAAGGGTTCACGCCCACCCATCAGACCCACCTGGGTTCTTCTTTTGTTCCATCTGTGCAATCATTCATTATCCATTTAGCAAACTTTCACTGAGCACACTAACTATGGGCCAATAGGATGAAATGCAAGGAAGCATCGGGACAAAGGAAGAACGCACACAGATGGCACTCTGCCCTCAACCCAGCTCCGCTCTGCAAATGTACCCTGATAAGGTAGCCTTGGGACACAGACCCTTTTTCTGCTTCAGCTGTTAAAAATGACCTCAGAATACGGACTACCCAGGACTCCCAGAGGAAATGCCAACCTGATTAATTAAAAAGTCCAGCTGAGGAATTACTTCTTTTAGACTAGGAAAAAGTCTTAATTTATTTATTTGTTTATTTTTTGACCAGTAAAGAATTTGTAATCCAGAGCCACTCATTATCATCAAAGATTCTAACTCTACTTACCCACTTCTAATATATACATGTACACACATGTCCCTCCTCTACCAAATCATCATTAAGCATATGTGGCTTGTGGCTTTTTTTTTTTTTTTTTGGCCATGGGAAACCAAGAAAATGCTGTTGACAAAAATTTACAATTGTGTCTTTGGACCCATGTGTACTGCATAACAGTGACAGGGCCCATCAAGAAGCTGGATATTGGCTCTGACAGGACGAACTGCCCCGTGATGACTTAGAAATTGACTGTGGTCTATCCAAGCAAACATATTTGAAGAAGGGAAAAAATAACCAGTGTGACAGTCACGTGCATGAATGCTGCATCCATACAAGACTTTTCTTCTTGCATTAGGTTGGGAAGCTGCTTGTTAAAGTTCAAACCCAAGAGAGAAAGCAAAATAAAGAGATGCAATATTCTGATAGATCTTCAAACATGTTGATAAAGGCTGAGCAAAAAGGACCTTCTGATTTGAAACAACCAACCAGATGCTTCCCAGGCAACGACAAGATAAAATAGCTAATTTATGCAAGAACTGAATATGATAAATTCTGCCTTACTAAATAGCAGGAAGCTTTGGACAAGGAAAGGAAAATTGAGGCAGATTGGGGAAGATTACCACCTGCAGAGGCGGAGAGCTCAGGTGAGAACAGGTCCACAAGGGCTGGTTTTCAATACTGTCTCCCAATAGCACATGGAACCTCAGTTAAGATTTCCTGTTTTGCAACTCTGTGTCCTGTAGTGATTGTCCTGCCAGCTGGGTTTCATGGGTCTAGGGGTTAGAAGGAGGGAATTCAGTTTCACTAGAGTTTGATTTCCATGATCTCTTTGATCTTAGTTTAGGAAGCTGGGAGATATAGGGACATAGTTAGTGGTTCCTGAGTTATTCCTCCTACCTAATGGTATGGAGGTGAGCCTGAAATTGTGTTAGGGATGTGCATTCTTCCCCACCAACCAAGTTCCATGTTGAGTCCTCAAGTTACAAAGGGAATCTGAAGAAAGGTGCTCTTGGCGAGAATGAAGTGAGGAGGGCAGCAGCCCAGGGAGGCCGACTGGACAGGTGGGCGAGAGACTGATGGGGGTGCTGCTCAGCCAGAACCAGCGGGGATTCTCCACACTGAACCTGACCTACAAAAGAAGAGTGAAGCCAGTGCAGATTCCCTCGGGAGAAAGAAAGAATTTTCCTTGTAACTCAACAAATAGCAGTTTATTTATTATATGTTTGTCATTAAATCTTGGGGTTAGTTTTCCAGATAACATGGGCCTGTGAAGTGAGAGATCAGTATTCAGCATGGTGAGAAATAATAAAGATTTAGGAATAAAGAATTATTCCTCAGTGTCTACATCTTTTAATGTTCTGAGGACTTGTCTGGAAGGGAATTGAATTATTTAGGTAAGTTGACAGAAAGAATAAAGAAAAATCACGTTATTTTCTGCCATAATGAACATCACATGACAACCAGGAGATGTCTGAGGAATTAGGTCTCTGCTAGTAAAACTAACCATTTCTGTAAATTATATTGTCAGGAGGTGTGTAGTCATAGGTGTGTAGTCATTCATACATGTCTGTAGCTTCAGCTCAACTCTTTTCTGTGTTCTTTTGGCATCTTGGACATCACACATGCTTAACTCTACTTTAGAGCCATGCCCAGGGTCATAATTGAATGTATATCAATACACACAATCTGACGATTTTCTCTTCAAGACCGGGTATAGAACAGCAAAACCATGAAATAGCCCAGCCTTTTCCATGACCCTTGATTCACTTCTCACATAGAAAAGGGATGATAGGAGAAGGGAGAGACTATTTCTACTGTCAGTGGATAAATGGACTTAAATATCCTTCTTTCTCGTCTCCTCAACATTTAAAACACTTAGGCACTGCAGTACAATGATTTGGATGATGATAATGAGGCTAATAACCTCTTACTTGGATACTTTATGATTTATAAAGTGCTTCTCACTTACAATGTCTCTGACCCCTGCCACACAATCCTGCATGGGAGGTGTCAGTGGCCTTATTTGACTGTTAAAAAGAAAAAAAATAATAATAAAAGGAAGGTTTTACCATAACTTGGTAGCTTCACTGGACAGCTTCTGATCTACAAAAATAGTGAATAAATAACTAACACACATCGCAAATTTTCATATAAAACTCTGGATTTCCAACTTCTCTAGGGCTGAATAGGGATGACTGTCTGAAAACAGGGCAGAACTACTTCAGTTTTCCAGAGTCCCACTGTGCCTGTCACCTGTGACAGCCCTGTTTTTTTTTGTGGTAAGCTCCCTTCTTGGTCCTTGTGGAAACTGGAGCTTGTAAGCAGTTCTCAGGAAGGATAAGAAACATACTCAAGATCAAGCCACCAGTAAATGGCAAAAGCAGAAGTTGAAACCAGAGCTCTGGTAGCCATTTCTGTGTCTGTGTCTGTGGCAGTAGCTCTTAAATGGAATAACCTGATTTGGATCCTAGCATCCCAAGTATAGGATTCAGGGATCTGCATTTTGAATAATTACCCATGATGTGATGTGATTAGAACTCTACTCTGTGCTAAAATGCAAGAAGTACTATCCTAAGAAGTCTGGAGTCCTGGGGCTCTCTCCAGAAAATGTTGATGTTTCAAATGATATTTTTCCTCATCTTGATTTCAAAGTAAAATGGTGGGAGAGCGTAAACAATTTTTAAAAAAAGTAAAAGGTGTTTCTTTTAGAAATTTATAAGGACTATAAATGTCTGCCTCTCTGTCTTGAGTGAAGTATTTGGGCACTTACAGAATTCTGTGATGTAACTTTTGGAGATTTGTTCACTGAGGTTGGTGACATTGCCTTCTCTGTGCCACTTGGGCATTATGAGATTTTTCTCATTCATTCATCAAGCCCTCATTGAATGTTTACCTTGCAATGTGCATTATGGTTACTCAGTTGAGCTCTTCAATTATCAAATCCAGTGAGACTGAGCTATGGGGCTCGATCACCCCCAAAGTACTTCAATATTTCACTTATGTTGGTAAGCATGGTTTTATTCAGAGTCCATGTGGAAGTCACATGGTTAATACAATAGTACAAAGTTGTTTCTTCCCTGGTGGACATCAAATATTCAGATTTACTTGACTAAATGTCTTTTGCAAAAGCAACTCAAGGATTTCATTTTTAAGATAATCTATCATTGAAATATGCAACCACTCCAAACATCAGATTTTAACTCTAAATATGCCATTTGTTTGCATGTGATTGAGAATAGCTAAAATATTTACTCTTAGCTATGAGAATGAACAAATGCATACACCCAAGTTATGTCTTCACTTCCCTCTGCCAGTGTTTGAGATCCTTAGGGTAACAGAAGGTACATTGCACTAACACTCTACCAGTTTTGAAAGTTGACTAAGTGCTTGCTTGCTACTCAAAATGTGGTCCCAAGATCAGTTGTATCAGTACTTCCTAGAAGTTTACCAGGAATGTAGATTCTTTGGCACAAATGTACATTTCACAAGATCCCTAGGTTTTTCTTATGTGCATGAAAGTCTGAAAAGCCAGCCCTGGAAAAGGTGACGCTCCTTGTTAACAGTTCCCTAGATATGGCTGTTGGGGGTTGTAGATTTATATTACAAGGAATATTAGATGCAGAAAAGTAGACGGTGTTAATGGGAGGTGTTAATGGGGCACATACTCACTGAACTGTCCAGAAAATGTTGATGCTTTAAATGATATTTTTTCTCATCTTGATTTCAAAGTAAAATGGTGGGAGAGTGTAAATATTTTTCTTTTTTTTTTTAAAGTAAAAGGTTTTTTTTTTAGAAATTTATAAGAATCATTTCTGTATTTCAGGCATTAACACCTTGTCTTTTGTTAAGTGTTTCCAATATTCTCCCTGTTTTTATATGTAATACTTATCAGAATTTTTATTTTTATGTCATCAAATAATTTGGCATTATTTTATTATTATTTCTTTCACTTTTATGTTTCAAGTGGTGATTTTCAGCCTTAGTTGCACATTGGCATCACTTGGGAGCTTTGCAAACCACTGCTGCTTTGCAAACCATTCGCTCTCTCCCTCCACCCCCGAGCTGCTCTCCCCCAGATACCCTGATTTGATTAGTCTGGTGTCCTACATGGGCCCCAGAAGTTTCAAAAGCTTCCCAAGTGATTCTGCTGTGTAGCCAGGGTTGCCCTAGAGAGTCCTTCCCCGGAGCAAGATCAGATAATATTCAGCTGTAAAGTGCTTCTGATTGTTTCACGGTTTCATTATGAATTTGGGTTCAGCCCAGGACATATTTAAACTCTTTGAATAATACTCTCAGTTCTTCTTTCTGTCAGTAATTTTTCTTTTATCGTTTTTCTTTCAGTTCTAACAGATAATTGGCTTCATAATTGAATTCTAGATGACTTACTATTACAATGGTAAAGGGTCAGAAAGGACCATCATAGAGGTAAAAAGTTCTAGAAAGTTCCTATCTCAAAGAGTATTAGGAAGCAGTAGAAGGGAATTGGGTTTACAGCTTTATTTGCAAATATTCATTATTGGAATCTTAGTTAATCAATCAGTTTGGTCAGTGAAAGGCTAAGTAAATTATTCAGTTTAGATCTACTCAACCACAGCTTTGTCGTCGTCGTTCTTCTTCTTCTTGTTTTCTTAAACTTCAGATTGATATGAGGGTAAAAATGTTTAGGTTCCATTGTTTTTATTTCCGAAGTAAAGTTCAAGTTGTAGTTGAGCCCTTCACCTAGGGGGGCGAGCTGAGCGCACTCACATTGTGCTCACCGGGTGTGATCCCACCAATCACCGTTCCCTCCTCTGCCCTCCCCCTCACTAGACTATACTTGTATTTTTCTTTCTGTGGGCTTGTAGTTGTTTATATGTTTATATATTGGTATCATATGAGTATGGATTACATTGGATACTTATTTTCCCATTCTTGTCTAAGAAAAATGTGTTTCATCTTCATTCAGGTAACCACAAAAGGTGTGAAGTCTCCATCTTTGCTGATTTTTGAAAAGTCCTCTATGGAGTACATATACCACAGTTTGTTAATCACTCATGACCATCCACAGTTTTGACAGTAATCGCCAGAGCGATGCAGCAGAAACTTTCTTCTCCGCTATTCCAGAGGCTCTAAAACTTTACTCTTGAACCATTGATCTACAATGATGACTCCTCCTGAGTAATTTGTGAATAGAGAGGCGGTCAGATGCATCTGATGCTAGCCATTATTATGCTTCAGTTGAAAGTCAAGGTCTTGACATTGCATTACATTGACCCAGCTTCAGCTAGGAGCAAAAGCAATTTGTATTTGACCCAAAATGCAGACGTCATCACTGTGGAAAGCTTAATAGCATTTTCATGATTTTTACAGTTTTCCAGGTCCCATTAGATTGGCATCCAGCCCCAAGACTTTCTAAGTTTAAAGTACTAGGTTATGGCTATTGCTATAAATAATATCTCTCAGATTCACTTTATATACAAACTCAAAGGGCAAATGGAATACGTTTTCCTCCTAAGCATATGCTTGACTGGCATTGAGATTTTGAATTCTTCAGCTTTCATTACACTCCATTATTATTTAAGAACAAGTAGAATTTTTGACATTTCAGCTTAAAATTAGTGGTCATAAAATTCACAGAATTCAGGGCATGGTAACCTATTCCAGGCAGAAAGGCATGTCAAAATGCAGAATTTCACTGCACAAAGCACTGAGCCGTTGCTGTTGATTCTCAAAGAATATCATCAGGTGCTTTAGACATTGACCTGTCTTTCTTTTTATATCGTGCCAAATAAACCCTCCTTGCTATAAAACACCTGTCCTCCTGTCATGTAGGTAGTGTCCTGCTTTCGTACCATCTTTCCAGCTGAAGCCATCTAGTGACTCAAGAATGGAATTGATCATTTGCCCAATTGAATCCAAATGTGTATTAGGCATAAGCAAGACCCGAGTAGGGTATTATGGGAGACTGCAAAACAAACTGGTTGAGAACTTCAACCCAAAGAGGTTATTTTTAAGGGATGGGACATAAAAGAAGAAGGCAGGCAAGATTTCTTATAAAAGGTGGCAACAAAGTACCTTAGGAATTCAGAACTCTATATACATGATAATATGATTGAATCTCCAAAACAAAAAATGCACACACAAGAGAACACATGTTGCTTGATTTCATTCATAGGATGTTTAAGAGTAGGTAAAACTCATCTATGATGCTCAAGTCAGAATAGTGTTTATTTGGAGATGGTATTAATTAGAAAGGGACATAAGACACTTTCTTTTTTTTATTTTTTATTTATTTATTTATTTATTTTATTTATTTTTTTTTTTGTGTAGAGACAGAGTCTCACTTTATAGCCCTCAGTCGAGTGCTGTGGCATCACACAGCTCACAGCAACCTCCAACTCCTGGGCTTCAGCGATTCTCTTGCCTCAGCCTCCCGAGTAGCTGGGACTACAGGCGCCCACCACAGCGCCCGGCTATTTTTTGGTTGCAGTTCAGCCGGGGCCGGGTTTGAACCCACCACCCTCGGTATATGGGGCCGGCGCCTTACTGACTGAAGCGCCTGTGGCTCAGTCGGTAAGACACTTTCTGAGTAATAGAACTATATATTTTTGATGTGAGTGACAGTTCCATAAATGTATACGATTGTAAAAATATATCCCAAATATACATAAGATGTGCATTTTATCACTTTAGTAATACATGTAACATAAATATATTACATATATTTTTCATTATTGAAAAATATACACATATATATAATCATTAATTTAAAAAAATGATTGTAGTAGTTAAAAGGAAGGAGTAGTATGAGGGAAACTTGTAAAGGTAAAGAAGGTGATGATATTAAAAGTGTCTTGATGGGCGGTGCCTGTGGCTCAAAGGAGTAGGGCACGGGCCCCATAGGCCGCAGGTGGTGGGTTCAAACGCAGCCCCAGGCAAAAACTACAAAAAAAAAAAAAAAAAAAAAAAAAAGGTCTTGAAGTATGAATGGTGTTTAATAAAATAACACTTCTATGGGAAGGAGGAAAACAAAGTCTAGTGAATACTCACAGAAGGCTCAGGAAGTGAGCCTGAGCACTGAGGGCAGGGGTGAAAGTAATGCTTGTGATACAGCAGTGGGAGAGACTGGAGGGCAGCTTGGGGACTCACACTTAGAGCAGTAGGTAAATGGGAGCCAGGAAATGCTTCTGGTGAGAGAGCAGCTTGGGGACTCACACTTAGAGCAGTAGGTAAATGGGAGCCAGAAAATGCTTCTGGTGAGAGAGAATCTGATGTGATTGCAGCAGTCCCTTGAGCAAGATGTGTGTGGCCGTAGCATGTCTCATACGTAGGTCTAGGGAGAGAGGTTGGCCGAACAGAGTTAGGAAGCTACTAGAATTTCTAAAGCAGCACATTGGTCCTGAACCTATTGAGTGAGGGCTAAGGAATGGGGATAAGTAACACACTTCATACACACTGTGTAGGATTGCCTTTGAGTTGTCTAGATGTGGGAGGGGAGGGAGGCAGAGAGGTCAACGTTTCTAGGCATGACGGTAAAGAGGGATCATCAAATTAGGAAACACCAGCATAAAAACAGGGTTGTGAGAGGGTGTTGGGAACCTAAATTAGATAAAACTCAGTAAGCTTGTATGCACATTTCAGATACACACTCAATAGCTGGCAAAGCTGAGAAATTGGGAACAGAAGCTTTTGAGAGATTCTACCAAAACATTAGCTCTTTACTCACCTTCATTTTTTTCTTTCTTTTTTGGGAGGGTGGATACAGAGTCTTAATCTGTTGCCCTGGGTAGAGTGCTGTGATGTCATAGCTCACAGCAACCTCAAACTTGGACTCAAGCTATCCTGTTGCCTCTATCTCCCGAGTAGTTGAAACTATAGATAGATACCCACGAACATGCCTGGCTAGTTTTTCTATTTTTAGTAGAGAAGGGGTCTTGCTCTTTCTCAGGCTGGTCTTGAACTCCTGAGCTCAAGTGATCCACCTGCCTCAGCGTCCCTGAATGCTAGGATTACAGGCGTGAGCCACCACACCCAGCCCCCTCCATTTCTTTTGACCGAGCCCTTGGGCACAACCAATTCAGGAAGCAAACAACAGTCATGTCTTCCTTTCCACATTGTCTTCCTTGAGCTCGCCTCCCTCTTGACACTAAGATGATTCAATTATCAAACCCTGCAAGGCAATACAAACATTTCATACTGATTAAGGAAATAGTCCAAACTCAGTGGCAGTGGCATGCAAAATCTCAGAAGGATGGAGACATCCAAACACTAGGTCGACTTCTTTTGCTCAGAAAGAAGAGAGTTGCTTTCAGTTGGAGGCATGATAGTATTAGGGTGGGTTTTGTGTGGGCTGCAGGAATCTGGAGACCCTGGTGGGAATCCTTCATTATCTTCAAATTGAATCTTGGGCAATCTTTTACATCTAAGAGTTAGCTTCCTCTTCTGAAAAATGGGTTAATGATATCCACCTTAGAGAATTATTTTGAGTATCAACTATATTAATTGATGTCACAATGCATTTCAAACTGCAAATTATTGAGTAAGATGGAACAGTTGTTATTCCATTCATTGTGGAGCAGGTCCTGTATTTTGTGGAGCTTCTGATTCCCCATCGTTGGATATGTTCCCAGGACATTTCAAAGGCAGATTAATCTCTGCAAAGATTAATTTGTAATTCTGGAACTTGACCTTATCTGCCCTCAAAGGAGTGTAGGCCGATTACAGTAAGGAAATGTGGAAATAATTGAGGAAGGAGTAGATAATTGTCGAACTCGTGACTGAATAATCTCTCAGGAAGATGTTCTTTCTCTTGGTTTCTTATCTGTGTCTCAACACTCTCCAATATGCCAGAGAGAAGTTACCAAGCTTTGCTCAAGGGCATACCTGATACCTGGACACTGTGGTCCCTGTAAGGGGCAAACACAGCTTTCTGTATCTGATGAGGTCAAGGTTGGAATTGTCAGAGCAGAGTCTCTGACTGCTACCCATGTGTACAGAAGAATGCTGTACACATTCTTAGAAGAATGCTAAGGAGGCTCCCATGGAAGAGGCTGCTTGGAAACACAGCCTGGCCCTCTGTGCCTTTGAGCCCACTGCTCATATTTCACTGTCTGTCGCTGTAATTTCTGCATCAAGTTCAAATGCTTTGGTGACAGGGCAATGCCACAGATCAGAGTGACCCCAGGGAGATGTGTTTGTGTCAAATGACTTCCTGACATGCTTCAAACAGGTGCACTTCCTCTTTACCCAACAGATGATAGGCTCCTACAAAGCCATGTTGGAGAGAATTTTGGAAAACCAAATTCTGTTTTTCCATTGATTGATTTCTCCTGGAACTTTATGGAGGCTTCATGCCTGATTGACTTTGAAATAGGAGGTGCCTATCACCTCAGACTTGCTGTCCTTGGAGAAAGTTGCCCAACAGCAACAACAGAAAGCCTCATGTTCTTTGACTCAGTGGCTGGCTTAATGTGATCAATTTTTGTAAGAAATATATTTTGATCAAGTCATCTTCTAATACAGACATTTTAGGAGTTTGCATCTTCTTTTTTAAAGGAGGCATGTCTGCAAATACTCTTCCTAATTACTCACTGCATCCTCTTATTTTGGCTAACTAGTCTTTTGATGCTACTTGAAAAAAAAAATGGACCAAAAGTTTGGATGTCACAAGTCATTTGGAATACTGTCATACCATGATCAGTAAGTAAAGGGCTGTCTCCATAATTTAGGGGAAAGACTACTTCAGGAAATGATTGTATCTTATAGTAACCATCAGTTTTTGTAGATAGAATGCCTAGTGCTTTTAGGATTTGCCAGGATCCTTGACTGGTCTGTAATAGCTCATGGACAACTCACCACGCCCACACTGCTCAGTGACCAAGATTCAACACTGCACTGTGGCAAAATGGCCAGCCCCATCTCAAGGTGCAGACCACTCAAGGATTTGGGCAAATCCTGAAAGCACTAGGCATTCTATCTACTAAAAGCAATAGTTTCTGTAAGATATATTCGTGTCATCAGAACTCTAAGGTTCTCTCTGCATCCTACACACACACAACCACCTTATGGGGAAGAATTTCATACTAAAAGTATGTCTGGGATTAGAAGATTCTCTGAAGTGGTGGTTCTCAACCTTCCTAATGCCGCGGCCCTTTAATACAGTTCCTGTGGGTCACGACGCACAGGTTGAGAACCACTGCTCTAAAGCATCTAGGCATTTCTATCTTTAATGTCAAAGGTCTGCTGCATATCCCTTAATGAAAAACTCCTATAGAAGATTTACAGGAACCCACATGGTCTAACTCTCTAGTTGCTATCCTATTGTTGACAGACAGACTCAGCTTCTTACTTGACCCTTGGCATTTTTCTACATCTTCTCATGGAGTTGTTCTCAGCCTGCTCTTCTTACAACTTTTAGACTGAACATGTATTAATTCCCTAGAAATTGACAGTAGGCCATTAAATGCTCAAGAAAACAAACAGGACAGAAACGCTATCTTCATTTTGCTGAAGTCTAGCAAGGGAGAGAGATAAGACTGTTCACTGTTGTCTTGTCATTATTTTACCATGACTGAGGGAGAGTCTGGGGCCTGAGAAGGGAGGTTTAAAAAAAGACATCACAAATAAATTGAGGCTCAAGTTAAATCTTGAAGGATGAAAAGGAGTTAGCCTAGTTAGTGGGCACAATTCTGCCAAAGATAAGCATGCATCAAGATGTACAACCTATAGTTAAAATTTGCCGTAAATCTATTTTGAAGAAACCTCTGTTCTAAAATTTATTTTAATAATGTGGCCTATTTTCAAAGTGATGAATAAATTAGACATACTTTTTGTGGCAACATGAATTAACTTGTAAAGATTTGTAGCAAGTCTGGCTATGGAGCAGAATAGTATTATATAAAGGATCAGTGTGAACAATTTCCAACCAAGATGGAAATAATTATATACTTAGGATGCTACAGGCAAAGGCAGCAGGGCTGTCTATAGCTTTTAGTGGATAAGTAGTGAATTTCATCTTAAACACTAGTGACGATATCATCTTGAAAAGTTAATTAAAGCTGCCATTTTGTTAAAGAGTTAGACTGGTGTGACAGCCCCACGCTTCAAAGTTCTTGATGAAATGGACACAGCATTTAACACCCTTCAAATTCTGATTGATTTCAGCCAAAATTTTCTTTAGACATAGGATTTAATCCATGTTCATGTTGAGTTCATTTTTCAGGATCTTCAAGTCCCATTTATTCATTGCCAATTGTTGCCTTAGGAGTTACAAGTTCTTGGCTTCTTTCTCTTACTTTTTATTCCAGGGCACCATCTATAGCTGTGCTGTCCTAGATGGTAGTCACTAGCCACACTTTTAAGTTTAATTTTAAATTGATTAAAATTAAATAGCTCATTCCTCAGTCCCACCAATCTGGTCTCACGTTCTCAATATTCACACAAGACTGTGGCTGCCCTACTGGGCGGTGCAGAGATGGAACATTTCCGTCATCACAGAACATTCCCCTGGGCAGCACTGATTGATGTACACCCATGGTTAACACCACTTATCTTATGGAAGAACATTTTTCTCAGTATCATTAGATTATACTCTTTGAAAGAGCTTTTATATTTCCTATAAACTATTGCCTTTTGTGGAAAGCGTATTCAAAATCTGGCCAAAGTACCAGTAAATGTGAAATAGCTGCAGATTTCTTTGGGGAAGAAAAGTGTAAAATTGAATCCTAATCATTTCCATTGTTAGTGAAAATTTGACAGCATGTTCAATGGCATATGCTTTCATATATCTGGGAAATATTTTTCCCATAGATAGGAAAAAGACTTGTTAATGGTTTTCTTGCTATTTGTTTACGAAGCAGGCTTCAAATGGAAAGAATGAGATAATATGTGTCAATTAAGTTGATTAATGAGCAGTTATTTGTGGTGAACAGATGAGGGGTTTAGTAAACAGCCTGGTTGAGGCAACCTGACTAGGATAAAATTAGTTGTACTATCCTAAGTTGAAACCTACCACTTCCTTTGCATTACTATTACTTAATCAGCCAGACCAGGTGCTAACTCTGCATGTGGAAGGAAGGGAAGCAGGAAAAGGCCATTTGAGTACAATAGCATGGGCTAAGTGCAGTGCTGGAATTTCTACATTATGTGATTTTATTCCAGATGAAATGAGATTGTGAACAAAAGGCAAACATAATACATAAGAGAAATCGTAATATTTTCTTTTAAGCTGTTGGCAGTCTATTGTTATATGTACACCCCCAAGGTCAAGGACTAGGACACTGCTAATTAAGAAAGAACTCTATTTATTGGAATGTAATTAAGTTGGTAAGAATGAGCTGTAGCCAAAGAAACAAACAAACAAAAAAAAAAGAATAAAAGGTTAGCTTGAAAGGGTCTTGTTGATAAATCACATGGTATACAAAAAGAAATAAAATAATAGGAATGCCTTGTGGGGAAGAACATCGATGATCATTTTGAAAATTTTTGTCAGCATTTCCTGATAGGCTATTGTGCACAGCAGACAAAATAAAAACTAATTTGCCTTGGTCTTTAGGAGCTTTCAAGAGAAGTGCAAGATGGAACGGCTTCAGTATTGAGGGCTGTAATAATTCTGGTTTCATCCTTCCCCCCTCTGAAACATCCCTCGTTGAACACACCTGGCTGTGCACACCAGCCTCAATGGGCTTCTTCCATCTCAGTTTGTCCCTCTCCTGTCCTCCTAATTTGTGGCAGCCTATTTTAATGGTTAAGCATACACTCTGGAATAAAAGCACCCAATTTCATATCCCACCTCTATCATTTGCTATCTATGCATCTTGGGACAAATTACTAAATTTCTCTAATTCCTTGGTTTCCCCATTCATAAAATGAGGATGACAATAATACCCACATCATCTTGTTGGGATAGCATTGAATGAGTAACAGCCTCATGCACAGCCCCTGGCACATGGTTAAGTGCCCAGGAGTGGAAACCATCATTAGCAAAATGTCTTTAGAGATTCACAACTTAGTCCTGTGATGATTATGCAAATGCATGTCTCTATCACGCATTCTATTTCTCGGCCATTTCTAGATTTTCATGCCCATCACATCCAAGCATCTGGTAGCATGGGCCTTCCTCGTGGTAGGTACCCATCCACGTCTGTGGGTGAATAACTGCTGGCTTCTGCTTACTCTGGATGATTCATCAGAACACAGTTCCATTTTGATTGTGTTTCTATCCACAACATAATCCTGTTTCAGTTTATAGTTTTTAGGGCCATTCTCTAAAACTCAATAGGCAATTAACACTACACATGACATTCAGAAGTGAAAGTGCTCCATCGAAGGGTTTATTGGCTCTGTTATAAACTTGCGCAGGGATCTTTAAAAAAAAAATGTTTAAAATGAGCTTAATTCAAACTTTCACGTGAAGTCCAACTGGGAAATTGTTTGGACTTCAATTGGGTCCAAATTGGGTGATGGTGGCCAGAAAGAGCGGGTGGATTTGAGAAATTCAGAGGAGATCCATGCTATTGTTCTTGCTAACAATCATTAAAACAAGTATGTTTGTAACTATCATTTGAGGCATTTGTGCCTGTTGTTACAATAAAGTATCATTTAATTAGCTCCACATTCATTAATTCATGTGAAATACATTTTATTTTGGTCTCCATTTTACAGATTAGAAAATATTCCCAGAGGAGTATTCACCTGTCTTTTACCAGTGAGCCATTCTCATTGTGTATATCAATATTTCATTTTAAATAGTGATAGTCAGGATTTTGTTTTACTGCAAATCAATGTCCCCATATTGATGAGGTCCTTGGACCGTATCCTTTGTTCTCTCTTCCTTCCCTTTCTGTGTATCCCCCACAGGTACCTAGTTAAGGCAAATATGCAAATTGCACATAATTATCACACAGTAGAGTTAGAATAATGGTGGGAACTCACCCCTACTCCATTCCACCCAGGCCAAATGTATGCTGTATACTATGGAGGGAAAACTGTTGCCCTTAAAATGTAAACTTCTCCAAAATTTTCCCACCATACAACAAAGTCCCCATTCCTTTCATGGTGAGACCTGCAGCTGTCTCTAGCCCCTCACTTACCTAGGCCTTCTTAGTTCCCCAATTTGGCTATGCACTCTTCAGCCCTCTTTGAATCCCTGTGTTCAGTTATCTTCTTTTTTTTTTATTTATTTATTTTATTTTATTTTTTTTATTGTTGGGGATTCATTGAGGGTACAATAAGCCAGTTACACTGATTGCAATTGTTAGGGAAAGTCCCTCTTGCAATCATGTCTTGCCCCCATAAAGTGTGACACACACCAAGGCCCCACCTCCCTCCCTCCGTCCCTCTTTCTTCTTCCCCCCCCATAACCTTAATTGTCATTAATTGTCCTCATATCAAGATTGAGTACATAGGATTCATGCTTCTCCAGTTATCTTCTTTAGGACTCATTTTAAACATCATCCTCTTAAAGAGATAGTCCCTAACCTCCTAACCTAAATTTGATCCACTCTCTGACTTTTTCTCTCCCCAGAGTGCCACATTTCTTTCCTTACTAATACTTTTTCTAACATCCAGATACACTTTCACACACACACTTTGGATTTGTTGGTTTCTCTGTATTTAAGCCTCGTTCAATGAAGGGCAATTTTGCTCCTAACCTCACCTGGCAAAGTCTGAAGACATATTTAGTCATCACAACTTGGAAAGAAGGGTTACTACTAGTGGGCAAAGGCCAGAGGTGTTGTGATACATCCCACAACACACAAGTCAGTCCTCCTTCCTTCCCACAAAACACTTGTTGCTGCAAAATGTCAATAATGCTGACATTGCGAAAGCTTCACGAAGGCAGGTCTTTTCTCTGGCTTGTTAAAAATCTTGGTCCCAGAACCTAGCAAGGATCCCTTTGAATGGGTGAGTGAATTGCATAAAGGAGAAAAGTGGAAAGTGAATAAAGTCCCTGACATCTCAATGCTTTCAAGGAATGCAATCTCAGAGTCCAGCATGGGAACCATTCCATCGTGCTGGTTTCTATGGAAATAAACATCCTTGTCTGGGATGTCCTAATATTCCCATTGCCAGGCTTTTCCACCTGAGGCACCAAGTACCCCTCTATTGGAATCCTCGCCTTGTACAAACAAAGATTTGCAACGGAAAAAGGCTCCGCCCAAAGCGAGGACTGCAGGACACAAAGAGAAAGTGCAAAGGGTCCCAGATGGCTGAATGCCCACAGGTGGTGTGGGCAGCAGTGTGTCACCAGAGGCGGCCAACTGTACTCCTCCCGTGCAGTCTGCTCTCCCCTAAAAAGACAAATAGTCTCTGACCGTATTTGGCAAGCAGTCCTCTCAGGATCAAAACACAGATTCAGAGAGAACTGACAATAATTCTCCTTTGATAACATCCAAGGGTTGTACCCGTGATTAGGTTTGGCATTTCTGGAGATGCCTCCTCATCATGAAACAAAGAATCCCTTCTTTACTCATTGAACTGGATACTTGGTGGCAACACAGATGATTAGACCTCCCATTTGATCCTGCAATCCCATTACTGGGCATCTACCCAGAAGGAAAAAAATCCTTTTATCATAAGGACACTTGTACTAGACTGTTTATTGCAGCTCAATTTACAATTGCCAAAATGTGGAAACAGCCTAAATGCCCACCAACCCAGGAATGGATTAACAAGCTGTGGTATATGTATACCATGGAATACTATTCAGCCAAAAAAATGGAGACTTTACATCCTTCGTATTAACCTGGATGGAAGTGGAAGACATTATTCTTAGTAAAGCATCACAAGAATGGAGAAGCATGAATCCTATGTACTCAATTTTGATATGAGGACAATTAATGACAATTAAGGTTATGGGGGGGAAGCAGAAAGAGGGACGGAGGGAGGGGGGTGGGGCCTTGGTGTGTATCACACTTTATGGGGGCAAGACATGATTGCAAGAGGGACTTTGCCTAACAATTGCAATCAGTGTAACCTGGTTTATTGTACCCTCAATGAATCCCCAACAATAAAAAAAAAAAAAAAGAAATGTTAAAAACTACGTAACCCATACATGAAATGCTTTTGAATGCTGAGTAATGTTGAATATCTAGCTATTCCCTAAAAGTCAACAGTTTTCTCCCAAATTCATGTCTATGATTTGGGGAAAATGTGGCATAGGCTTAAACATTCTTGAGAAAGTGTCAAGCTTTCCTCCTGCTAAGAGATGGCTTGGCTTTGCTGATCATGTTAAATATTCTTGTTGGAAACAGAGGCAGGATAAGGCCACCTTCGAATGAATCATGCAGGATAAGCCAAACCTATCTCCCCAGTTACAAGTGATTTCTAAACACGCAGGTGGAGGGCAGGCATTTGGGGGTAGTACAAGTCCCTTTTCCCCTCATAGTTTTTCATCTCTCTCATCCAGGAGGAATCGCATCTGGGAGGGAGGCAATAAGGGAGGTGAGTTAAACAAAGACACAGGGATCACCACTGGTGTCTGATTTGACAATCGCAGTCATTTATAAATTTGCACATTTATTGCCAGGTGCCGGAAATACTGAGGCAGTGAGAGTGATTCTACCATTCTGTTGCTTTATGTCTGATCACACATCTCAGGGAAGAAACCTTAGCTTGACTGACTGGGTAAAAAGCCCTGCTTGCCGGCCCTGCAATCTGTGTTCTTAAGAGAGCTTTATTTCCTGAGGTTTCCCCAGCTCATCTCCAACCCAAGCCTTGAGATTGGAAAGCATCCTTGTCGTGTGAAGTTTTTGTTAAAAAAAAAAAAAAAGTAAAGAAAACAACGCTGAGTTTTAAGTTTATGCATGGCTGTACGCTTCTGGCTAAATTTTAGGTGTCGGATGATACTAACAATGTAACTTGCTTTAAATACCACCTCATTTCCAACTCTGAAGAGAGTCTAATGATTACTTCAACTTAAACTACTCCAAAGCAAAGTGGTATGTGTTACAAAACACGAAGGCAAGCTGGCTGGAAAATTTTAATTTTCCCTACTTATTAACTACCTGTTCTGGGAATAAATTGAAGGTGCTAATTTCTTGAGTTTCAAGTCTATTTTAAAATCACTAGGCTTCGAGGGGGGGAAAAAAAGAAATTGGAATGTAAGATAACTTTCTCATCTTTGAAGTAGATTTAAGTAACTTGGTGATATTTTCAGAACCCTGCTGCCTTTTGAGATACTATTTTAGAGTTTAGACAGCAAGCTCTGGTGAACTGGTCCCTATGATACCTAGCTTAAAGTGATGCTTAAAGCTTTGCATTGTCTTGTTGAAGACTGAATTCTGCCCCCACCTTCGTTCATCCGTTGAAGCCCTAACTCCCAGTGCAAATATATTTGAGGATAGAACCTTTAAAGAGGTGATTAAGATTAAATAAGGTCATAAGAGTAGAGGCAACGTAGTGGGCCATGCAGGGGAGGGAAGAGACTCTGGTGCTCTCTCTCTGTGCATGTATAGGCCAAAGGTCACATGGGGACACAGCAAGAAGGCTGCCATCTGCAAGCCAGGAACAGAGGCCTCACCACTAACCAATCTTGCTGGCACTTAGGTCTTAAACTCTCAGCCTCCAATATATTAAGAAAATAAAGATCTATTACAGTATTTTACTATGTTAATCTGAGTAGACTAGTATATAACTCTACCTAATTATTTACTTTGGTCATATTACTGTCTATTATGGCAAAATCTCATAAGTTTCTTTTCTTTTCTTTCTTTCTTTTTTTTCTTTTTTTTTTGATACAGAGTCTCACTCTATTGCCCCTGGTAGAGTGCCACAGCATCATAGCTCACAGTGACTTCAAACTCTTGGCTCAAGCAATCCTCTTGCCTCAGCCTCCAGAGTAGCTGGGACTACAGGACCCTGCCATAATGCCCAGCTATTTTTTCTATTTTTAGTAGAGACAGGGTCTCACTCTTGCTCAGGCTGGTCTCAAACTCCTGAGCTCAAGGGATCCACCTACCTCAGCCTCCCAGAGTGCTAAGATTACAGGTGTGACCCACTGTGCCCAACCCACAAGAGCAGCTTCTAGAGCAATGTAACCATCTGGGAAACCAGATATTAAATGATGAAAATAGCTGTCTCAAAGTTCATGCATTTTAAGTTGTGACAGTCAAGTTACCGCCTTTTAAAATGCAGTCTTTAGAAATATCTGCAACCCTGCTACAATCACTGTTTTTTTTGAGATTATTGCAAGGTTTGGGGATAGGGGAGATGGAGATATATAATATCTCATGGCTACTCTATCAGGCTTTACTCATGATAGCAGCAGAGAGTGAGCAAAAACAAAGAACGACCACCACCCAAGGCAAATGATCTAAAGAGTCAACATTGATACACAGCTAAATCGTCATCGTGTAGTGTGAGGACTGCCTCTCAATATTCCTGGAGATGAGCATTCTTGGGTTCAAATACTAACATGGCTGCTGGAGTTCTAGGAGCACACCAAGATTACCATCACTTCTGATCCTGCCATTGCCAAAAAATACCCCACACCAACTCCCACTTGCTCTTGATGATGACTCTCAAATGGCTCTTCCAACGTAAAGCCTTCTCTGACTCCCAAAACATGAGTTAGAAATAGAATAATTAATGTGGAATTAACAGTAGAGATTTCTAGTCCACATCACAATACTTGAAAAAACTAAGGCAAGTGAGGTTGTTGGCAACATAGCACAGAATCAAGACTTCTGGCCTAGTGTAGTCGTTCATGCCCATAATCCTGGCACTCTGGGAGGCCAAGGTGGGTGGATCCCTTGAGCTCACAAGTTCGAGACCAGCCTGAGCAAGAGCGAGACCCAGTCTCTAAAATATAGCCAGATGTTGTGAGGGTGCCTGTTCCAACTGTGTGTACGGCTGACACAAGAGAATCACTTCAGTCCAAGAGTTTGAGGTTGCTGTGAGCTGTGATGCCACAGCACTCTACCAAAAGTGACAAAGTGACACTCTGTCTCAAAAAAACAAACATAAAAAAAGCTTCTAGTCTGACATTTCCTTGATCCTTTAATACTTTGAAATATTTACCTCCAAGATAGTTTCTATTGTATAATGGAGACAAAGCCGGGACCAGTTTATAAGAAGTGCTAATTAAGTGCCAGGCACTCAAGATACAGAAATGAAGGAGAAATGGTGATAGTTCTTTCTGAACCAATGACTGGGGCAAGTGATGACCAGGTCGGGCACATAGTAGGCCCTCAGGAAAAGTGTGTTGAATACATGAGCTACTATTCGTAATCACTGAAATGTGTACTAGCTATTTTAAGAGGAAGAAAGAAGGACCTTAAATATTTTGATGTTTCAAGGAAAAATTGCCTCAGCAATCTTGAGAGCTAGGCTTTGGCGTTCCAAAGTAAAACGATTAATATATTTTACATGCAAAAAGGAAAAAGACATGAATTTGCAACTATGGCATCAGCTGGGGTATCATGAGCTGAATTGTGTCTCCCAAAATTTATATGTTGAAGCCCTCAAACGTACTTCGTACCTCACCAGAAGGTGACTGTATTTGGAGATAGGGAATTTTAAGAGCTAATTAATTTAAAATACTATGGGTAAGGTGGACACTCAAGATATGACTGGGGTCCTCATAAGAGGAAGTTTGAACACCGATGCACTCAGGAGGAGGACAATGTGAGGACAGTGTGGAGATGGAGAGAGAAGACAGACGTCTGCGAGGTAAGGAGAGAGAGGGCTGTCAGAAGGAACCTGTCCTACCAACACCTTGGCCATGGACTTTTAGCCTCCAGAACTGTGAGAAAATAAATTGCTGCTGTTTACGCTGTTACACTTGGTTAAGGCAGCCCTGATAAAACATTGCAATAGGGCACATATACTTTCCAATACAAGTTCACATGTTTTCCTGAGAGCTACAACAAGTTCACATGTTTTCCTGGGAGCTGTTTTACAACAGCTAAAACACTGACCAGTTTAGAGTGCGTGGTTTTGCCCCATGTATCTGTCATGCTGACCTTTCTACATCTACAAAGGAAAATTTCTTATTGTGTTTATGAATATGACATATCACCGTTCCAAATGAGAACCATTATTTCCCGAGATATCCCGCTTCCATAAACTAACAGGAACCTCTGAAACAGGGGACGTGATTTCTGCTCTACACCTACACAAAGCTACAGTGTCAATTTGTACCCAGGTTACATTTTAGAGATAATTTGCCACCTGAGGTATGTGCATGAACTCAAACATATGTTGATTTATCAGAGGAAAAATAAAAGTGACTACCTTTGTTCTTGTTTTTGTATTTATAAATGCTAAGTGACAAAAATATGGGCAATTTACACCTCTACCAATATCTTTTTGCATTGTATTTGGCTTGAACCACAATACACTGACTTGAAAGGATGAATTTCCAATTTATGGAAGAGGAAGCTGGAACTCAGAGACAAGATCATGATGACAGTCAAGGTTGGACTGCAGCACAATGATCTTTCTTATCTATCAGCCCTTTTAAGTTGGCCAAAGAAAGGGAATACAGTCACCACTTCAGAGTTTCTAGAAATGGAAAGTGTTCATGAAGACTGTTGGACCTGGGATGCTGTAAGGCCTTGATAATCTTGGATACTGACGTGACAAAGCATTTGATCCTTCTAATGGGTTGAACTGTGTCCCTTCAAATTCACATGGTAAAGTCCTAACTCTCAGTCCTGAAAAATGTGACCTCATTCGGAAATAGGGCTATTGTAGATGTAATCAGTAATGATGAGGTCATTTGAGGGATCCCCTAATCCGATACAGACAGTGCCTTTATAAATAGGGAAAACCGGGGCCCAGACACAATACAGAGAGAGCACTGTATGAACATGAGGACAGATGTCACCATGATGCTTCTGGGAGGGACATCAGAGATTACTGCCCAGACCCTCGGGAGAGGAGTGGACCACGTTCTCCTCACAGCCCTCGGGAGCAACCACCCTAGCTAAGCCTTGATTTCCGACTTTCAGCATCTAGAACTATGAGACAATACATTTTTGTGGTTTCTTTCACCCAGTGTGTGGCCCTGTGTTATGGCAGCTCCAGACAACTAACACAGTTCTGCTCCAAAGGCTGTAGTATAGCAGTGTTAAAGCCTGAAATCCCAGCAACTCCAGCTGCCTTCTGGACACTTGATATTAGAGGGGAACTGGTATGAAACTGAACACCCTCAACAGCTCCCTGTCTTCCTAGAACGCGGCTCTCTAATGCCTCCCAACATGCTTCCCGTGTTTTTAAATCAGCTTCTTTCCCAGCTGTAAGGAAGAACAGTAGTGACCCTCAGGTCTTCTGAGAAGGGACACTAAGAAAGGGACTTCAAGGACCGTGGGAAGAAATCCTGGTCTGCTGAACAGGAAGTCTGCAGGGCCCAGAAGAAAATGGGTTGCCTAGAAGTTACCTAGGCAACCAATGAGCAATAGAAAGAGACCATCAGTGACCAGGGAAAAGACACTACTGCCCCCAGGCCAGAGAGACAAGAAGGACTTGCAGTTAATTTCAAATGGGGTTTTAAGACCCCTGCAGGCCTTTGTCCTGTCTCCTTCTCTCCTTCATGAGAGCGACCTGCTTCCAACTGTCTTTGGAAGTGCTCTAAGCTTCCTCTTTGTTCTTAAATGCAATCTCTCTCTGGTGCCCTGACACCTGTGCAGGTTGCCGGTGCTCTCTACCCACGCTGCCTGTGCTGCTCTGGTTTGCCTTCCAGTTTCCACTCACTTTGGCTTTCGATTACTGCCGTGCCTCAGTTGAACCTTCTAGCTCAGTGGAGTAATCCAACCAGGTCAACTGGGTGTAGGGAATCTGGAACCTGATCCCAACATTTCCTTCTTATTCTCTTTCAAGCCTAAGTTTCTTCTTACCCTTTTCTCTACTTTCTCCCTTTGCTGGTATCTTCAAAAACTGCCTCCTCCAGCCTGTGCCTGGCTTTGGAAGTCCTCATACTGGACCTGCACGCAAAGGGGATTTTTCCACTTGGATGTCACATCGTGGCTTTAATCTGAACCTAAAAAGCCGGGCTATACAGAAGGCAGAACAAAAGCAGACAGGTGACATTTCTCTGTCCCTCTTTCTTTCCCTGGTTAAGTTGGGAAACTTAGCAAAGTATTGCTGACCCTCAGTTTTCTCATCTATGAAACAAGCTAAAGATTTACAAGAGATCGTTTTCCCCGATGTTCAAAAAAAAAAAAACCAGTCTCCTATAATAGTTCCTTACATGTTGTGAAAATTTCAATTTTTTTTTTTTAGCCCTCTAGACTTTGAACGTTGCTCATTCCTGTTTCCTCCAACAAATCCTGTTTGTTATTTCTTCAAAAGGCCCCTTGTCTATGTTTGACTCCACATTCTAAATACACCACCTTACCACACTCATACAGCTACTAGAAGCTTCTAGAGTTTCTCTGTCCCAGAAACTAGAAACTTGTGTTCCATTGTCCACTGTCTGCACTGATGTGTATAAACGACTCTTTTTAAAACTGTGCTCTCCTTTATTGCTCAAATCCTCCTAAGGTTTCCAGCCAGGCGAAGTTTAAATTTTGAGATGACAAAGTAGAACAGACCGAAGATTACACTAAGCTCTGCTCCAGTAAAATGTCTATGATAAATTCATGTTTATGGAGCCCCTAAAATTCCTCAAACTCAGAGTGAGGCACGTCACATACATTATCGCATTACATTTCCATAACAACTCAGAGATGGTAGATGTTATCCGAGTTATGACAGATAATTACGATAATAACTGAATTTGGAGAGCGCACACACCCTTCCAGCACGTACCACACATTACGATTTTGTGGTCTCTGAGAAGCATTGTGCATCTTGGAGGCAATAAATGCATTTTGCAACAGAATATTAGAAATTTCTGTATTATCAGATACTTGAGTATTACAGAGTTAATTCCAAAGTCAAACATAAATGATTAATAGTTTTGGAGATTCTGAGTATGCTAAAGGTACAATTATGTTGTTTTTTTTTTTTAATTTTATATATATGTGGAATACTAGTTGAAAACCTTAACCCATGATGTCTACCTGGCTCAGAGATGCCTTATTTGTGAAGTAGCAACAACTCCACTCTGATCTCCCAACCTGCTTGCTTTTTCTTTATAACAGTCATCAACTTACCTGCTACATCTTTATTTGCATATAAGACTTTTATCTTTGGTTTATTTTTACGTCTAGTTTTCAAAACAAACTTATCAGACAGAGAGACTTTATTTGTGAAATAGCAACAACTCCACTCTGATCTCCCAACCTGCTTGCTTTTTCTTTATAACAGTCATCAACTTACCTGCTACATCTTTATTTGAATATAAGACTTCTATCTTTGTTTATTTTTATGTCTAGTTTTCAAAACAAACTTATCAGACAGAAACTGCTATTTTTATACTATAGAGGACTTAAGTGCAAAGGGGTTCAGTGATGTGAGCTAAGATTGTAACCCCAAACTGATAAACGAGGCTACAGAGGATCATTCTCTGGAGCCTGCAACAGTCTGGCAAGGTCAACACGTTCTGCTCTCCAGAATCTAAACAAGCCAGATTGTTGACTACAGCTACACATATACTTAGGAAATTTAATACATCACTCTTCCAGGTAATTTGGGTTCTCTCTTCTCTATAGAATCAGCTCCTGCCCATCTTGTAGGGCTCCTCACCTTCCTCTGGGTTTGTGGGTCACGTGCCTTTGTCTGACATATCTACCCTGCTCTGATTGTTCAGTGATTTCACAAGTGCACAGCTGATCCTGCTGGTCAGGCGGTAACGCCTTGCGGGCTGAGTTCCCATGCCATGCTCGGTGTCTCCTCCCAGGCATGCCCTGCCTGTAGGAGAAGCTTCAAGCCAGATGGGCAGCCTGGTCTGCAGTCAGCCAAGTGAGCAAGCTGATCTCATCAGCCAAACTCACTGGTACCAAAGTCAAAGTCCATCCCTCAGTGTGTGCATTCAGCAACCACGCATTTGGTGCCATTCAGCTCAAATGAGTTCTGATTCAATTTCACTTTGGCCTAGCTTTATGAAAATGTTCCTGAAGGGATTCCAAGACAGCAACTGAATAAACTGTAGTATTTTGTCTGTAGTTGCAGAAATGAGGGTACCTGAAATGGGGCTCATTCTCCCAAATCTTCAATGAAAAGATGACAAGCTAGCAGGAGAAATCACCTCTGAGAACAAGCAGTCCCTGTCCCTCTTTAGCTCTGCACACTGGCCTCTGTTAGTCCCTCTACAGCCACAAACCTTCCTTATGCCACAGCATTGAACAAGTCATTACCTCTGCTGCTCTAGCCAGACTTGGTTAGGTGTCAGCTGAGCCTGGCTGAATTGTATTATGTAATATTCCCAGATTTGTATGCTCTGGTTGCTCCCCGTTTAAGGTGAGCCCTGTGAGAAACTTTTACTTTGGATTTAAAAGGCAGAAGTCAAACTTCTCACATTTCCTAGTTCATGCCGACAGTTCCCTATTTTCTGCACTGACAGCTGCCCACCTGCTCCTGGGTTCTGCTCTATTATCTCTAACTCGTGGGTGTGTGCGTATGTTTAGCTTCAAGACCTACCATCAAGGTCAGAGGCAGCAAACACTGACACAGGCTGGGGTCTTCCCCATGGGCTCCAGCTGGTCCTGGCTCCCCTTCCCTTTATATTCCTTTTCTGAACTTCAACTTCAGTTTCAAATGCCAAGAGAATAACCTTTCACATCCTGCCTTACCAACCTGCCCCCACAAGCTCTTGTGTATTCTTCCTTCCTTGCTGAACCTGGTGATGTCATCTTTGAGATTCCAAGCTCTGCTTGAAGCTGGATCAATTCTACCTCCTTACTCTCTTCCTCAGAGTAACACAAGCCTCTCTTGCTTATGACACTTAACAGTGCTGCACTTTTCCATCTGCCCCCTCCATCTGACCATAGCCCCTTGAAAATTAGGGCCATGCCTACTTTACTGGTCGTCGTGGGCTTCCCCCGTTGTTGTATGCATCCAAGCGACATTTGTGGACAGTCTGAGCACTGAACAGAGTTCACGGTCTGTCTCAAGTTGAAAGAAAGGGCAGCATAGTACGGGGAGGACAAGAAGGGAAGGCTCATCGTTCAAGTTTTACTCTTTTTTTAATTCCATGTGTCTGTGGCAAAGCAGGTGCTTAAAGCCTAATTTCATTGAATGACTCAACAAATTGATACACCTAAAATCTATCCCTGCCTGTTTCTAAAGCTCTGTTCTGAAGTCTTTGGGACAGAAATGGCCGTGGCTTGGTGCTTTAGGTAAATCATTTTACCCCTCCAAGGCTCAGTTCCCTCACCTGAAAAATGGAGACCATGACATCATCTTCCCAGGACTCCAAATATTAAAAGATAGCGGATGTGGACGTACGCTTATCAAGTCAGATGAGGACAGCCTTGTTTTTCTAGCATTTGCCCAGATTCCTAAGCAGCATTTAGCAGCCCCACTCTCATTTAACTCAATCCAATCTATCAAATCCCTGCCTCTCTTGGTGGAAAGCACAGGCTTTCAACCGTGTCCAAACAGAGCTGGCTGCCACGCGCAATGCCTGTGTCAGCCGTTTCCATTATAAACGCCTATTTTCAGGATCTCAGTGTGTCCGTCAGTGGAGAGGCTGTGGTTTCATCATTTTCTGTAATTGCTGTGAGCTACCACCTCCCTTCATGTGAAATTTCACATATTTTACTGGTCAGAACAGCAACAGAGAAACCATGTGTTGTTAATCAGTGCTGTTGTATCTCATTTGAGAGTGCGTTTTAAAAATAAATTATAAAAGAGTCCTGTAACAGATATGGGTATGAAAGACGCGTTGAGAATCTACCAGCCTGTTAGCGCCCTCCCGTGCCCCCTCCCCCAGCTGACAGGACTAATGCAATTCACATTTTACAGGTGCATTCCAGTCGATGCTAATTTCATCTATAATTCTTTTGGCAGAGTCCACGTTTGCATTTAATTAACTAAATGACTTGAGCCATCCAATTCTTGTTGCTACTAATGTATCACAATTAGAGCAAACGGTAACCATGGAAACCATTGACTCCATCATAATTCCTAAAACAAGGATGGCTTATTTTTGAGCCCATCAAATTCTCGACTCTCCATAGCATACGTTTATGGTTATTGCTAAATTGGGATTTGGTCACTTTGGAATGGAATGTGTAGCTCCTCATTTCCAACGCATGTCATTACAAGGAATCTGCCGTTCACTGATGTTTGCCAAGTTTCAATCATTCCCATATCCCTCATATTTATGTTCAATTAGGGAGAGAGTGCAGTCCATAAAAATAAATATGCATTCACTGTGGGGGTTGGAAAAAGGCATCCCTGTTTCTATAGTACAAAAAGGAAAAGATAAAAATCTGTGTTGGGCTGAAACTGTGACAACCTCCAAGCTAATGATTCACCTTCTCCAAGGATGGGTTTTTCTCCCCGCTCTCCTGTGGCAAGCCTATTACTTTCAGTAATTTTACCACCAGCGTCTGCTCCAATGTGGGAAAGAGAAGATAGACTATTGAAATTCTGGCCAAGGCTGTTCTAACTCCACAGGAAAGGAGATAGAGTCTGGTGTTCCCAAAGAGACAAGAGCTGCTAAATGGTAGTTTATAATTTGGGCAATATTTAGGGCAATTTCTGTACTTTATAACTGGATATGCAAATGAACAGAAAGGTAACACGTGCCATTTCACCACCAGCATACGCAAGTCATTTTGAAAATAAACCCAGATATGTATATTTCTATTTATGTGATATTGGTGCTGGGTCCAAGGGTCCCATGTATTTACTTATAAGTACATACATACATGTTTCATAGATGGTACATTAACAGATAGGATACAGCATACACTATCTGGTATGCTGTAAATATAAATTAAGACTGATGCAAATATAAAAGGGACACTGCAAATCTCACTTCCTCACTTCCTGTAGCTCTTTTTCTGAAAAATAAAACTGTGGTTCTAAGTCATAACAATTCATTGAAACAGTCACTTAACATTTAATCTCTGTAAGTCTTAAAACATAGCCATCTTTCCCCAACACGAGTTGTATTTTGCTAAACAAGTATTTTATTTGCCAGATAAAATAGTGGAACCCCCAGCAAATTAAATTCCCCATTAATGGATGCATTTTTTAGGATGAGTATTCCCTACATGATGCCTATTTTTATATCAGAAGTTATTCATAGTTTATCTGAAATGAAAATTTAACTAGTCATCCTGTATTTTTATTTGCTAACTCTGGCAACTCTGGAAGCAAAACTTTCATGCAGATAATGTTTCTTTCTGTCCTAAAACATGGTTAATGGGTGTTAAAGTTATCTTTCCTCTTCCTTATGCTAGTGGTTGGTACCAAGCTCCCCTCCCAGAAGCTTAGGCAAGTGTGGAGAGTGGGCAATGAGACTTGGGAGAAAGCATTTCTTCCTAGGAGGCATCTGATAAAAAGTCGAGCTTTTTAAAGTCTACTTGGAGTAGGCCCCTTGCTTATAAGTAAAGACATGTTCCATAGACGGATTTGCTGCCTTTAAAATAAATCCCTCGATAACCCCACGTTTACTGCTCTTGCTCAGAAGATACAAGGAAAATAAGGCAGTTGACAATGATCCTTGCAGGACTGACGCCTCTGCAGCTTTTGAAGATCCCGATGAAGTTTTCATTTTTGTTCCAAAAAAAAAAAATTGACCCCATTAAGTCACACTGTTTAGTAAAATGGTCTTGGGTGGTCTTGGTCTTGCTCAATCTCCTGAGACCAGACAAACCTTTCTATGCAAAGGTCAGTGATTTCCTAAAATCTATCCATTTCTTCCTAACTTGTAAGAACACACAAGCTGACTTAGAACCATGGCACTGCCCAGTTTAGACTTTTATTGACACCTGACATTTGAGTAATATCCCAATTCCTCAATTTCCTCAGTGAAGGCCAATTTAGTCTTCACATTATGTTGATAACCTAAATTGTTGGCAGGCTCCATGTCACCAGAAGAGAGAAGCTTGTCCTTAAATTACACTTAATTACTTTCATTAAGTACTACAACATTCAGAGACACCTATTTGCAAAGTGGGCCGACAAAAATAGGCCTGGATCATCTCATTTCCTGAGCATCTGGGGGTTCCTTCCGCCTCCATCCTGTGTCTATCTTCATCCTCTGTAACACGATGGTCAAAGGAAGAGCTACCCACACACTCTCCACCGGGAAAATACGACCATTTTCTGAAAATAAACCCCTTTTATGATTCTTGAACCTTTGGTGATAAAGTCTTTCATAAAGCAACATGCAGTACAGATTTGCATTTTCCTAGCAGTCTAAAAGTCGGCAATTTCTACTTGCAGGTCAGTGCCTGAGGTCAAGAGAATTAATGGCTTTTGGGCATTAATAGGGGCCTTCGATAGGGCCAGCCCACTGTAACTGTCCCCCTTGTGTTCTCCTAAATGAAGCAGCCAATCAATTCATCCGTAGACATATCCTGGGAAAGAGGAATGGCTTTGTGCTGCCTAGTCCTGCCAGGCACTCCAGCAAACAGTCAAAATAGACCATTCAAGAGAACCTTCACCCAGATTCGATTTACTAGAATCTGCTCTATTAAATAAATTGGTGATGTTTGGGTTATTTTAAGTCACAATTGGCAACAGAAAATAAACTACCATTAATGAAACAAACAAAAGAAACAAGTAACCAAGTTATTCTAATCCTTTCCTCCGACTGCATTTTCTGAATGTTTGTTGTATCATTTAAGCTCATAATCTTGATTGCTAGAAATAGTTTTGGCTACCCAGACCCAGCGTTTCCCTTTTAACCAACACTTCACGAGGCATTACTGTACGCCGTACAAATTCCAAAGGTCAAAGTGCTTTCTAAGTATTAACTCAATGATCGTGCCAACCCCACCTGCCATTACTTCTGTACCTTACAGATGAAGAAATAGAGGCTAAAGAAGGAAGCGATTTGCTCAAAATTACCCCCAACTCTTTCTTGAAGTATTTCTTGGCTTTAAATAAAAGAAAAAAAAAATCAAAGTAATTGTATCAGCCAAAGTTTAGGAAGCACTTGTTTGCTAACCTCTGAGCTACGCGTTATTCCATCATAATGTTAAACAATTCTGTGCTGTGGGTATTTCTAACTTCCCTCCTTCTATATAAAAACTCTAAGACACAAGAGGTTTTAAAAGATTTGCCCAGGGTCAAGGTCTAAATTTGCGTGTAGACACAGAAATCTAGAACCAGTGCTCTTAACTAGAACCTTTGTAGCCCTTTCCTCTACATTGCTGTGAGCTATTTATTGCTGAATTGAAATGGTTTTATTTTACTTAAAAAAAAAAAAGTCTTACACTTTAATAATGGTGACTATATCCAATAGTTTGCCCTAGAGACATCCCCAAATCTCCTCCAAACTCTCCCCTGTCTCTGGTAAGGCCCTGCTGCTTTCACTGGGAGTTTGTCCTGTCCTCTGTCTTGGGGTCATGCTCTATTTCATTTGTTTCCTATCCTTGGTGTATTTTGTTCACCTTATTTTCCGGAACTCTTAATATTTTGTTTCTTTTGTTTGCTAACAATATTGTGTTTATTCTATCTTTTGCTTTATGGCTCCAGAAATATTGTTTTTCTTAGAAAGTTCTTTTCTACTTTATTTTACATTTATGAGTGTTTCCTCTATAATTTGAGCTGTTTTATCTAGTCATAATTTCCTTTTTTTGTGCAAGACAGGAAATATGGGTTGAACTGGTTTTTGCCTTCCATAATGGATATGCAGCTTGCCCCACATTATGCATTAAGCAACACATCTTCACTTCATGATTTGTCATGACACTTTTATTATAAACCAAATTTCCTCATATACATGAGTCTGTCTCTATACCATCTATTCTATTCTACCAAGCTATTTATACAACCTCACACCAACATCACAGCATTTTCATCACCCTGGCTTTGATATGCGTACATCTTGGCATGTGATATGATAAGGCACTAACACTATTTTTTCAAACTTGTCTTTTTTATTGATTCATTCATTTTTTTAAGAGACAGAGTCTCCCTTTGTCATCCAGGCTGGATCACAGGAGTAAAAACATATCTCCTTACATCCTCCAACTCCTGGACCAAGTGATTCTTCTCAGCCTACCAGAGTGCTGGGACTGGAAGCACGTGCCACCACACTTGGGGCTAACTTTTCTATTTTTTGTAGAGACAGCTTCTTGCTATGTTACCCAGGCTGTTCTCAAACTTCTGGCCTCTAGAAAAATCCTCCTGCTTTTACCTCCCAAAATGCTAGGACGATAGGTCCAAGCCACCAAACCCATGTTATTCATTTTCTTCTTCCAGACTAACCTTGAATCAATTGTCTTATCTAATTCCATAATAAATTCTTACCAGAATTACACCTGGAGTCTACATATAAATCTGGAACCAATCATCTTCTTTCTAGCCAGAAATCATATCTGTCAATTCATCATTTTCTTTGTAAATTTTATTTTTAGGTTTTTCTTCCTGAAGTCATTAATCATGGCAATAAAATGGAAGAAAAATTATCATGTAAGGCCGAGTTCTTAATCAGTCAGTAATTTTAAGAGTTTCCATTGCTACGATCAAAAGACGTTTGAGGCCTTCATATAGGCATTACCTATTCCTTCAGGAGTTTATTATAAATTCAAAGGAAAAGCCACCTATACACATTTCATAAAGAAAGCAAGAGCACAGGAAATAATGCTTGATTCAGAAGTAAAGGAAGGAGCACTAGCTTAGGGCAGAAAAGCTCCGTGTGGCAGGAGTCATGAAAGAGAGCTGCACAGCCACGTGGAAATTAGCTGCTCTTCAGCAACCCGCAGGAAATGGTCAGCGATGAGTGACTCACCCAAACATGAGCTGGACCATATGCGACATGTACTCTGGGTTAGCATCCGATTGTGTATAGTTGCAAGAAAGATAGTCCAGGTCAGTTGTAATAAGCGCACAAAACATAGATTCATGTACTCGAAAATACTCTAAGCTGTAAAGAAAATTTGTTGGAAGGGGGGCAGCGGGGTATATAGAGTGTGGAAAGAGTGGTAGGAGTGCCAATTAAAAAACTTCAAAAATGGGTATGAAATGCCCCCAGCAGTAAAGTCTATTAGTAGAAGACATTGTATTTCCCATGTAGAAAAGTAAACATTTTTTTATTTGATCTTTGAATAAAGGTCTAAATAGGGCATCATTAAAAATTGCATTTTTGGATGCTTCTCATAGTATAATACTTACTTCAGATCAGTTTTTCCGCTGAGGACTAGAAAAACTCAACAAAGTTAAAAATATGTGTATCTTTATGTATCTGTTACACACACACACACACCTATATCTGCTTCAAGGCATTGAAGAGTTAACAAGGTAGAGAAGAATCACAGGAAAAACATTCAAAGCCAAAGAAAATCAGAGAGAGGTAAGTTTGGTATTTCGGGCGGTCCCTTCAATTTTTTTCACAAGAGTTGCCTGCTTATTCTTAATCCAGGCTTTGGTTTGAAACCTCAAAGGGCCATAAGCTTGGAATAAGTGCTCCGTAGAAATGCATCCTCATAAAGACCCACCTGGCACAGAAGCAAAAAACATTCTTCTCTAGGGAAAATTTTATTGTCCACTATCTCGATGTATCTGCATAATTTATTTTACACAATATGCAGCAGTTGTTAATTATGAAGTATTCAGGGTAATGTATTGGAAAAAAGTGAAAGAAAAGGGAGAGGTGCAAGAGTAGACTTCCCGGCAGATTAGAACCAAGTGTGAGGGAAAACAGATGCACCGTAAGATGAAACAGGGACAAAAATGACGAAAAAGAGAAGTGTATGGAAATATAAGGTGTCAAGGAAAATATTGGAATTTACCTAAACATAAGTGTCACAGTATAAATTGAAAGTGGGAACTGGGAAGTAACGTTTCAATAGATAATAGCTGAGAATTTTCAAAACGGATGCTGACATAGCTGATGAAAAACAGGGCATATGACCTGCTAAGGAGAAAAACTTTGGCTTCTCAACAAAAGCACTGTAGTCAAAGGCCCCAAGATGCCGCCTTTAAAAGGCAAAAGAAGAAATGAAAATCCAGAAAAGATAAATATGTGGGTAGAGAAAATGAATCCATTACACAACAAAATTGACTTTGGGGAGTTAAAATGATGAACGCAGTAGCATATAAATAAGGAAAGGGGTTAATAAAATTACTGTTCCAAAACGCTAACACTATCAGAAAATTGATGAAAGTAATAATCATCACCAGAATCCAAGAACGCCTATAAATTTTAATTGTTGGAAAAGCTACAAATATGTTTAACAGGTTAATGCGGAAGAGGGGAGTGAAGACATATATATTTCTTTAATGTTTGTTTTTAATTTTTTAATTTTTGTTGTTTAATGTATCTTATCTTTGATTAATCAAGAATGACGAACGCAAAATAAACTCAAAATAATATGTTATGTTTACCAGCTTAGACTGTAAAATAAAACCCAACTACATGGTTTAAGTGTAAAGGCATAGCAAGTTGAATGGCAAAGGCTAGAAAAAGATAATCTCTTGTACTTGGCCATCTACGCTAAATCCATTCAACGAGAGGGCCAAGCTTGTGGGTTCAATGTTCTTCCTCCAACTACACTCTTCATGTAGTTCACGTTCCTGTCACGACTCGGCACCTGCTAAGAGTGAACGACTGGAGGGGGACTTGAAGAGGGACGTCCTGAGTGCTAGGAATCTTCTG
The DNA here is from genome assembly GCF_027406575.1 of Nycticebus coucang. Classification (NCBI taxonomy): domain Eukaryota; kingdom Metazoa; phylum Chordata; class Mammalia; order Primates; family Lorisidae; genus Nycticebus; species Nycticebus coucang. Next base: position 12,478,925 of record NC_069787.1, read on the forward strand.
ATTATTGGTCTTGATGTTGCTTATCAGGATGTGTCCATTTTTCAAAATTCATTTAGTGTCTCCATGACTTGAGTATTTTAGTCAACTAGTTAACTTTTGAATTAAGATTTTCCCACAAAGTAAATAGCATAATCAAAATTTCTAATATAAAAATAAGTTTTATAGAGATTCTCTAGAGCAGAACTTAGAAGATACAGTGTGTGTAACATTGAAAATCTCAAAACTCGAAGCCTTGATGTCAGAAATTGGATCTATGTGTATATGACTTAATAAAACAAACAAACAAACACAGAAATTGGAACTTCATATCATCATCGTCTAAAGAAGTTAAGAAACTGTTCATTTGCAAGAGTGGGAACTGAGCCCCTATCATCTAACTTTCCCAGACATGGGAAATGCTGAAAGATATCAAAAAAAAAAAAAAAAGAAAGATATCAATATTTTCCTTTGTTGCTGAGGCAAAATGTAAATATCCTGTAACTTCTGGAGTAGTGATTTTCAACTGGTGTGCCATGAGAGGATCTTAGGTGTACCACAAAGATTTCTTAGGATTATTAATTAAATTCTTCTCAAAAGAAAGTCATTTGACACATTTTTATCACAGTGTAAGAAAATGCCATGAAGGCTACATTAAACAGTTTGATGCAAATATTTCAGATTGTATATGAAACCAGCACATTGTACCCCTTGATTGCACTAATGTACACAGCTATGATTTAATAAAAAAAAAAAAGACTAAAAAAAAAAAAAAAAGTCAAAGCACAGTAAGTATATTCTTTCTTTTACCTTTTTTGTTTTGTTTTTGTTTTTTGTTTAACATAATTTCAGTGTGCCACAGAAGTTTAACTATAGGTTCAAGTGTGCCATGAGATAAAAAAAGGTTGAAAAACACTGTTCTAGAGGAAGATACCTCTGTTTGTAATTGGAAAGATGTGGACATTTTCTTCCATGCTTCCTTGCCCTGGGAGAAGTGGCGCCTTATGTTTATATTCTGAGTGTCAGGGATGAATAATGCCACAGATTTAGAGTGTTCATCAGAAGCCCAGCCACCATCTGGGCTAAGATCTAGCTGCCTTTATAAATGTTTTGTCAGCTATAATTGAATCCTGTTGAAATATGCATGATGTATGTACGTGGTGGTTTGAATTTTGATGCATAGACTAAATCTTACCTAGCTCTTTGAGGGCAGAAACAGAGGGAAATCTTTTATTGATAAAATAAACCAAACACTTTTACTATGTATATCTTTACTATCTAAGCAAAACCTCATACATCTGGTGGCCAGTGATTCCAAATTCACGTCCGTTCAGACCCAGTGAAAAGGGCTGAATTTAACTCAGCTCCTTAAAAGTGTTTCCTAGGCAGAACTCAAAGGGTAAATACATTGGGCGATAGTTTCTAATGTCTTTATAGAACATAAATATGTTTTTAAAAGATTTTGAAACACAAATTACATATTCATGTCGCTGATAATTATAGGCTCATATTATCAGTTCATTAAAGCAGCTCATTAGTTTATTCTGAAAGAGTAATTGGTTCAAGTTACTATGAATAGTTAAAAGACATGAAATAGGGCTTCCTTCAAGATAAGCAATGGCTCTTTCACTGAATCTAATTGGTCCTCCCCACAAACTAATTCAAATTCATGCAGTTTTACTGACGCTGTCTTTAAGAATTCTTCCTTGCTGCCCCAATAAATTACTTTCTCTCCTCTAAATCTATGTCTTCCAACATATAAACAAATCTGAATGCCTATTTCCCAATATTTACTAGTTATCCTTCCCGAATCCCTTTTACTCTTCATTCTAATACTTCCCTTTGAAGCCCCACAGAGAACCCTGAACCTCCATGCCAGCCCAGTCCAAATATGAAGACAGCTGTTACATCTCTTCAGAGGTTTTACCTTCTACGCTTTGGGTCCGTGCATCAAATCTAACAAGCAAGGACACCACTACTGGAATTCTTGAGGCTCCAGTTTCCATAGCAGTGATGGGAAGGCTTGACTTCAATTAAGGCTGTGACAATTTTGCTTGTTTATCTCTGGCCTCTTTCTTCTAATTCCCTTATCATCTTAGCTGACGTCCCAGGTAGTTAGGCATGATTACAACGGATGCATTAGGGGTGAGAAAGGCCTTCCAAAAATCTGTTTGCCAATCCTATCCTGGCCACTTTGTAACTCCTCCTCCCCAGGCCCAGTTTTCTCCTGTGTAAAAAATGCAAATAACCTCTTTAACACCCAAAGTGGTTGAAAAGATGCTTCAAGATCGTGTTTGCACTTTCAGCCGATGTATACAGCCAGCAGATACTAGTTTCTGTCTTCTCCCAGCACCAACACTCTCAAATAATTTAGTGGCAATCATATCACTGCCTTCTCAGTACCTGCCAAGAGGTTGTGATTGTTAGTGTTCTCACAAAGTCCAACATACTCACCATCACCCCTGAAGCTAGAAAAGATGGAATCTGAGGCATTGAGCTTGAGCAGGACAGCTGACCCAGTCCTCTCAGCCCACATTCTTCCCCACACCCCCTGAGACTATCTAGCTAAGGTTTCACTATGTTTGGAAGGATGCTTGTCTCAGAAGACTCTGAGGAAGAAGTCACACCTGGAAAGTAGGTTTTGCAGTATTGGTAGAGTAAAAGTTACTGGGTTGTTTTCTCTAATGATTCTGTAAGATATTTAGTTAAAATGAAAACCCCCTTTGTGTTGTTGAAACATTTTGGGTTGTTAGAATGGAGACTACTTTGATGTTACTTCCTATCAGATAAAGTTAAAATTTTCTAGGTTATTTCCTTATATTTCATTATATAAGTTGTTCGACTAGTAACTGAGGCAGAACAGAATTGAGAGGCTATTTTCAGCTGTGCTCCAGAATTGCTGGCCTTCTGACAACTAAAGCTTGTTTGGACCTCAGCCTCGTCTCTGTACACCGGCTGACAGGGACAGGCATCCGGACTCTATTCCTCTAGTAACACTGGAAGTACACAGCATCCTCCTTCACTCCAGTACTCAGAACCAAGGTGTTTCTCCAAACCAAGATGTTTCTTTTAATCTTTAAGTCAGCAAGAGGGGATCAGAATAGGCACAGACACTTTACAGAGAGAGTGGGGCAAGCCCAGAAGATTAAGGTCAAAACAGGCTTATGGGCCCAGCAGACTGAAGGACGAATGCAGTAATCAGAGAGGGTTGGGTTTGCCAGGGAATCACAAAGCACCATTTAAGAACTAGGCGCTGAGGTCTGGTTCTCCCAGCAAGAATGCCCCAGCTTCAGAAAGAGAGTTACTGGGTTAACTCACTGAAGCCCTTGAGCGTTCACCCACCTGACTCCTCACCATTATTTGTCTGACTGTTGAAAAGCGAACATACTACTCTGAAATATGCTGGTTCCACGGACAGTTCTATCTCACCGTGCAAGTGAATGCTCTTGCTATTTCGGTTTTTACATGTCAGTCTACGAGTTTTGATGATGCAAACAGACCTATCGCCAAGGTGGTAATTGAATCCGGTGGTCACAGGGCTTATGTAAAAGCAGATGCAATTTCATCCTCAGAGGAGTCCCGTGAAGCTGACAAAGCAGGGCACTGATCTACAATGACCTGGGGGAGGATGAGTGTGGATGAGGAGAGCAGAGTCCATGGTTCAGTCACTTCAGTCACGGGGTGGGGGGCTTCTCTGAGGAGGCGGCCTCTGCGCTCAGACCAGCAGTGTGGGAAGGGTTGAAGAAAGAGTGTTCTGTGTCGAGTGGACTGTTGCTCAGAGGACGCTGAAGCTTAATAGGGATGAGCATCATGTGTCCCAAGAACAGAAAGAGGAAGCTTGGGAAGACGGTACATAGCAGGCGTTGACAACACACTGGGTGAACTTGCTGGAACCGAGAGAAGGACCGAACCATGGGGAGCCGTGCAGGCTTTAAAATTCTACGTTTCCAATACAGTGGAGGAAGCCACAGGAAAACTTTAATTAGGTAAAAACAATCTGTTAGATTAAAAAAAAAAACTAAACCCCTTTTTGTACAGAAAGTCTGATGGAACTGAGTTTGGAGGTGGTCACGGTGGTGAGGAAGGGTGGAGGACTGGCTCCACCTTGTACCCCGGTGGAGGACAGACAAGGAGAGCAGAGGGAGGACCGGATACTCTGGGGGAGGAACTGGACCAAAGGCCATTTCTTCTTCCATAAAGGTCTCCGGCACCCCCTCCCCAAAGTCCCCTTGTCTTTCTTACCACATATGGTCCATGCTTCTCGTATCATCTCTCAATGTTCTTTCTCCCTTCTCTACCAAACTACAGGTGTCTTGATATGGTAAGACAATAGTTTCACAGTCATTATTAGCACCTGCTTGTGGCCAGGCACCATTCCAAGGAATTTCAGTGGCTTGATTCATTTCATCCTTTACAACAACACAGTAAGGTAAGTACTATCAGCATCTCCCCTTCGGTAGTGGGCACAGGTTTGGAATACTCATAACATATGTCGAATTAATTTGGGTATGATCCACAAGGTAATGTGAAATTTCTTGCTATATATACTGTAACACTGCTTTGCATACAAATGCTATCTAAATTTCTGAGGACATCCAGGACTCCATTGAGCTATGTCTAGGGAACCAGAAATTATCATTATATATTACCTATTTTTTTATTGTTATTTCTTTGGGTTTTTCAGATGGTCAGCCCAGGATGGCCCGCGTAACGTTTCTGCTAACAGTATCTTTTTGCTTACAATCTTTCACTCCAACACACAGTGTGATGACTACAAGGCAAATGGAAACATCTTTCACCTCTAAGAACATGTGGCCTCAGGGATTACTGTGAGGCTGTGGAACACGAAAATTTAGATTTTCTTGGGAACAATGTAACCTGAATCCTGAAAATAAGAAGCAAAATCCTAAGCTGCTGTCTTTTGGATATACTTTGTACCTAATCTGTTTTGCCATTTTTGCAACAGCTGATATTTTCCTGATGGACTATTTTTTAGGCGAGTGACTCACTGAAAACTAAAAGGTCCCTCCAAATACATAGTAGGTTCTTTAATTCTAAGTTATGATGGTAGGACCATAGCCACATATTTGAAAAGAAATGAGAACGTAAATGAGAATGCCTTATCACATTTCTTTCTTTAACTAGACTAAAATCGGTGTCAGCAGAGCTGTTAGCAGTGCCCGGGAACGGGTTGTCATGTTAATGGTGTTCCAGGGTCTAAATTACTTTGAAAAGCATCTCTATGGTAGCTAATTCTTTATTTAATAGATAATCTATGTGGTGATGTATATGTTTAAAGAAATGATTCCCAGAGGTAACTGCCACCACTGGGGATTAATATCTCACACTATTTTAGAATGAAAATTTTAGCATTTTTTTAGTCCAAGTCAGTTAACCAAGAATTCTTCCCACTGCCTCACCTTCAATAGATATATACTCAATAACACTTGCTGAATGACTACCCCACTTTCCTAACTGTTAAAAAAAAAAAAAAGATAAAACACATAAACATTAAGCATAGGAAGCAATAGTTTCATCTGTTTTACTTAAGTGAACCCATGTCAACCAAGAATCATCATCAAAGGACTTGGGATCTATTTGGGATAAATACACAAATGTAAAAAAGACAACTATATCCAGAACTTAATTCCTTCCTGGTATCCCTTGTTATTTTGTTATTATTTTTTTTTTTCCTTCTTTAAGAGAGAGGTTAAAGTCAGTTTCCAACATTAGCTGGTTTCACTTTAAAGTCCCCAGGACCAACCACAAGTGGGCTCCTGATGTTACTCACTGACCATATTCTATTCCTGGCCCTGGGTGCTCTTGTTCTTTAAATGATGATGTTTTTCACGCCCAGTAATCTTCCCTGACCTTTGTACTCGTTTGCTGGTTTCGGTTTATATCTCACAGAAAAGGAACTGTCAGAAAAAAATTCCCACCTGAGGCCAGTCCCACATGTAGCCACCTTTCGACACCTGTGCCTCCTGGTAACAGAGATGAGGGTCTTTGCTCGGTTTCCCCAATCGCTCACATTAAGAGTCTAAGAGTGTAGCTGGAGCAATCCCATGCCCAGCCTGCGTCGGCCATCTCTCTCTGTCCACATCTACATACTGAGATGCTGGTATTTCTCCCAGCAGTAAATTTCATTTACTGACCCACTTCCTCACCATCTAAAATGTCATGTCCCTGATTCGCACTTTCAAGTATCTCTAGATCATTTCTGACTAAGAGCAGTGAACTACTGATTGAAATGCTTTTGTTTCATATTCAGAGGCTCTGTCTCCAGTCTGTGCAAAAGAAGGTGTTCCTTTTTGCCACTTTGAGAAGCTTTATGAGAGAGGAGAGAGGCAGTGGAAGTCTCAGTGACAGGCGATCCTCAGCCCTTTACCCCAGAGTTTCTCTGTGCAGTTGTGGCTGTTTCCTTCTGTTAAAAGATGTACTTCATACAAGCGGTTGAGCTTAGACTTAGGAGCCACAGGATCAAAAAAATAAGACTGTGTATATGCTTCTGTATTTTTTTTTTCAAGGAAAAGAAGTTTTATCCTAATTGTTGTCCTGTCTTTGTTTCGTTTTTTGGTCTTTACATTCCTTAAACCTTTTACATTCTTCACATACCTTCTACTCTCATACTTTAAAAATGTGTTAGAGACCCCAAAGAGGTTTTATTTCTAGGTTGTAGCTCAATACTTACCACACTGCAAATTGAAACTAAGTTGCAATGCTTATGTAATGATGCTTGGGGCGATAGCAAAGATGAAAGCATTTCATATTAATGACAGTAATAGGGTAAAATTGGTTCTGGCCTATGGACCCCTGAGAACTGTCCTAAAGTGTCAATTTTGCTCTAGAACATGAAAGAGCAAAATGACAGACACAACTTGGAGAGTAAAATATATTTGCCTTGGTCTGTCCATGTATAATGCTTGGAATCTGGAACTCCATAAAATGTATTGAAATATTAACAAAGTTTCTTTAATGTACCCTGTTTCCCCAGTGTCTTATTTTAAGGTGTGCTCCCAAAGATGTGCTAGGTCTTATTTTCAGGGGACGTCTTATCTTTCCTGTAAATAGGTCTTATTTTCAGAGGATGTCTTATTTTCGAGGAAACAGGGTAGATGTGTGTAACTTCCTTGTTTACTGATGAATGCCTTCACCTGCAGTATGAAGAGTTACTTTTTTTGTTCTGTGCAATCTGTCTATGTAACAAAGATTCTTTCCATTCTTACCAAAGTATCTTTCATGCTGCTCTCATGCTGACTTTTTTATGCCCTTAATTATGAAGAACACAAGAAGAGGTTCCTCACATATTTTGTTTTCCACAATTGTGTAACTTTCTATGTTATTTAATCAAAGGTCCAAATCACCTCTGAAATTTTCTTTTCAATTTGCCTTCCACCAGTTCTATTTTTAATGTAGAAAAATAAAAAAGAAAGCATTCAAGAAATCTTTTACACCCAAAACGCTCTTTTAATTTCATAAAACGTGCCTGGAAAATCACAAAGATACGTTGTTTTGCCATCTAAAAAGAGAGGCGTTAGAAGTAATTTGGTTCATTTGCTCTGTTGCCATTTATGAGTTGCCTGGGAAAAAGTCAAATTAGAAGAATTGCTCAGCTATCTTGACATCAAATTTGCATAGAAGAAATGTTATTAATACATATTCAGAAATTATCTGCCTTATGGGAAGCTCTTCTCACAGCCATCACTGTGCATGATATATTTCTATTTGTCAGAGTCATGGTTTTACTTCAAGGGTGTTAGGCAACAGTAATATTCAGTAAAATTACAACACGTTATAAAGAGGTGGCCGACACATAGAGAATATTTTGTAAAGATTCTGTAATATTTTATGATGACTATTTTGTAAATACGGGTAGTTTAGCTACCGTTTCCCACCAGGGACATACTGTGTACAGGCGTCAGTCAAATATGGCCCACTGCCTGTTTGTAAGAAGTGATACTGGAACACGGACAAGACCATTTGTTTACATATTACGTACAGCTGCCTTCACACTGTAATAGCAGATTTGAGTAGTTGTAACAGAGACTTTATATCCCACAAGCCTGAAATATTTACTCATTGGCACTGGCAAACTTTTTCTGCAAACATTGGCAAACTTTTTCTGTAAAAGTGTTATCCTTCCTAATTTTAGTTGTTATTTAAAATGCTTACTCAGCCACAACCTGACTTCTTTGATTGATTGATTGATTTTTACTTCTTTTTATTTTTTTTGTCATCTTTGGTAGAGTGTCGCAGCGTCATAGATCACACCAACCTCAAACTCTTGGGCTCCAGCAATTCTCTTCCTCAACCTCCCAAGTACCTGGGACTACAGGCACCCGCCACAATGCTTGGCTATTTTTAGTCAGGCTCCACCTGGTCTCCAACTCCTGAGCTCAAACATTCCACCAGAGTGCTAGGATTACAGGCATGAACCACCACTCCCAGCCACTTCTTTAATTTAACTATAGCATTTTCTAGGTCAGTAGATTTCAATAAGGTATGCTCATTAGTGTTAGTTATGGAGTTTTGTGAACATGCAGATATATTCAGACTTACTGTAAACTTAATCTCTTAATATCCATGCTGTGTTCTTTGTATGCTATGTACACGATGCCTCAGAATTATTATATGTTATATACCAAGACTGTTTTCCTCCATAAAAATTATGTTTATTCATTTTTATAAATTACATGTAACATCACTCTCTTTCTTGAAAATAGCCTTAATCATTATTCTTAGAAACATTTTATCTAAAACGGCTTTTGATTTGGCTTCTTTGTCTTGTTTTGCACACTGCAGAAACAACTGGATTTCCTTGTCAATCGCATTATTCTTGAACTGAACTCTCATCCGACCTTTCACTTTTGCAAATTGCAGGTAATAAAATAACCACAGCCTTTTTGAGTCTCTGTCATCTACAGATAGCTTTTATGTTATTCTGACTCTTCCCTGAAGGTTCTGCAATCAGCTGCAGACCCTCTCAGGGCCCTGAGAGAAGGCATTGAATCATACTTGGATGGTATCGTTTGGACAACTTTCCGACCACACAAGAATTTCCAGGACTCTCTTTCATCAAAAATCTGGCAACTTCATGAGACTGCTACTCAAAAGTCCATTACAACAACAATTAATTACCTAGGATCGAATGAACTAATGAAGAATATTTTAATACATTATTTATTTGGAATATTGTTGATGTCAGTCTCATGTCCTAAGTTTTGAGTGGATAAGGAAGCCATTTTCTTTCTTCTTAACCTCTTGATAACTCATGGCAATTTGGAAGGCTTTGTGTTTGTAAACAGAAATTAAAAACTTACAAATAATATCTGATTTTTATATTTTTATTTCAAAATATTAAGGGGGTACAAATACTTTGTTACATGGTATATTGTATACTGCTAAAGTTATAGCTTTCACTGTGCCCAGCACCAAAACAGTGTTCATTCCACCTGATAGGTAAGTTTGCAACCCTCACGACCTACCACCCTCTCCACTTTTCAGTTTCCAATGGCCTCACGTCTGTCTGTACCCATTGTCTAGCTTCCACTTATTAGTAAGAACATGTTAGTGTTTGCATTTCCACTCCTGAGATACTTTGTGTAGAATAACGTTTTCCAGTCCTGTTCATATTGTCACAAAGACATTATTTTGACTGATTCGTAATCCATGGGATGTGCACACAACATTTTCTTTACCCATTCATGAGCTGATGAGCACTTAGGTTGATTCACTATCTTTGCAATTATGAATTTTCTACAATAAACATGGGCAGCACCTGTGGCTCAAAGGAGTAGGGCCCCATATACCAGAGGTGTCGGGTTCACACCTGGCCCCAGCCAAAAACTGCAAAACAAAATAAATAAATAAAAATAAATATTCAAGTGCAGTTGCCTTTTGGATAAAACGATTTCTTTTCCTTTGGGTAGATACCCAGTGGTAGCGTGGCAGGATTGAGTGGTAAGTCTACTTCTAGCTGTTTTAGGAATCTCCATGCTGTTTTCCATAGAGGATGAATGAGTTTCCAGTCCCACCAACAGTATGTAAGTATCCCTTCTGTCGTTTTTGACTTTTTAATAATGGTCGTTCTGAGAAGGGTAAGGTGGGATCTCATTGTACTTTTAATACGCATTTTCCTGATGATTAGTGATGCTGAACATTTTTCATATGTTTCTTGGCCATATTTCTACATTCTTTTGAAAAGCTTCTGTTCATTTCTTTTGCCCACTTTTGATGGGGTTTTTACTTGGTAATTTGTCTGATTTCTTTACAGATTCTGGGTAGTAGTCCCTTACAAATATATGTTTGCAAATATTTTCTCCCATTCTGTAGGAGGCCTATGTACTCTGTTAATGATTTTCCTTGTGCAGAAGTTTGGTAATTTCATTTTAATTTATTTATTTTTCCTGTTGCTGTATTTGCCTTCAACAGGTCTTAGTCATAAAGTTTTTGCTTAGGCCAATGTCTAAGACAGTTTTTCCTACTTTTTCTTCTCTAATTTCTATGGTTTTATACCCTACATGTAAGTCTGTCATCTATCTTGAATTAATTTTTATATACTATGAGAGAAAAGGGTCCTGTTTCATTCTTCTGTATGTAAATATGTAGTTTGAATAGATTATCTGTTCCCCAGTGCGTATTTGTGTCTGCTTTGTTGAAGGTCAGTTGGTTCTAGACACCAGATCACATCATTGGCAGACAGGGATAGTTTGACCTCCTCTCACCAACCTGGCTGCCCTTGATTTCTTTCTCTGGCCTGACTGCTCTGGCTGTGGCTTCCAGCACTATGCTGAACGGAAGTGGTGGCAGCGGGCTTCTTTGTCTTGTTCCAGGTTTTTAGGGGACACGTTTTTACCTTTTCCTCATTCAGGATGATGTTACCTATAGTTTTGTCATATATGGAGATTACAATTTTGAGGTTCATTCCTACTATACCTGGTTTGTTGAGGATTTTTGTCACGAAAGGTGCTGGATTTCACCAAAAGATTTATCTGCATCTATTAAAATAATCATATGGTCTTTGCTTTTCCATCTGTTTATGTAGTGAGTCACATTTATTGATTGCATATGTTGAATCATCCTTGCATCTGTGGGATAAAACCCACTCAATTGTGGACAATTATCTTTTTGATGTGCTGTTGAATTTAGCTTGCTAGTTATTTTGCTGTGGATCTTTGCATCTATGTTCATAAGGGATGTTGGCCCTAAGTCCGTGCCTGGCTTTGGTATTCAGGTTATATTGACTTCACAGACTGAGTTAGGGAGGATTCCTCCCTTCTTTTGATGTTATGTAATAATTTCTATGGGACAGGTAATGATTCCTCTTTGTAGATCTGGCAGAATTAATTGTCTGGTCCTGGGCTTGCTTTTTGCTGTTGTTGTTGGGAGATTTTTTATTTGTGCCTCAGACTCTCAGCTTATTATTAGTCTGTTATGATTTCTATTTCTTGTTGATTCCAGCTTGGGAGGTGGTGTGTTTCCAGGTATTTATTCAGTACCTCTAGGTTTCCTAGTTTGTATGTACAGAGATTGTCATAATAAATATTTTTTAATTTTTTGTATTTCTGTGTTACCAGTTGTAATGTTTTCTTTTTCATTTCTAATTGGGGTTATTTGAGTCTCTTTCCTTCTATTTCTGGTTAATATAATAAATGGTCTCTTGATTTTGCTTATTTTGTCTGAGAATCAACTTACTGTTTCATTGATCTTTTGTCTTTTTTTGTTCGTTTGTTTCTTCGTTTGATTCCCTGTCATTTAGTTCTGCTCTGAACCTTGCTCTTTCTTCTGCTGGCTTTAGGTTTGGTTTGCTCTTAATTCTCTGGTTCTTCAAGTTGTTAATTTGTGACCTTTTTGATGTAGTCATTTAAGGCTATGATATTTCCTGTTAGGACTACTTTTGCAGTATTTTACAGAATTTTGAAAGCTTATGTCCCTTTGTCATACAGTTTAAAGAATCTTTTGATTTCTATCTTAATTTTATCATTGATCAACGATCATTCAGCTGAAGATTGTTTAATGTCTATGACTTTGTGTGGATTTGAGCATTTCTCCTGTAATTGATTTCTAGTTTTATCCCACTGTGGAAGATACATGGTATAATTTAGATTTTTCTGAATTTGCTAACTTGTTTTATGACCTAAGATACAATGGATCTTGTAAGATGACCCATGTGCTAATGTATATTCTATAGTTTTTGAGCAGAAAGTTCTTTAAATGTCTATTAGTTCCATTTGTTCTAGAGTCCCATTTAAGTCCAGGATTTCTTTGTTAGTTTTTTGCTCTAATGATTTGTCCAGTCTTGTCAGTAGGGTATTGAAGTCTCCAACAATTATGATGCTGCTACTTAACTTTTTCCATTTGATATAGTAAAAGTTGTTTAATGAATATAAGAGCTCTTGTATTAGGGATCTGTGTGCAGGATTATTATGTTTTCTTATGGAATTGCTTATTTTATTATTATATACTGACCATCTTTTTTTTTCTTTTTTTTAACTATTAAAGTGCATTTTATCTGATATGAGAATGGCTACACCTGCTTGGTTTTGGTTCCATTTGCATGGAATGTATTTTTTTAACCCTGTTATCTTGAGTCTGTGTGACTCCAACTCAAGATAGCATGCACTTGGGTTGAGATTTTTCAACCATTCAGCCAGTATATATCTTTTAATTGGACCACTAAGACTATTCACATTCAGTGCTAGTACTGACACATGACACACTATTCTGTCCATGATGTTAAATGATACTTTGTTCTCTTTTCCCTATCCTTATATATTATCAGACTGTGAACTTCAACTTTTTGGTGTTTTTACAATGTCCAGTATCTATTGTGTATCACTTTTGAGCATTTACTATAGAGAAAGCCTAGTGGTGAACAACTCCCTTAGTGTTTGCTTGTCCGGAAAAGTTTTTATTTCTCCATTACTTATGAAACTTAGTTTTGCAGGATACAAAATTCTTGGCTGGGCAGGTGCAGTGGTTCATGCCCATAATCCCAGCATTCTGGAAGGCAGGAGGGTTGCTTGAGCTCAGGAGTTTGAGATCAGCTTAAACAAATTCTACTAACAATAGAAATTAGCCCGGCCTTGTAGCAGGTACCTATAGTCCCAGCTACTCTGGAGGCTGAGAAAGGAGGATTATTTGAACCCAGGAGGAGTTTGAGGTTGCTGTGAGCTGGGCTGACATCATGGAACTCTAGTGTGGGCAACAAAGCAAGACTCTGTCAAAAAAAAAAAAAAAAAGATTCTTGGCTGGCAGTTTTGTTTTATAAGAAGATAAGAAGATTATAAAGGGGCCTCAATCCCTTCCGACTTGTATGGATTCTGCTGATACAATTCTGGTGCTAGCCTGATGAGTTTCTCTTTGTAAGTTAGTTGTTGCTTTCATCTTGTGGCTCTCTTTCATTTTGACCTTGGGCAGGTTGCTGTCTACCTGTCTCGGAGATGTCCTATTATCCATGCTTTTCCTTCTTCTCCCTCAGGGTTACCTATAATGCATAGTCCTGTGTTTTCTGAGTGTTCATTTTTTTTTTTTTATTCTTTTTTTCTGCATCTTTGACTGCCTCTGCCTAGGTTCATTTGAAAGCCTTGTCTGCAACCTCTGAAATTCTTTCTTTTGCTTGATATAACCTGTTGTTAAACCTTTCTGCTGTACTTTGAAATTTCCTAAACAACTCTTCCATTTTTTAAAGTTTTGTTATGTTCTTTCATTTGTTGTCTATCTCATTAGCCTCTTTTTCTTTTTTTATTCATGTCCTGAAATACGCTTTTTTTTTTTTTTTTGGCTTCTTTCTGCTGATTTTTAAATTTCTTTTTAATCTCATTCATCTTATTTGCCACCCATCTTCTGAATTCCACTTCTGACATTTTGACATTTTCCTTTTTGTTGTGGCCCATTGCTACAGATCTACTGCAGATCAACCCTTGGGGTTGTTGAACAAGCTTGTTTTTTCATGTTTCTAGAGTTCTTCTCTTGGTTTCTTCTCATCTGAAACCTCTTCTCTCAGCTCAAGGCAGATAGGTTTGTGGTGTACATGTTCTCCTTTTAGGAGGAACTCTTCTATTTAGTGAGAAGTCCCCAGATGGTAAATTTGTGTACTAGTCCAGAAGATCAATCCCGGAGGAAGGAGGCACAGTTCTGTTCCTCTGTGGCTGTACCTGTCCAAGCCAGTGTTGAAGGATCTTCATGTGAAGTGGTGGGTTGGTCCTCTGGCTGCTCTTGGAATATGAGGCAGGGGCCTGGGTGAATCTCTCTCTGTGGATATAGGCATTTCAGGAGATAGCTCTGTCTGGATCTCCCCATAGCAGTGGCTGCTGGGTGAGGCTACTGAGATGGTGACCGTGGGTGTCAGGGATGCAGGTTTTCATGCCCCCCAGGTCCAGGTGTAATGGCTGCAGGTGGTGGGTGGTTACCCATGACTAGTGCAGCCATGGTGGAACACTGGACCACAGGCATGGCTTTGTGTAGGGCCACAGGGGTGTGCTCTCCTGGGCAGCCTGCAGGGCTACTGGGGTGTGATTTTTGCTTTTTCACTGTCTTTCCCGTCCCTAATTTAGAAACTCTTCTTAAGTTCCTTACTTTACAAGACAATATTTATTTGCATGATTTTGGTGAAATTCTGCCCCCCCTTTTTACCACAATATATTAGAAAATACTGGTTATTCACTAAAACTTTGACTAGTGTATTATATTTGAAGATGATATTCACTTAATCAAATACAGTAAGCCACATTTAAGACTTTTATGGAGGTTTTAACAAGAAAATTGGCCTGGTATCTGGCTTTATAGGGTTTTAACATTTTAAGTAAGGAATACCACTTTCTAGTGGGCCAAGAATATTGGAATAATTTGAGAAGCCAACAAGCTGTGGTGTATGTAGACCAGGGAATACTATTCAGCCATTAAAAAAGATGGAGACCTTAAATTTTTTGTATTAACCTGGATGGAGGTGGAACACATTCTTCTTAATAAAACATCACAAGAATGGAGAAGCAAGAATCCAATGTACTCTATTATAATATGAAGGCAGTAAATGAGCTAATACAAGAGTTAGGGTAAGGAAAAGAGTGAGAGGGGAGGCAGGAGTGGGACGGTCACACAGCTTGTCGCTTACTCATCTAAAATTCAAATACAGAACTTGACCTCTTTTCTACCACATGAAGGTACTTATTATGGCACCAGTTTTTTCACTGTATGATTTACCATAATTCTTATACCTCATTCACAATAATTTTCTTTGCAGAAAAGACATATTTCAGCCTGAGTCATTTTAGCAGTTTTTGCAATTACTTATTGAACAGATGTTTATGGGAGTTCATGGTGTATGGTACACCACTTGTGGATAGGATGCAATTACAAGGGGGATTTTATCTAATAAATGCAATCAGTGTAACCTAATTCTTGGTATGCTCAATGAATCCCAAACAACAACAACAACAAAAAAATAATTTGAGAACCTTTACAAGGGAGAAACTTGCCCATCTGGAAAATCTAGTGTAATTTATCAGGCTTGGTCTTCTAGCCTCAGGATGCCAAACTATAGAGCCTTTCAAAGTCCAATATGGCCAGGGGGGTGGTTTGGTTTATGCCTGATTTCAGCACTTTGAGAGGCAGGAGAACTGCTTGAGCCCAGGAATTCAAGGCCAGCTGGGGCAACATAACAAGACTCAGTCTCTAAAAAAATAAATAAATAGATAGATAAGAGTCCAATTTGAGATTCCTTATGAAGACTTCCAGAAAAGCAAACTTAAGCTATCCTAGATAATAAATTAACTGTTGTTCCACCTATGTAAATAACCAGGCTTAGCCTAATGAGATAAAGCTATAAGTAATCATTTTTGGCATTCGTTTTGGACCAAAGCAGGAAGACTATAAGAAATTTGGTAATGAGCAAAATAATTACTGGTATCTCTATGGAAAAATATTCCTTTTTTGGAATAAGCTCTTCTAAGTGATCTGATCTAGCCTTGCATTACTTTCAAGCTATCTTACAACTGTGTAACTTGTAGCTAACTCACAGTAACACAAAGTAATGCTTATCTTTAGACAAACAGACTTTGCATGGCACATGCGGGAAGTTCCAGTTGACTTCAGCATCCCCATCCCATGGCAACAGCCAATTTTATGTCTATTTTCATATTCATTTCAACTTTTTATTTCATATTAATTTGTGTTTCTTTGATTTCTCCAGGGAATTAGTTTTCACTTCTTCTTCATGCCCTAACAAGAAATTATATAATAAAAATATAACAAGAAATTATATAATAAAATCTTAACTGTGTATTCGTGAAATGTTTTCTTTAATTAATTACAAAGTTTAATTTTTTTCATAGTATCAAATTAACTTGAGTTCCATTCCTCCCTAGTTGACTGAGAGCTATGATGAATGTAACAGTATGGAGGAAACAGACACAGATCCTGTCATTCTAGACCTCACGCTCTGGAGCTGGAAGAGGAACAATTAATAAAAACAAGCACATAACTCATATGATGCATTTCAAGGTGACAGTGTTGTCGAGACAAATATAAAAACACCATCTCTGTGAGCTGCTGTTCTGGAAATATAACTCACACATTTTTCTCTGGGAGGTAATAAAACCTAGCAAAGATAACCCTCGGAATTCCCAGTGCTGTGGGTGGCCTATCAGGGGTCTTCATCACATGTATCATAAAATAGCAGAAATCTAGAGGCTGGGGTTACTGAGAAAATAACAACAGCAACAACAACAACTTCAGTAAGTGACACATCCTATCAACTAGTGATAATCTTCCTTCTCTTAGGTTACAAAAGATAGCCTCAGGCGTATGGATTAGAGAGCTGATTTTGACAGACTGATTATTTTCATTAAATAAGGAAAGGTTTACATTTGACCAGGTGTGTGCCCGGCTCTCTGGTAAAGAAATATAAGCTCTGTTGAACCTGTTGAAAATAGCCCAATTTGCTCAAAAGACGTATATCTGGACATTAGAACGACACTCAATGCTGGTTTTAACTGGACGTAATTCTTTTTCAGGTTAAGTCTATAGCACGGATTTGTAGAAAAACAGATGCCTGTGATTTTAGGTGCCATTTCTCTAAATAAAATGAGTTCATAAAATATTCTCCCATTTTGAAAGTAGATGTTTACCTTGCCAGAATAACCCACAACTTTTAAAAGAGCTTAATTTACTAACTTACATCCACTATGCCAGCAAGCCTTTGGAAATAAAATAAATGGCTAGAATAATTACTTATAGGTGATAGAATCTCCCGATTTTATATAAGAAACATCAAAGCACAAAACTTGCAATCTTCAAAGGATTCCTCATTGACTACCAGTCTACCTTAGAGAATTCTAACTTATAAAAAAGTAATTTCTGCTTCTGAAATAACTTTCTTTATTATGAAACAGTAACAGGCAAATTAACTACAATCACATCTTCATAAAGATTTCTATTCCAACAGTGCATGTTCAGGAAATCAATGGAAGGCTAATTATGCCTGCCCGCGTAGTCCCTGAAGCCCAAAGCCTGGGCATGGGGGAAGAGTGCAGGAGAGAGGTGAATTGTTTCCTCTGCGAGATAGCATCTCCCCTTTGGGCACAGGCACATGCATGAATCTGTAAGTAATTACAAAGAACCATTCCGACTCGCCATCCTTTCTTTGTCATCTCTTCTGTAGATGATAATCAGAAAGATGGATAGTAGATTAATATGAAGAATAAAACATGACAAAATAGAAAAGAACTGTGTTCCTTTCCGGTGTTCATTCTGCATCCTTTATTTCTGCTGCCTGTAAAACCTGACTCCTCAAGTGTCACGTGACTGGCGGGGCACAACGCTGCCTCTTCCCCTCCCGGTCCTGGGGGAAATTCCATTCTTCAGGTGTCCAAAGCCGGGCTGCTCATAGATATCATCCCTTTATTTTTATGGTCTCTCCTTATCCTCTTTTCTAAAGAGAAGGGTTTAACAAACAGCATAACATTTCTTTCCTGCTATTACGAGTCCCCTGATGAGCCTTCCTGACAGGACATGTGTCATTTTCTCTGCTGGTCGCCTACATAACGTGTTTCCCTTCTGTTCTTTTTTTTTTTTTTTTTTTGTAATTGTGGTTTACCGAATATTTTTTTTTTTATTCTTCCTCTCCTCAGCTGCACAGATAAATGCTGATTAGTCTTACCCAGTTAACACAGGGAATTACCCTGGCATGTATGATTAAGTCCAGGGAATGACATTTGGAGATTTGAGGGGCAGAATGTGTGTGTACAGTTCCCATGGTTGGGAGGGAGGGTCTCTCTCTTTCCTACTGGACAGAAACAAATAATCACATGGCCCCCGTTGCTACTGGCAGCATCCTGTAAGCCTGACTCTGCAGACGGTGGCCCAGAGGTATGGAAAGAACTTGGGTTCTAGGTGACTCTGAAGACAAAGACCCCACACCGCCCCAGTAATGGACTTCTTAGGTTTGAGAACACACATGTGATTGGTATTCAGGTTCCCTTTATCAGGTTTGTCTTCTTTGTAGCTCAAAATATTAAATATTATATAAATATATATATATAAAGATTTGATGTGCCTTTTCTTCTAAGCATTAAATCTCAGCAGATTATAATGGAAACTAGATCTCTGAATGAAGGTTCATCTTGTATTTTTGCATTTATTCATTCAACAGGTATGTATTTAGTACCTAAAGTCAGCTAAAGACCTCAACTTCTTCCAGGGGTTTTCAGGTGCAACCCCAGCCTCTCTCTTAAAGTGTGGGGTGCCAAGGACCTCATTGGAAATCTGGGGAAACCTGTGGGCCCTGTCTCAGAATAATGCCTTTAGATGTATAACACAAAATAGAATTATAAAGAAAGCTGGGTATGTTGAAATACAGTCATCAAAATAATTTTTTAATTGTGAAATTGTTATGTATACATGCTCTTCTATTAATGTGTATCAAGGAAAGGATCAGGACAACAGGTTTAATAACCAGTGTCATTTTAAAGTAATAAGGAACATAAATGATATTTTGAGATACCGGCAACAAATGTTAATACGATGTGACCTGTGATTTTTAACATGTGCAAAGACTCCGTGCCCAGACAAAATGTGGGTAAGTTTGTTGTTTTGTTTTTTTATTAAATAGCACATCACTTTGTCACCCCGGTAGAGTGCTGTGGGGTCAGAGTTCATTGCAACTGCAAGCAATCCTCTTGCTTCAGTCTCCCAAGAACCTGGGACTACAGGCTCCCGCCACATGCCTAGCTATTTTTACAGAGATGGGGGGACTCACTCTTGCTCAGGCTGGCCTCGAACTCATGAGCTCAGGCAATCCACCCCCCTCCTCGGCTTCCCAGAGTGCTAGGATTACAGGCAGAGCCACCGTGCCAGCCCATGGGTAAGGGTTAAGGATCAAGGCCAGTGAGACTGAATCATAGAGAGAGGCAAAGGGGAATATGAATGAATGCTTGCTTTTACGTTCTCTTTCTCTCTCTACTCCCCACCAAAGAACTGTAGCAAGAAAATCACACTGTGGCTGAAGTACCACATGCAGTGACAATAAAATAACCATACAGAAGAAATTCCAGACGTGACTTTTGAATAAACGGGTCTATTCATTGAGTCCATTAAACATGAATTTTCCCAACCATATTATATGGCTGACTATAATAAACCTTGGTTGAGATGATATGGGCAAACTGTAAGACTTTTTCACATTCAACTTAAATTCTTAAATCATGGACTTAAAATAATTTTCAAATCTATTTTATGGATGGGGAAACTGATACCCAGAGAGGAGGAGCAGACCGCAGGGGGACACCTAGGCCGACAGCACAAGAGCCTACCAGCCAGCTGGTCCTTCTGCCCTACTTCCTCTACTCGGTTGCCTCTGAATACCCACTTCAACGGGACAGGCGTAATGAGTTCATTTGTGTTGCTTACCAAGAGCGTTTATTGACAACTAAGAGCTCTAAGGAGAAATTCAAACAGAATTATCAAATTCTAAACTTGTCCTTCTGCCAGCCCCCATCTCACCACCTCAACCCCTGGGATCAAGAATGAGAATTTTATGTGGTGCATCTCATGTATTCTACATTTCTCTGTGATAAAGAAAATCCATTTCCCACTAAATTAAAACTGCTTTTTCATCGCCAAAAAACACTATACCCCTGGTATACACCAGAATAAAAATAAATTGATTTTTAAGTATCCACAGGAAAAGAAAACAAAAAAACAAAACAATAAGAAGCATAAAAATCATGGTACCCTTGTGTTCTTTTTGAACAACGTAGCTATGTAATGGATTCTTGTTCTGGAGACAGCAACGGCATCTCTTTGAGGAGGACACTTCTGGGCAGTACAGTCATGTCAGTACAAACTTCAGTCACCCTGATATTTTGCATGCATGATGCTAAATGATCTGTTTGGTTGAGTTGTTGCTAAAGTGATAGGGACATCTATGAAATATAACACTATATCACTCAAAAAAAGAGAGCAACTTTCAAAAGTTCTCAGTAGCCTTTATTGCCTCTCAGAGATACCACGCCCCCAACCACGTAAAACCCAGCATTCAAGTCTACGCTTCTGAAATAACAGGGAGTGACAGCCTTCCCTAGGGCTGCATGGGTTCAGTATGTCACTAGCCTACCTGAAGTTCAGGAGACTAAGAATCCATGCTAGTTAATCTTTATCTGTCTTTCTGCAATTTTTCCTCTATAATAAATCTGTAAAATACTTAGGGCTATAAAATAGGTCACAAAACACTGCCTCTTTATGCCATTTTTTGCTAGCCAAAGAGTTAACATCTTTCTTTGGACACTGAAGCAGGTACAGACATCCCCGTGTCAAGCTCTCAAAATAAGAGCAGAGAAAAACTTCTGCTAAAACTCGCACACCAGGTGTAAATGCAAAAACCGGATGCTGCTGTTTTGAGGACCATAGTTTCTCACCCTCACTCAGCATACAGAGACTCAAGTTTAAAAGGATGTCATGACTTACCATCAAGTGATTCTCTGAACCTCTTTGGGGACACATGATAACCAGTGTGAGACAAATGTATTTTAGTTTCATGAAAAGAAACAGACTAACAAAAGGATATCTAAAATTCATAGTGTTGAATTTTGGATAGCAAACATTAATTTTACAATAAAAAAAATCAAGAAAGATGTTTAACTATAATGGAAAAGCCCTTATGTAAAGATTTCAAGGTGGTCTCAGTGCACTGTGGGAAACGTAATTTACATATGATCATTAAATGAAATTAGATGCTCCCACTGTGATGTGTTCTAGGGAGTCACCGAAATCTGAGTCTCTGTTCTTAGAACTATAGAATAAAAGGGCTAGACTAGATTATAACCGCAGTTGCTTTCAGTTGAAATTATCTGTGAGTGGAAATTCAAGATTTAAGGAAAAGATTTACAACTCTGTATCCTTGCCCTGTGCTCTGATTAACTATATATATATCTTGATATCTATACATCATTATGTTGAAGCTTGCAGCCCTTCTGGAAAGACACACTCATGTATCAAGTCATCGCTGGTTCATTTTTAATCCATCAAAGTCACTTATTGATCATTTCACTATCCACACAAACGCTTATTTTTTTCATCATGACGAAACCTTTCTGTGCTGTCAGGAAGTATCTCTGTCTAGCCTGCTGTGAAGGCTGCCTCATTAGATACAGAAATGCCAATAGTATTTTCAGAAGCTTAAACAAAGGTTACAATGTGTCTTTTTATAATTTTATCATTGTTCATAGGGTGAAAAAGCCCTACTTTATGCTGTCTCATGAAGGTTAACTTTGAGACCCTTGTAAACCAACACTCACAAGCAACGGACCCCTTTCATGCTCACTGATAAAAAATATTTTAAAGAAAGTTTCTAGACCAGGCGCGGTGGCTCATGCCTGTAATCCTAACACTCTGGGAGGCCGAGGTGGGTGGTTTGCTTGAGCTAGGGAGTTTGAAATCAGCTTGAGCAAGAATAAGACCCCATCTCAATAAAAAATAGAAAAGAAAGAAAGTTTGTTCTCTGTGTTGTAGGGGTGGAGATACTTCTTTGCTGGGAAGAGTGCTGGATACAGGGTGGGATGTGCAAGCTGAGTCTGCCTATTATCAAAAGACAGGTGACATTTGTCACGGCACACCAAACATCCATCCAAGCATGCCCCCAACCCCTCCTGCTTCTGTGACCTCAGAAGCCATGCATTCCAGATAGCATGGCTAGAGGCTGGAGAAGGGCTGGCTAACTTCTATGCAACTGTGTCTCCAGCCTCTGCATGACGTGGCCTATGCTGAGTAACGCACATCGTGACACCAACATCCACCCAGACATTGCGCAGTCTCTGCTTCTCCCCACTACACTCCTGCCCAGCTCTGTGTCCTTTATCTGACATATGTCAGGGATTGATGACCAGAGCAGAACATCCTGAGATCCAGAGAAGGTTCAGATTTTCATGCAAATGTCCCTGTTTGCCATGACACAGATACCTGGATTCTGTGGTCAAAGGGAATTTGTTCTTGTGGTTTTCTTGGAATAGAGTTTTCCCTTCGTCTCTGTTTGGGGGAGTAGGAAATGGGAAGAGGAGGGAAAGCCTTACTGCCTCAGCTGCAGTAAAGGGCCTGTTATCCATTCCCAAACCTCCCATTTCTTCACTTATGATGGCCCCGGTCAGAGGGGGACCATGCTGCTTCCTGGCCTAGGCTTCTTGCACTCCTGCCAGCACTGGAGGAGCCGACTCATTGAAAGTTGTGATTCTAACTTCTAACATTTGGTTCCATCAAATGATATATTGAAGATCTCATCCTGACAGAAACAAACAAAGGAAAAATGATTCACACCGAGAAATGGAGGAACCCCGGGTCAGAAGCCCTACTGTGTGCACCATCTAATGCATGGAAGGACCACACCCTCCGCATAGGTCCTGGGAATTGATCCTGGTACTGAAAGATCACGGAACAGTCCACTGGACTGCAGGTGGCAGCAACTACGGCCCACAGCTCAATCTACCTGATGGCTGTCTTTGAATGGCTTCTGCTTTTCTAACAGCTTGCAAAACACAGACAAGCAAGCAAACAACGACAAGTGTATCCCTTTAGTAATAATGTCCTCACTCTTCTGAAGTTTTAAGATTTCTTTCTTTGCATGACTTTATTTATTTTTTTGAGACAGTGTCTCACTATGTCACCTTCTTTAGAGTGTTACGGCATCACAGCTCACAGCAACCTCAAACTCTTGAGCTGAAGAGATTTTCTTGCCTCAGCCTCCCTAGTAGCTGGAGCTACAGGAGCCTGCCACAATGCCTGGCTATTTTTTGTGTTCATTTTGTTGTCGTTAGTTTGTTTAGCAGGCCCAGGCTGGGTTCTAACTCATCAGCCCTGGTATATGTGGCAGGCGCCCTAACCACTGACCTACAGACGCTGAGCTTGTTTATTTAAAATAGAGACAGTGTCTCTCTCTGTTCGCTGGGCTAGAGTGCCCTGGTGTCAGCGTAGCTCACAGTGACCTCAAACTCCTGGGTTCAAGCAATCCCCCTGCCTCAGCCTCCTGAATAGCTGGGACTACAGGTATACACCACCATGCTGACTAATTCTTTTCCATTTTTGTTGAGATGGGGGTCTTGCTATGTTGCCCAAGCTGGTCTTTCTTGGCCTCAAGCAATCCTCCTCCCTCAGCCTCTCAGAGAGCAGGGATTACAGGCGTAGGCCTCTGCTCAGCACCTCCACAGTTCTCTCTCCAGCCCAGGCTACCACCCTCTCCCGCCTGGGTCCCTGGAGCAGGTCTCCTCCCTCCCTCTTCTGCCCCTGCTCTTCCTCCTTTTCACAGGCCACAAGGATCTTTAATTTCAGTTGTCAAGTCAGATTTTGTCATCCTCTCACTCAGTATCCCACGAAATGCAGGATAAAATTGAAATCCCCCCACATCACCTCGGGAGTGTCAAATGACCTGGTTCCTGCCCCCATCTCCGACTCTGTCCTGCCGGTCCCAAGGGCCACGACAACATGTAATTGGATTCCTACACTCACTCACCCCCAAATGTAGATGTTCAACAAGTATTCCACATAAAGAGACAAAGAAAGAGGAAAAAAGAAGGAAGGGCTGAAGTAGGAGGGCAAGGCAGTGTGTCACTCACGACCATGAACATGCGCGCTGACGACGTCGGCCTCTGGATCCTTCTCTTCACCCGTCCTGCTTTTATTTCCCTCCTCGCTGACGCCTCCTGTGACCACAAGTCTGAAGGACTTCGGACCCTGTCCTGTCACTCTCTATTCCCAGTCACCTGTTTTGGTCTCTTTAAAGCTCATGTCACCATCCAAATTCGGTATTAATTGCTTCCCTCATTAATTTGTAAGTTTCATGAAAGCATAAACCTTGTCAGTGTTCATTGTCCCCAAGGCCCAGACAGAGTCATGGGCAAAGTTGATATTTATACACATACGTTGAACAGATTAATCAGTGCGCGAACAATTGATTGAAGAGGTCTTTTTTTTTTTTTTTTTCTGGCAGGAGAAGGCCCACGAGGGCATAGGATGAGAAGATGAAGACTCCGGGAGAACACACACACACATACAGAGAAGGAAGACCAAGCACTAGAAACAGCTTTACCTCTCCTTCCACAGGGATGTTAAGCTGACACGTTTAACCTCGAGAGAAGCCGGGCAAGTCACCATCTGCCGGCTTCTCCTAGACCATCTATCTCATCCTGGTCTCAGTGTGAGGGCCCTGAGCTGTGAGCAGAGCTGCAGATGCTTTAGCAGAGGCCCAGATGGTGCTTGGGGATGCACCTGGAATCTCAAATCAGCCCCAGCCTCACCTCACCTCTGTTACCTGCTTTGATCCGAAATGCTTCTGATGGGTTTCCAGCATGAATGCTGCAGGGGAGGGCTGATGACGAGACAGGTGTGGAGGCTTTGCATTTTTGGAAATGCACCCTGCTGATAGTCCAGCCACTTTCGATATTTACTTAAAAGATGTTGATAAGCAAATGAACTCATTAGAAGGTCAAGACGGGTGTAACCACTGCCACCTGGGTGTGTGGAAGACTGCAAATACCATGTTTTGGTCACCTCTATCCTCAAAGTCCAGGTGACACCCTGGACCACCCCACTTAGTGGCATTCTCATCCCAGCCTGTGTGAATGGCGGCCCCTGGCATTGTGCAGGGACAGCGGGCTTGTGCCTCCTCCGCATCTGGATACATCGAGCTGCTCTATAAAACTTGCTGAATGAATGAGGGTGAAGAAAAGCCAAGGAGGCTTATTTGCTGCCTGGAAACTATCTCAGATGGCCACTAGGCAGGTGAGTATATAAAACCAGTGTATGGTGCCCCATGGTTGCATTAATGTACACAGCTATGATTTAATAATAAATAAATTAAAAAAAGAAGAGAGAAATAGCCACATCTTTTCAGAAAAAAAGAAGGAAAAACACGGGGGTCAGTAGCCCCGGAAATCGCCCTTAGGATTTGCCTGCTCCCTGTAAGCTGCAGAACCCTGCCTCCATAACTGATTTGACGAGGGAGTTCCCTAAGGGCAGGAACAGAGGATGCTTATTTTGCAAGCAAATCCTTTTCAGGTTTCTTTCCCCCTGTGGATTGCATCAGGGTGCCCTTTCAGTAGCTCTGTCAGTGTGCAGGTGCTGAGGAAATTTCTATCTGGTCTTTTGGACTCTACTTTGGCCCCTCTACAGTTTTCTCCTTACCAGCCATCGGAGTGGTCTTTTTCAAACCTAAACCAGGCTCAAAAACCTCCTGTTATTTCTCCTCTTGCTTACAATAGATGGCAGAGCCCCACATGAACAGCCGGTGGCTGCCCCCCCCCAATCCCATCCTCTGCACTCCAGCTTCCACTTCTTAAGCCAGTCACACTCCTCCCGGAGCCCTCTGCCTTGATCTTCCTTCTGCTCTCTCCTTCCACAAAAGTTTCTGCTCAAAAAGCATCTCCTCCAAGAAATGGTCCCTCACCGCTCACCCATAACAGGACCCCGTGCAGGATCTACTGCAGACCGCCTCCTCCGTTTCCCCCAGAGGATCTACTGCAGAACGCCCCCTTCGTTTCCCCCACAGGATCTACTGCAGACTGCTCCCTTCGTTTCCCCCACAGGATCTACTGCAGACTGCCCCCTTCGTTTCCCCCACAGGATCTACTGCAGACCGCCTCCTTCGTTTCCCCCACAGGATCTACTGCAGACCACCTCCTTCATTTCCCCCACAGGATCTACTGCAGACTGCCCCCTTCGTTTCCCCATAGATCTACTGCAGTCCGCCTCCTCCGTTTCCCCCAGAGGATCTGCAGAACGCCCCCTTCGTTTCCCCCACAGGATCTACTGCAGACGGCTCCCTTCGTTTCCCCCACAGAATATACTGCAGACCACCTCCTTCATTTCCCCCACAGGATCTACTGCAGACTGCTCCCTTCGTTTCCCCCACAGGATCTACTGCAGACCATCCCTTCGTTTCCCCCACAGGATCTACTGCAGACCAACTCCTTCGTTTCCCCCACAGGATCTACTGCAGACCACCTCCTTCATTTCCCCCACAGGATCTACTGCAGACTGCCCCCTTCGTTTCCCCCACAGGATCTACTGCAGACCATCCCTTCGTTTCCCCCACAGGATCTACTGCAGACCAACTCCTTCGTTTCCCCCACAGGATCTACTGCAGACCACCTCCTTCATTTCCCCCACAGGATCTACTGCAGACTGCCCCCTTCGTTTCCCCCACAGGATCTACTGCAGACCACCTCCTTCATTTCCCCCACAGGATCTACTGCAGACTGCCCCCTTTGTTTCCCCCACAGGATCTACTGCAGACCACCTCCTTCGTTTCCCCCACAGGATCTACTGCAGACCACCTCCTTCGTTTCCCCCACAGGATCTACTGCAGACCACCTCCTTCGTTTCCCCCACAGGATCTACTGCAGACCACCTCCTTCGTTTCCCCCATAGGATGTACTGCAGACTGCCCCCTTTGTTTCCCCCACAGGATCTACTGCAGACCGCCCCCTTCGTTTCCCCCACAGGATCTACTGCAGACTGCCCCCTTCGTTTCCCCCACAGGATCTACTGCAGACCGCCCCCTTCGTTTCCCCCACAGGATCTACTGCAGACCACCTCCTTCGTTTCCCCCACAGGATCTACTGCAGACCGCCCCCTTCGTTTCCCCCACAGGATCTACTGCAGACCGCCCCCTTCGTTTCCCCCACAGGATCTACTGCAGACTGCTCCCTTCGTTTCCCCCACAGGATCTACTGCAGACCACCTCCTTCGTTTCCCCCACAGGATCTACTGCAGACTGCTCCCTTCGTTTCCCCCACAGGATCTACTGCAGACCACCTCCTTCGTTTCCCCCATAGGATGTACTGCAGACTGCCCCCTTTGTTTCCCCCACAGGATCTACTGCAGACCGCCCCCTTCGTTTCCCCCACAGGATCTACTGCAGACCGCCCCCTTCGTTTCCCCCACAGGATCTACTGCAGACCACCTCCTTCGTTTCCCCCACAGGATCTACTGCAGACTTCCCCCTTCGTTTCCCCCACAGGATCTACTGCAGACCGCCCCCTTCATTTCCCCCACAGGATCTACTGCAGACCATCCTCTTCATTTCCCCCACAGGGTCTACTGCAGACCGCCCCCTTCATTTCCCCCACATTTTCCTCTGGGTCCTTCTTCACTTGCTTATGGTTTCACTTTTCTACAGAATGCAGTCTCCACGAGGGAGGGAAGAGCATTTGTCTTAATCTTTTTCTATGCCTCGTACCTCGTACCTAGAAATGTCTCTGGCATCTAGCTGCATGTCATAAATATTATTGGGATGAATGAATGAATGTTTGAAAGCTGAAACTGTCAAAACCCACAAACTGGATACATGCAGAAAATTATCAGAATGTAAGCCTACGAATATGACCATTTTGTCACCATCTGTTACTTGATTACCTTGTACTTTAAAAGTACCAAAGAATAAATCTTGTGAGGCACTGTGATGATCACTGAAGCAATGATTGCATCAAAATCATATTTTAAATGCAAAAGTACTATCGTGGAATGAGAGCAGCACAAATACATGAATTTCAAAACTGTTATATCGAGTAAGAGAATGTCCATGCTTCCATCTTACTAGATACTGTATTTAATGATTGCCTGCTTACCTGTGGAAGTTCCAATTCCCTGCCTGCCTACTTACTTTTTTTTTTGAGAGACAGAGTCTCATTCTATTGCCCTCAGTAGAGTGTCATGGCATCCATCGCAGCGCACAGCAACCTCTAACTCTTGGGCTTAAGAGATTCTCTTGCCTCAGCCTCCCAAGTAGCTGGGACTACGGGCACCTGCCACAAGGCCTGGCTATTTTTTGTTGCAATTGTTTTAGCTGGCCTGGGCTGGTTTCTAACCCACCAGCCTATGTGGCTGGCACCGTAACCACTGTGCTACAGGCACTGAGCCTTTTGTTGTTGTTGTTGTTGTTGTTGCAGTTGTCATTGTTGATTTTAGCTGGCCCAGGCTGGGTTCAAACCTGCCAGCCTCGGTGTATCTGGCTGGTGCCCTACCCACTGAGCTCCAGGAGCCACCCTTTTAGTATTTGTTTTTAATTGAGGTGGGCCCTCACTATATTTCCCAACCTGGTCTTGAACTCCTGGGCTCAAGCAATGCACCTGCCCTGGCCTCCTCAGCACCTAGAACTAGAGGCATTAGCCACTGTGCCCAGCTCTCCACTTAGGTTTTAACTATTTCTAGGCCAAGTGAAAGGGCAGGGTTAGTATGAGCATTCAGTTTCCCTGTGTTTTCCAGCACAAACTGGCTTCTCTCTAGCAGTTGGAAAATGGCATATTCACCAGTAAGTAAAGGGATGAAGGAGGGTGATAGTTTTCTTTTATATGTATGATGTGTACCAAAAAAAGTGTACAAATTTTAAGAAAGGAAAAAGTGTATTAAAATTATAATACTCAAGTCATGTATGACTTCTGCAATTACAAAAGATACAAGGTATAATATATGAGATAATAAATTTCATCAGTGTATTCTAAGTATTACAATTTTAATTCCTTTTTTTCCTTTCTTAAAGTGTGTGTACATTTTTTGGCCACCCTCTGCACATATATGTACAGGAATGCATTGGAGGTGGGAGATAAAGTCTCTGAAGTCATTTTGGAAAAAGGTACTCAAGCTAGACGATGGATTCTTCAGACAGAAACACCTAACTTTTATTGATCACTTACTATACACGAGGCACTGTTTTGAGTACTTTAATGGAACTAATGCAGGTCAGATCGACTCTCTCAAAATCTAATTTGGATCATTTTGCACCTCGATACAACACCCTCTGACAGCTTCCCGTCAAATGAACCGGTGTCCTGTTCCCTGTCATTTTTGCTCACCTCCTGTGCGCTCCTCCTTGCTCACACTTGTCATTTCTTTTTTTTTTTTTTTGCAGTTTTTGGCCAGGGCTGGGTTTGAACCCGCCACCTCTGGCATATGGGGCTGGCACCCTACTCCTTTGAGCCACAGGTGCTGCCCACACTTGTCATTTCTTAAACATTCTTGACAATGTTCTGCCTCGGGACCTTTGCACCTGCTAGTCCCCCTGCCTGGAAGGCTTGCCTGGCTTTCTACTTCCTCAGGGTTCGCTTCTTGATGCCTTTTTCCTAAGGTCAACTTCTCTGAACACCTACTAATAAATGCAGGCTGCCTGCCCTCATCCTGATACCTCATCTCCTGTTCACGTTTTCCACATTGTTTCCCACAGTCTGATATTCTCTATATTTTTCATTGATTTATTTAAAGCCTATCTTTCCTCCACGGGAAGCCTGGAGACTCTCCTTCGCTTGCTGCTGCTTCTTCAGAATAGACAACAGGGTCTGGCACAGGTACATGCATACACACAGGTGTATACGGGTACTTTTATATGGAACACCCACGCAAGCTTTAATTCATTCAGTCCTCCTGGCAACCTTATGAGATAAATGCTATTGTCATTCTCATTTTAAAATTAGAAAACTGAGACACAGAAAGATTAAGTAACTTGTCCAGGGTAAAAGAAATGATCATTTTATTGTGACTGTTCAGGGCCCAGGGCATAGTGTTCATATGAGATAAGTCCTCATAAGTAATTTTCTATGTTCCTGTCTGCCTCTGGGACCTGAGAAAAGTCATTTAACCTCCAGATGCC
Source organism: Nycticebus coucang (assembly GCF_027406575.1). Classification (NCBI taxonomy): domain Eukaryota; kingdom Metazoa; phylum Chordata; class Mammalia; order Primates; family Lorisidae; genus Nycticebus; species Nycticebus coucang. The sequence continues at coordinate 12,509,022 of NC_069787.1, forward strand.
CCTGGTTTCTCATTTGTAAATGGGGCTGATGTTTGCCTCTATTTGGAATTTCGTGTGGAGCAGGGGTGTCCAACCTGAGCCCACCAGCTGCATAGGGATTATTTAAGGCCTGTTTTGCTTATCTGTGGTGGTAGATATTGTGAAAATTATGCACTTCTTTTTTTTTTTTGCTCATCAGCTTCTGGTAGAGTTTGTGTATTTAATGTATACCCCAAGACAACTTTTCTTTCAGTGTGTGGCAGAGAACGAAAATGGTTGGTCACCCCTGGTGGAGTTTTAGTGAAATAATATACTTAAATATTCAGCTTAGTGACTGATACACAGGCAAGATTCAGTGAGTGGTAGTCCATGTTTTTCACCACCGTTTTAAACAATTCTAGGTAGCACATTGTATGGAAGTTCTACAATACATGTCGCCACTTCCCTTTGGTTAGCCATCTACATGGTGGAAAACCCTCCCTTACCTGCAACTTTGGAAATGTTTTCATTTCTTCCTTCTCCTGAACTCCTAGAAATGGAACTGCTGGGCCAAAAGTTATTCATATTTGAAAGGTTCTTGATGCATAGCGTAAAAGTACTCTCTTTAAAAGATTTGATCGGGGTGAAAATTCATTTGTAATTCACAAGAATATCCATTTTCCCACTTGTTTTAACCATCACTGTGCACTATTATTATTTGTTTTCATCTTAACTATTCTGAAGATTGAAAATGATAAATTTGGGCGGCACCTGTGGCTCAGTGGGTAGAGTGCCAACCCCCCCTTATACCGAGGGTGGCGGGTTCAAATGTGGCCCCGGCTAAACTGCAACAACAACAACAACAACAA